>NC_090933.1:526871049-527179231 GCF_040938575.1 Ambystoma mexicanum
ACACTGGAGTTGTGCATATTGCTTCCTTCAGCTCGTCAAATGCCTCAGTCATTGCTGTTGTCCATTGTAATGTGTTCTCCCCTCTTTGTGCTTCTTCCAGTGTGCTCAATAAGGGTCTAGTGTAAGTGCTGTAGTCGAATACCCATGCTCTGCAGTACTTGTAGAGTCCTAGGAACTGCTGCATTTGTCTCACAGTGTGGGTTTTGCTGTCCTGCGTTTGCTGCTGCCCTTTCTGGTGTTACTCTTCTACCATTTTGGGATATCACCTGTCCAATTTAGAACACTTCTGTCTGGCAATATTGTAGTGTGGCTTTGTCTACCTTGTACCCTTTTTCTGCTAGTACTGTCAGCATGTATACTGAGTCATTTCTACACTGTTCCTCTGTCTTTCTACAAATCAATATGACATCTATGTACTGTATAACCGTGCTCTCCATTTGTACATTGGCTAGGTCCATTTGGAGTACACTATTGAATATGGAAGGCGATTTGCAGTCCCCTTGAGGAAGTCTTGTATGTTTCCACTTCTTATTTCTATAGAGAAATGAAGTCAAGTCCTGTGAGTCTGGGTGTACTGGTATAGAGAAGAATGCATTCTTCAAATCTATGACCGTGTAGTAGGCAGCTTCTGTGGGGATGCCACACAACATTGTTGCCGGATTCATAACTAAAGGAAATTCTGCTTCTACAATGTGTTAAGAGGGTGCAAGTCTTGTATAAAATGCTATGACTCCCTCTGTCGCCTTTTTGACAGGGTACACAGACGTGTTGCATGATGATTCTGATGGCACTAGGATGCCCTGCTTCACTAGTGCTGCAATGGTTTCATAGATGCCTTTGTTTGCCTCTGTCGAAAGTGGGCACTGACTAACCCATGGTAAAATGGCTCCTGGCTGAACTTGTGGTTCATAAGATGGTGTGGACCTTTGCCAAATCCTCTTTTAGAAAGGTCAGCGGTGCTTTCAGTGCCATCACCATTCTCTGTGGTACCTCTCTGTAATGTATCCTCACCCAATATGTGATGGTCATTTCGAACACCATCTCGAGGCCTGAGCTGTTCTTTGTCTGTAGCTGTAGTCAACCTGTACCCTTTTCCCACAGCAATCACTGATCGCCATGGTCACCCTGTGTTGCCTGTCACATGCACTGCTATCCAGTCATCCCCCATTATTACTGCCTCTAATTCTAGTGCCACTGTTGTCCATTCCTTTTCATCTAATGGTACTTCTGGCCCGAATAAGTACTTGTTTGGAATGCGCCACATTTTCCCCTGAATCCCTGGGAGCCATGCTATTATTATATCAGTCCCATACTGAAACTGCGCCTCGTCTACTGGGACCCCCCTCTGTACCTTCCATCCACAATATGCTTGAATGATCTCTCTCATGTTTAGAAGGTGTATTCCTAGTGTGGAACACAGTATCCTATTGTCAGTGAATGAGATGGTAATGTTAGGTTTGCTCATGATATCTCTCCCCAGTATGTTTACAGGTGTCTGTCAGGAATATAGTAGGGGCAAATACCCCTACTACAGTGACCCCCACTAGTTTCCTTATAGGAGTCGTTGTCATGGAGTCTGTGTGTGCCACTGTCCCGTCGTTTGGTTGTGCTGTTTTGCATCTGCGGTACTTGCTGTGCCGTGTATGCGTGTAGTGTGTTACTTTGAATATGTGGTGCCTGTGAATACTGCTGTATAGGTGCTTGCATTTGTGGTGCCTGTGTCATGGGCTGGTGTGTCTGCGGGTATGCGTTCAGTGCCTGTCCTTGTTGTTGTGTCTGGTCCTGGGCATAGAACTTGTTCTGTTCTCCTTGATATGCTGGCTGGTATTGCATTCCCCCATTTTGTTGCATCCCTCCCCTGCTTCTGAATACCCACGAGATATGCCCTATCTGTCCACACACCCAGCACTGCGGTGGTTCTCCCATCTGCCTCTGATACCCCCAGAAAACCCTTCAGGGCCCTGCTGCATTTGCTGCCCATATCCTCAAACCCCCCACGGAAAACCCCCTTGGTTCTGTTGCATCTGATGCTCGTACTCGCATCGCCTTGTTGGCCCCCCTCTTCCTCTGAACCCATGTTGAGCATCCCCCGCCCCATGAACCTGCCTTCTGTGGGTGGTGGTGCGTACTGCATCTGTGGCGCCCCTCACGTGCTTTTTAATACTGCGCCCTCCATGGCGTATTTAGATAGCTTCTTCTGTACTAACTTCACATCCTCCTCCTTTCTTTCCTCACGCTTTTACCTCACATGCCCTTGCATCAACCTACAGTAATGTGCTATCGTGAGTTGTATTTCTGACCAAGGCTTTGCTTCCTTCCCCACCAGCTTTCAGTTGCCTTGTTCTGGCAACCCCTGGCATAGTATATGATAGAATAATACCACTGTTTTATTCCACAGTTCTTGAGTTTCAAGGCGCCAGAGCACTTGAATAGTCTGAATATAGTGTAAGGGGTCTTTGTCTTCCTCCATTCTGCATGCCATTACCGCACTAATGTCTGATGTGTCTGGGTACTGTGTCCATAGAGTTTGCCATACGGCCGCTCAGCAATTAGCAAATGGCGCACCATTGTGCACTGTGTCCCGGGTTGTGATTCCTGGTACCTCTCCCTTTTCCAGACATCATCAGCGGCTTCACTGAGTATCACCACCAATAGCCCCTTTACCTCTCCCACTGCTAATTTCTGTCCCGCTGTCATCCTTTCCATTTCATATATCCCTTTCCCTGTACCAGCTGTTAACGAGGGTAGCCTACACCTCAGGTTTTCCTTATCTATATGCTTCCATGGTACGTATTGAGGTCACCCCCCTTTTCCAGTAAGGGCAACTTGTGGAATCAGAAAAAATACAATATTACGGCTGTTACACCAAGCAAAGGAAAATACACTGACACAGGCTTGTAAAGATTCCCAGAATCTTTATTACAAAACTGAACAGTATTCAACAAAGTACACAAATAGCTAGTTGGCCGTCAATACATCACAGAGACCACCAGCAGGGTTCAATGTGAGCAGTGAACAGAATTTCCTAGCTGGACATCGACATATTTATACAATTTGTAAAAATGATGTCCAGCCTCTTACAAGTTAATAATACATTGGGCTAGGGTCGCGCCAGGTTCACTTTCCTAATTTACATATCTCATGCTTACTTTTGAATACATTTACTAACATACTCCATTATTCTTTAATTTAACGTTACACTCTTTACATACTGTTTTAATACAGATCAAACAAATGTTTCGCATTTTATATTCGGATAGCGTTACTGTTCTTGTATACTTGTAGTTTAACATTGCTGATTCAAGTAATTCCCTGCTCCCGAGGTCAACAAAGGACAAGGTCTACATGACCCTAACATGTAGCCTGAAGGCAGGTTGGACATTAACTCTCCTACAGAGGTTGAAGAGGTTAAGGCAAGAACAAGAGCACATGAGACGGCCATTTTAGATTACAGGGTGACTTTGTACAAAACACCCAAAATGGCGGTTCTAATCTAAAATGGAGGCTTGATTCAAGATGGCGGCTTACATCAATTTCTAAGGTCAAGACCTTGCCATAGAGAGTTATTCGCGTACAATTTTAAGCAACTTGGCATAGGCCAATATACGTACAATCGTTACAATAGGAGGCATAATTTAATATCCAGTTTGACAAACCCTCCTTTTGGCCTATGCCAAGTGCTAACACTACTTCTGATCTCCTTGCAAGTAACTCCATACGTCATCGCCCATACACCCTGAATCATTGTCTGACATATCTATTGCCATTAGGTCTGACACTAGAGTTTCTTTTAACACATACTCTTTGGAAACCTTATCTGGGGCGTATATCTTATGCCCTAATACACTTGTTGCTTGCGTGCAACATCCCCCTAATACTGAGCATATACCAGGGAGACACTGTATTCAACAGCAAAGAAACAGAAAACATCCCAAGATAATCAGCAGGGCCGAAAACAACTTCCATCCCCATGACCGTAGGAGGTCCCAAAACCATGTACTAAGTTCCCAGTTTCCCTCAGGAACATGTACTTCTGAACTAAGAACATGTAGATTTTGGATAGCCCTAAAGATCGTCGGAGAGGAGTCTGGTACGTAAACGTAGCAAGCGGACCCCACTAATTTACATACTCCTCCTCGCTCTGCCAGGATGACATCTAATGCCATCCGGTTCTGAAGAGCCACTAATTTTATCGCTCTCTGCTCTAACGTCATATTATATAGTATGTCAGTGGTCCGGTTGATGGTTCTCTCCAATACTCTCGCTAGTCCCCTGATATCTTCTGAATTCGTAATTTGCCCAAAAAATGGCACAAAATATTTCATAATATCTCCTAGAGTTTGCGCTGGAGTATCCCCTTTCACACCTCGTCGTGGACGAGTCTTCGAAATTTCTACAGTACTGGCAATAAATACCCCAGGTAATAGAATCCCTAAATAACAGGTTCCTTGTCAATCCCTAGGCAACCATGAAAATGCCACATTACCGCAAACAAAATAGACAGGTTTGCCTACGTACAGAGGTCTGTTTTCACTAGTCAAATTTGCAACGTTGGCGTACTTTCTAAAATTACCCATTGACCGTGTTCCATTGCTCTGTATGCAGAAGGATACTGAATCGGGGCTATGATTAACAGAATAAGATGGAGGCGTGGCATCCTTATTGCCTATAGGAGCCATTTTGAAAGATATTAAAGACTGAAAGGGACGAGACAATCTATCAGAGGGCCTAACAGAAGCAACGTTTGGCTTACTTCTATTTGCAAAAAGCGAGCATCCCAGGGGCATCAAAACATTCTTTTCAAAACTATTTAAATTTGTACCATCAAAGTTCCCTGAGATGCTGTCATTCCATCGACCAAAAAATAGTGCTCTAAGAGAAGCGTAACAGGCAGTTGTCAAAGGTAAGGGATAAATATACCAACCTAGTCCCTTATCCCCATGTTGCTGTAGATGTGAGCAGATCCAGCCATTGGTCTTATTAAAAATTGCATGAGTGGCATTCATTATTAACAAAAGAGTGTTATTCTGATAGTTCCGTCTATGCAAAGAATCTCTAGGCGACAAAGTATGCAATTGCATGGAAGGAGTGGGAATTACAGATACATTTTCAATAGGTAAAAAGTCCTCTAACTGATATGCTTCCTCCAGATACCATAACCCAAACCCAACAGTTACTAAAAATCCAGTAATTATCACAAAAAGGCAACAATACACTTTGGGGGTCCCCTTACATGCTTGATCATTGTCTCTGCTAGTCAAATGTTTATCTAAAAGTTTGGTACGAGCGGTAGCGGGTGCAGGCATTGTCGTCTTCAACCGAAAAAACACCAATTGTTTGTTTGCTGGCGACTCCAGTCGTGCGTCTTCTTAATGTCTTTCCCACAACCCTTAGCCAACAGAATCTTCCCGTACAGTCGGTCCAAAAGGCATGCCCTCAAATGATTTTCTCAATCGCACAGTGAGACCATGCTGTACATTTACTTCCTTGGGTGCAAATTATATTTTGCAGTTTCTGGTGAGGACAAAGTGTCGTCACTTCCTCCTGGAAGTGGCGAATGGACGGAAATGGGATCAGAAAAGGATTGATCCGGAAGTTCCACTGTTGGGGAGTGCGGAGACAAGATGGCCGTTTTGTCTGGCCTTGCGGATTCTGAAGCGGTTTCCGATTCTCCCTTGTTGGTTGTTGCTGTTTCAGGTACACTAGTTACAACAGTGGGAAGGGATTCTGTGTCTTCTGTATCGTATGGCACGGGCTGTGGGATCCGTTTGGTGTGCATCGCATGAATCCAGTTTTTACGACCCGCTACCCGCACAGCAGTCTGAGTGTCTAGCAGGACTTGGTAGGGACCCCTCCACCGAGGTGCAAGGCAAGACGACCTCTCAAAAGCCTTCGTGAGGATCCAGTCCCCCGGTCGTAGACTGTGACCAGGACCCTAATAGCGCACAGGTAATGCCTCTCGCACCTGGTGATAAATTGAAAACAGATTTTTAGTCAACTGGTTACAGTAATCTGAAATAAGCACATTTTCTATGTCCCGCAATGAGTGACTTTTTGGCATACCCCAAACATTAGCAGGTCTCCCCGTTACCACCTCAAAGGGAGAGAGCCCAGTCTTAGTTTGAGGGGTTGTTCTCATCGACAGTAACACGATCGGTAAGGCGTCCGGCCATTTTAGCTTGGTGCCAGCACACGTCTTAGCGAGTTTGTTCTTTATAATGCCGTTGTGCCTTTCCACTAATCCGGCACTTTGGACATGTCTGGCTGAATGGAACCGCTTGTCAATCTGTAATCCTTTGCAAATTTGTAGGATTACAGTGGCAATAAAGTGTGGCCCATTATCTGACCAGATAACTCTCGGCAGCCCGAACCTAGGGAAAAACTCTTTCAACAGAGTTTTTGCCGTGGTTATGGCCGTTGCATCTCTAACCGGGAAAGCCTCAATCCACTTACTAAAGGCAAAAATAACAACCAATACATATTTAAGATTGTTACAACGTACCATTTCAATGAAATCAAAGTGAATAACCTCAAACGGGACAGAAGGTGGAGCAAAACTTCCTCTAGGAGTCGAGGTAGCTTTTCCTACATTGTGCTGCAAGCAAACCATGCAGCTTTGGACAAAACGCTCCGCAGTTTTGAAAATTGCATCATTGGCCCATATACTGTGTAACATTTTTGTCAATTTTCACGCACAAACATGTGTTGGACCATGAGCCATAATAACCATCATTGTATTGTAGGCGTCAGGGAGTAACATTTCCCTTCAATATCGTCTACCCAACACCCATCGTCATTCAATCTCCCTGCACCCTCGATCCATCTCTTAGTTTCCTCTATGGTAGCATCTGCTTGAATATCTTTTACAGCATCGATACTTTCACCGAAAGTGCAAACGTTTACAATTTCTTTTACAGCATACATTTCTGAACTGAAATCAGTGGCAGTTTGTTTAGCTATCTGATCAGCGAAAGCATTCCCTTTTCCTACATCATCTGTAACCTTTTGATGTGCTGAACATTTTATGATAGCTAACTGAACAGGGAGTGCGAGTGCTGAAAGTAATCGCACTATTAAAGTGCCGTGCTGGATTTTCGTTCCGTGTGAGGTCAAGAAACCTCGTTCTTTCCAAAGTCTACCGAAATTGTGGGCCACCCCAAAAGCATACTGACTATCGGTATATATATTCACTGTAAGCCCTTCAGAAAGTTCACAAGCTCGAGTTAACGCTATAATTTCTGCGGCCTGCGGAGAGTTATGCATAATTTTTTTAGTTTCTACAATTGTGTTTAAAGTAGTAACAGCATAAGCAGCCGTGGATGTACCGTCTGGAAGTTTAAAACAAGAGCCATCACAAAATAGCTCTCCTTGTGGGCTATTCAAAGGCGTGTCTTTCAGATCGATTCTGCCTTTAGTCTCTTGTTCTGCCATATAAAGGCAATCGTGTGACGTATCGTCACCATCAACAGTATTTTGTGAGACAGCTAAAAGTTCAGCCGGATTTAATACACAACACCTCTGAATTTGAATGTGGGGGGCAAACAAGATTAGTTTGTATCTTGTCAATCGTGCAGAAGTGAGGTGTTGCGTTTGAGTTCTATTCAATAAAATATCTACAGAGTGAGGTACCGTTAGGGTTAAAGCATGACCCAGGACCATTCCCTCACTCTGTTTTACAGACGCAGCAGCAGCAACAGCGCGCAAACATCTTGGCAAAGCGCATGCTACAGGATCAAGGGTGGAGGAATAGTAACCGCACAGCCTATTCTTTCCTCCATGCTCCTGTGTTAATACAGCCAAAGCACATCCATCACGTTCATGCACAAACAATACAAAGGCCTTGTCATAATTCGGAGTTCCTAAAACCGGCGCTGAACACAGCGCGGATTTGAGCAAATCAAATGCTGTCTGGTGTTCCAAAGTCCATGGCAATGGCAAAGAAATGCCGTTCTTTGTCAAAGCCAACATTGGTTTAATCGTTAACGAAAAGTTAGGGATCCACAATCTACAATAAGAAGTCATACCTATCAGGGCTCTAACTTCCTTTTGCGTATTTGGGACAGACATGCCAGAAATAGTCTTTATTTGTTCAGGTGTCAACCGTCTTCCCTCCTTTGACAGGAGGTAGCCTAAATAGGCGACCTCCTGACAACAATATTGGAATTTTTTAAGTGAAGCTTTGTGGCCATGTTTTGCTAGATGACAAAGCAACTACACGGTGCCTTCTTTACAGGCGCTCTCAGAATCAGCAGCCAAGAGGAGGTCATCTACATACTGCAGTAATGTGCAAGTAGTAGGCAACTCGAGAGTATCGAGCTGCTCTTTCAATGCCCTACTGTAAATACTTGGACTCTCAGTGTACCCTTGTGGTGCACGAGTGAATGTAAACGAGCGTCCACCTAGGGTAAACGCAAACAAATACCTGCTATCCTTCTGTATGGGAATACTGAAAAATGCGTTTTTAAGTTCAACAACGCTAAAATGAGTGGCAGAAGCCGGAATCATGGTTAGTATCGTTGTAACATCAGGTACAATAGGAAATTGAGGAGCCACAATTTTGTTAATAGCGCGTTAATCAATTATAAAACGAAAGGGAATCGCATTATCACATTTTTTGTATACTGGCAAAATGGGGCTGTTACATATGCTACCCGCAATCTCCTCAATTACCCCACGATGTACAAAATCAGAAACTATACATTTCAAAGCCTGTTCGCCTTCAACTGAAATCTTATACTGCGGGATGCGAGGCAATTTTACTCCATGTTTCAAAATAATTTTAACAGGTTCAATTTGAAGAATGCCCACATCATTATCATCAATTGCCCATAAGCATTCTGGAACATTACTAAATTCTTGCGGTAAGGATCGAGTCAAAAACTGAGAGGCGAGTGATTGCTTAGGTGAAATCGTTAACCGAACTCCGTCCGGAGAACAATGTATTACTGCATTCAATGCCTTCAACAGATTTAGCCCCAGCGAGTTCTCCCCACAGTTTGTGGTAAGTAGAAATGGACATTGTTCCGTGAAGGGACCCAGTGTTATCGGTACCGGCAAAGAGACCGGACAAACTACAGGTGTGCCTGAAAACCCTACAGAAACGTTGGACTGCCCTGACAGGGGAATATTTGGAACCCGTGAATGATCAATGGAACATTTCTGTGCTCCCGTATCTACTAAAAGTAGATGCTTCCTATTTCCCACCGCCATCTCAACGTAGGGGCCTTTCTGATGAACGGGAATAGGCATAGGTTCCAAATCCTGCTTCGGGCAATCCTAGCGAAACAGAATATTATCAAAAGGAAGCTCTTCAGAGAGGTACGCGGAAGAAGGGTGATAAAAAATGTTTCTATTATCCACATTCGAAACTTGCTTATCTTGTGAAGGAGGTTGCTGTGATTCTGGTGCAAACTGACCTCTGCCAGGGCCCCCTGCACCTGGGCGACCTTTGGATCGTCTACCCACGATCCCAAATGACCTTTGCTGCAAGGTCGGACATTGTTCGCGCCAGTGGCCTTCCTGCCGGCAATAGGCACACTGTTTAATGGTCAACGGAGCCAAGGGCACACTTCCCTGCGGAATGTACTGACCTCTAAATTGATTACCCCCTCTAGGGCTTCTAACGATCTGCTGTAATAAAACTTTAGTTTTCAGGTCACCCTTTTTTTTCTCAGGTTTTTCTTTTTCAGTATTTACACGATTTTCATAGTACTGAGCCATATGCAGTACTTCTGATTGAGACTTCGCCTGCCAAGCGCTTTCAGAAGACATAATCTGTAACTGGATGTCAGGCAGCAATCCACGTACAAATTTGTCGTTAAACAGCCTTTTCCCTGACTCTGTGCCTAAGTCTTGTCCACTGAAATCTGAGAATACCTGCTCGAACCGATTGAAGAAATCGGTAGCACCCTCAGACTTTCCTTGGACACAGGCCGTAAGTTTGTCCCAAATGATTTGTTTTTCAGGAACCATAGTTTTCAATTTTACAATAATTCTATCAGGCAAGGTTAATATCACTTGAGGTGGTCATTCACCAGCTGGTCTTTCTCTATCTAGCCTAACCATGTTATCCCATGTATCTCCCAACCCAGGTATGTCATCTATAGTCCTAATCTGTTTCCACAAATCAACTGGCAGGCGTACAGGAAATAATAGGTCAATATCACTTAAGGTGAATACCGACGACTGTAAGACTGACTCTATTTCTTTATAGAATCCGGTCGGATTCTTTCTTATATCGGGAATAGATTGCTTTATGGTGTTCACTTCCTGTCTTGAAAACGGGACGTGAACAAACTGGGATACATAATGTGCGGGAATGTTCACAGCGACTATACCCTGTGCAACCTTGGCCGCAACCTCAACCTTTGGGACAAATGTCGGAGGGACCTCTCTCATAGGCAACTGAGAAGTAGGCAGCTCCGAACGCTTACTAAGCAACAGAGCCAAATCAAGCGCTAAAGCAGTCGAAGAAGTATCAATCGAAAAGGATCTCTTATAAACACTCAACAATTCTGCGGGACAACAAATCTTTCTTCTTACACACTCATTCTGCAGGTGCCCTACCATCACCTGTATCACTTTCTTTTGCATTTCTAACGTGTACTGACTATATGTATCATATACTTCATCTGGAGTTATCGACATATCCGAAATCCATCTTATCGCATCCTTTATACAAATTCACACTTCCTCTCCTTTTAATTCTCGGCGAGGAGAAAACCGTTTCTGTAAGTACATAATACCTGAACTACCACCATCTGCTTCCTCATTCTGTAACTCTTCCAACTCCTTCTTATACTCAAAAATCCTCTCAACATGCTCATATACCTTCTCCGCAGTATCTCTGGACAACGCTAAGGCGTTCAAATCCCGCAACCCTTGTGGGAAATCTACATCATTTAGGGGGTAATTCATAGAAATTTGCACAAAAGTGGCGCACGCGGCTGGCGCACAGTGTTCCCGTGTGAATGTCTGCGCCAGCCGCGTGCGCTAAAATCGATTTCCGCGCACAGCGTATTCATGGATTTTAGCCTCCAAAAGCAGCCGTGGCGCAGAGTGGCGCAGCGACCCTGCAGCAGCGCCAGTTACGCCCCCAAGAACGCCTTCGCGTAAGGAAAAGCCATCAAAATCCCCAATCCAGCGCAAAGGGCTGCGCCAACCCTGGACCAGTTTACCAGACTGCCAAACAGCAAACGCCAAGCGGGGAACGTGTATTACGGGTTTCACGGTAACTTCCACACGCGAAAAGGCCTGTGCTAGTGGGGTACGTGTATAACTGTTGTTCGCTTGAATTTTTACACGCGATTGGCCTGGGTACGTGTATTCCAGGGGTGCGCTGGAAGTTTCACATGTGATCAGGCCTGGGGGAGCGGGGTACATGTATTTCAGGATTTCAGGGGTGCGCCGGAAGTTTCACACGCGATTGGGCCTGGGGGAGCGGGGTATGTGTATTTCAGGGGCTCGCGGGTAGTTTCACACGCGATTGGGCCTGGGGGAGCGGGGTACGTGTATTTCAGGGGGGCGCAGGAAGTTTCACACGCGATTGGCCTGGGTACGTGTATTTCAGGGGTTCGTGTGAGGTTTCACACGCGAATGGGCCTGGGGGGGCGGGGTATGTGTATTTCAGGGGCTTGCGGGTAGTTTCACACGCGATTGGGCCTGGGTGAGCGGGGTACGTGTATTTCAGGGGCTCGCGGGTAGTTTCACACGCGATTGGCCTGGGTACGTGTATTTCAGGGGTGCGCGGGAAGTCTCACACACGATTGGCCTGGGTACGTGTATTTCAGGGGTGCGCGGGTAGTTTCACACGCGATTGGGCCTGGGGGAGCGGGGTATGTGTATTTCAGGGGCTCGCTGATAGTTTCACACATGATGGGGCCTGGGGGAGCGGGGTACGTGTATTTCAGGGGTGCGTGTGAATTTTTACATGCGATTGGCCTGGGTACGTGTATTCCAGGGGTGCGCTAGAAGTTTCACACGCGATCGGGCCTGGGGGAGCGGGGTACGTGTATTTCAGGATTTCAGGGATGCGCTGGAAGTTTCACACACGATTGGGCCTGGGGGAGCGGGATACGTTTATTTCAGGGGTTCGCGGGTAGTTACACACGCGATTGGGCCTGGGGGAGCGGGGTACGTGTATTTCAGGGGTGCGCGGGAAGTTTCACACGCGATTGGCCTGGGTACGTGTATTTCAGGGGTTTGCGTGAAGTTTCACACGCGATTGTCCTGGGTACGTGTATTTCAGGGGTTCGTGTGAAGTTTCACACGCGAATGGGCCTGGGGGGGCGGGGTACGTGTATTTCAGGAGCTCGCGGGTAGTTTCACACGCGATTGGCCTGGGTACGTGTATTTCAGGGGTGCGCGGGAAGTCTCACATGCGATTGGCCTGGGTACGTGTATTTCAGGGGTGCGTGGGTAGTTTCACACTCGATTGGGCCTGGGGGAGCGGGGTACGTGTATTTCAGGGGCTCGCTGGTAGTTTCACACTCGATGGGGCCTGGGGGAGCGGGGTATGTGTATTTCAGGGGTGCGCGGGAAGTCTCACATGCGATTGGCCTGGGTACGTGTATTTCAGGGGTGCACGGGAAGTTTTACATGTGAATTGGCAGTGTGGGTCCTCCCAGGTGTCCCCTCTACCCCCTCCACGGCCCCTGCAGGCAGCCCACACCACAGGGGACTACCCTGCACCCCTGGTCATGTCCCACAGGCTGCCCATCCACCATGGGCATGCCCCTCAGCCAAGCCACATGCCACGTTGCAATATGATCACCAACTCATGTCTCCCAGTACCCCCAACCCCCAGCAGTCAGGGGCACCTGCCAGCAGGCCCCCACTCATGTCCCCCAGCACCCCCACCCCCCAGCAGTCAGGGGCACCTGCCAGCAGGCCCCCACTCATGTCCCACTCATGTCCCGCAGCACCCCCTCCCCAGCAGTCAGGGGCACCTGCCAGCAGGCCCCCACTCATGTCCCACTCATGAGCCCCCCCAACATGTCAACATGACCCACAATCATGGCCCTCATGTCCACCAAAATCCCACGGCATGCCACCCCTGCCCAAATAACCAACCAAGCATAACATACACCCCACATTGAAATGCCCATTGCATGAAACAACCCAAATGGCATGTATGTACATCAGCACATGTCCGTCACACACACACAGTGGGTGCCAGTGCATGTGAACACCCACATCGTGACATGCATGAAACCAATGAGAGAATACCACACATTGAAGTACGGGAACAAATGTATTGAACAAAAAATGTGTTGAAAGAAAATCAAATACCAAACAATGGACATAAGGAAAACAATGCAGAATGTCACATAATGATAAAAAAAGGAAATCAGAATCCAAAATGTATGAAATCAAAAATGTCTCCAAAGTCTCCTTCCAACAAAGCAAATCCAAACCGAAATGAAAAAGTAAAATCCATTGCTCCATGGAAAAATCAAAAAAGAAAAAGCCGACAAATGCACACTCCAACTATTTACAAGGATGAAGTCCTGGGTCCATGAGCCCAACTGTCCAAAGGAAACCTACAAAAAAGCCTACAGAATAAACAACTATATACAAAAATGTGGGGCATAGTCTATGCGCCCCAAAGGGAAGAAAAAAAGAAAGGAAACTTAACACTAATGAACTATATACAATGGCGGCGGGCAAGTCCAACGGCTCACTGGTTGATGTCATGGGCCAGGGCATCATCGAACTCCTGTTCAATGGCTTGGAGGCGGGCATGTTCACTGGCCCCGAGGTCTCGCAGGGATAATGCGGTGTCCAGCTCCAACTCCCTGTGAATACCCTCGAGGCACTCAGCCGCCTCAGCCCCCTGCGCATGGAGTTGTCCGCCTTGACCATTGTGAGCCGCTCCGCACCTATCTGCTGGCCCAACCGCTGCCACACGGAAGACACTCCCATTCCAGGGTTCTCCTGCCCTCCGGCCGATGCCTGCCCCTCTGATGTAGATGGCCCCGAGCCATGATGCCTCCCACGTCGAGCCTGCCGCTGCCTCCGACGCAACTGCCTCTGCCAGCACGACGGTATCCAGACTGATGGAATCCACCGACGCCATCGTGCATGTGCCCTGCCCGATGATGCCGGCACATCCTCCATCTGCTGGGGTCCAGTTGCTGGTGTTTCCACCCCTGCTGGACCTCCGACTCCGGGCTGTGGCAGGGATGGGAGCCCCACCGAGCTGGCTGCATTGGTCGGGGCAGGTCCACAGGGGGCCCTGGTGGCATCTGGGCCGGAAGACGGCATGGAGAACGACTGGCGCATAGCCTCCACAGAGGAGGAGAGGGTCGCCAGAGTGGCCGACACATGTATGAAACCCCCGACCATGGTCGCTCCCAACTGGGCCACGTTGGCACGCTGCTCTTCGTGATGACGTGCGTGCTCCCCCCAGAAAGCACGCACGTCATCACGAATGACACCCGTGCGCAACGCGACACCAATCAGGACCTTCTACATATGGCCAGGGGCCCCCTCGTCGCACGCAGAGGAGTGTCAGATGACATGGACATCCCCCCTTCCTGCGGACGGGCCTGGGATGGGGCATCCCTGCTGGTGCATGGTGGTGCAGTCACAGTGTCAGGGACAGTGACATGCACAGGCCCCTCCACGGCGACCGTTCCAGGACCCTCAGCTGGATGGTACTCATGTGGCCCCGGCCCCCTCCACGAAGCGCCGGGCCTTTAAGAGGGTCCTGGACCTCAAGTCCTCCCAGCGCTTCTTGACTTGCTTGATGTTGCGGGTTGCCACCCCCTCCGCGTTGATGGCAACCACAAAGTCGTCCCAGATCCTGTCCCGTCCTTCCTTGTTGGCGCGTGATCATAATGCACCAGGACCAGCTCCAGCAGGACACCAACTTCCTTCTGACTGAAGCTGGTGGCCCTCTGCCCCTCTGGCTGGGGGTCACCAGTGGTCTCAGATGGTGTTTGCCCCAACATGGCGACCCCCGAGGCAGGCGTGGGTGGGCAATTGGGTCCTGGGGCTGGGCTGTGGAGCGATGGTATACCAGTCGGGAGTCTTCTGTTCCAGCAGGGGTGGACACAGCAACTGGACCCCTGCAGATGGCAGCTGTGCAGGCACAAAATGGCAGGGCACGATGGCAGCAGGCAGGCAGGCAGCAGCAGATGGCTCGTGGGAGGCTGGTCGGGGCTCTGGGGGGCAGTAATTCGGCCTTTTGGGCAGGAGCGTAGTCTTCCATGTGTTTTCGCGTGGCCAGCTTGATACAGAGTGATTTGACACGTGAAATTCTTGCACGTCAGCGTGTAATTCGAGGAAAGTCAGCACGCATACGCGATTTCATTGGACCAAAGGCCCTCAGCGCGTAAGCGCGTCTGTGACTTATCGCGCACAGGCCTGTACGTGCTTTTCGTGCGTGTGTTTTCCAGGCGTTGGGGTTCACACGCTATTACTTCACAGTGGGTGGGTGTTGGTTACGCGTTCTTCTACACGCAAGGCAGACGGTGAGTGGTACCCCGCTCGACCAAGGCCAATCGCGTGTGAAACTTCACGCGCAACCCTGAAATACACGTACCCAGGCCAATCGCGTGTGAAACTTCACACGCACCCCTGAAATACACGTACCCAGGCCAATCGCGTGTGAAACTTCACGCGCACCCCTGAAATACACGTACCCAGGCCAATCGCGTGTGAGACTTCACATGCACCCCTGAAATACACGTACCCAGGCCTATCGCGTGTGAAACTTCCCGCGAACCCCAGATTTACATGTACCCTGCTCGACCAAGGCCTATCGCGTGTGAAACTTCATGCGAACCCCTGAAATACACATACCTCGCTCTCCCAGGGCAAATAGCGTGTAGAACTTCCCGCGCACCCCCGAAATACACGCACACACTATTTTTCACACAGCGGGCGTCCGTGTTTGTCGCGTACCCCTTTGCACGTCATTTGTCCCAGAGGCCCACAGTATGGGACATTCTACATAGCTGTATATACATGCTTTTTGTGGGCGCACATTTTGGCGCACATCTTTTTCATGCGCAGGGACGCAACTGCCTGCCTTCGTGTGGCGGACGTGTTTAGGCCTGTGCGCGTCTTTGCCCGTGCGCTGTTTTGCCCTATTCGATTCCATGAATACCTGTTGTAGGTGAGCGTGTGGGCGTTCCGCACACTTTCCTCCTGTACTTCCCCCGTGACGCCCACATTTTCACGAGTTGTTCCCCATTCCACGTGTCACGCCCCGTGTTCCGCCTACTTTTGTTAGGTGCGCCGCGCTATGTGCGCTTTCGCTGTGGCCTTAGCGCACGCCGTTAGATGACCTGTGCGCCGGCGTGCACCGCGCACTTTTTCAGCACACATCCCAGATTTTACTCGCGCACGGACTTCCATGAATAGATGTGCGCTGGTTTCCCTGCGATATTCGCACTTGCACTGTGATTTTCGCTCTTTCACTGCGAATCGCACGTTTCCGCACGCTTGCGCCGATATTTTCAGCGCACATTAATTTCCATGAATCGGCCTGTTAGTCCATTCCACATTATACTCAAATGAGTCCCGAATCCTTCAATAAAAACATTTTTCTCAGGAATACTTTTTAAATTTTCGAGCTTGTTCACCCTTCTCCATACAATGTTTAGCCCAAGCAATCAATTCACTCTTCTTGTCTGGGGACACAGTATTACGAGTCGCAACCGTTGGTCTCGCTCCCTGGTCTACTATAAGCGATGCAGAATCACTTGGAAGAAGAAGAGTAGGCACATGCTGAATATCAACAGGTGAAGGCAAGGGGGCAGCAAAGGAACGACGGCTGGAAGAGCAACAGGAAGAACAGCAGGGAGGACCGGAGGAACTATAGGAGGAGGAAAAACAACGGGAAGGGGCAAAGCGCCAGGAGAAGGGAGGTACGGAGGTGGCGCGGAGGCATCGGGCCTTCCTTCATGCAAAAGTTTATTAATCAATTCATCTGACGTATGAAAATCTTTTGAAGGGTAGATTTTCTGAATGCCTAATTGAAACGCCCTGTCCAGTGACTCCAATTGTTTATTTTGATCATATAACCATGCCTTTTCGACACTTGTCATATGTCTACGCATATGTTTCTCTCTACTCTTTTGTTGCTGCAAAGCTTCTGTTTTCCAACTGTATAATGCGTCAAATGCTGCAGGTCTAGCCTTTTTCTTTACTAATACAGACTCTAAATATTCTATACGAGGGATTTCAAAGCTAGCATTGGTTGGCCACCGAAGATTAGAATTATGTCTGGTCTGTCTGTGCCAAATGTCATTAAATGCTATACTACCAAAGCCTTTCTTACAGTACATAGTACATGCCGGCGACCCCTCCTGTGGTGCGGGACGGCTATCTTCCAAAGATTGTCTGTTGCTGTGGAATAATGCCCTAAAGCAGGCAGACAATTTCCCAGGCATATCAAAGCTCTGGTGTTACCTGGTTAAATAATTGTGCTCGCGAGTACAATGCTCCAAATTCAAATTGTCAGGGTTAGATTAAGAATCGGGACACGATTCACCTGACCAAAGGACTGGGAGGCCAGATCGGGTTACTAAGGACAATGCTAAGGACCCACGTGTCTGGTGATTTTCGGCAAATTTACCCACCTCAAATATATGGACCCTCGTCAAGACGTCGTCTCGGGCTACTGTCATGCTTGCGCCATGGGCACATACATTTGCGATCAATATGGACCTTATTTCCCATTTGCGAGACTTTGGTGCTTTTCTATTTTTCCCTACAAACTACACTTACCACAATGCACTTGGCTATAACCATCTATTCCTGGCCATTCCTATTTGTCATCTTCGGAACTACAATCCCCAGAAGCCCTAGGGATCTCCTCTGCTTCCACCAGCTCAGGAACAGAGAGGGAGGTGGCCGATTATCTGCAGGTGTGCTGATCCAGGTGCAACCAATTAGCCTGCCTCTGTGCTGGGCAGGCCGTTATAAAAGCTGCTGCCTGCAGGGGCTCAGTCTCTTGCATTAAGAGTCCTTCTAGCACCTTTTTGCTTCGAGCTACGGATCTTGTATGCGGTTCCTCCTTACTGTGGCTTTGTATCCAGTGCCCTGCCGGGCTCTCTACATTGCAGCTGATCACGCTCTGCTGCTTTCCAGCCTCCGCCCTTCCCCTGCCGGGCTCTCTGCTTTGCAGCTGATCACGCTCTGCTGCCTTCCAGCCTCCGCCTTTGCCCTTTCGGGTTTCTGCCTTGCAGCCGATCACGCTCAGCTGCTACCTTCCGCCCTGGTCTTGCAGGCTCCTGCTCTGCAGCCTGCCTCACTCCGGCTGCCTACAGCCCTTGTCCTCTCGGCTCCCTGCTCTGCAGCCTGCCTCACTCCGGCTGCCTACTGCCCTTGTCCTCCAGGCTCCTGCTCTGCAGCCTGCCTCACTCCGGCTGCCTAGAGCCCTTGTCCTCTGGGCTCCCTATCTTGCAGCTTACAGTCCTCTGCAGCCTTCTACAGTCAGCGGCCCTGCTCCTCTGGGCTTACTCCTTGCTGCCGGTCCTTCTGGCTACTTGCCGCGCAGTCTGCTTCTCTCCGCTGCCAACAGCCCTTGTCCTCGGGCCTTCCTACCTTGCAGCCGATCACGCTCCGCTGCTTGCTACCTACAGCCTTTGTCCGCTGGGTTCCCAGCCTAGCAGCCCTCTACAGTCCTCCACAGCCTTCTACAGTCAGCAGCCCTGCTCCCCTGGGCTCACTCCTTGCTGCCTGGTCCTTCTGGGCTCCTTGCCGTGCAGCCTGCTTTACTTCACTGCCTTAAGCCCTTTCCCTTTGGGCTCCCTATCTTACAGCCCTCCTCCTGTGGGCTTGCTCATTGCTTTCCTGCTCCTCTGAGCTCTCAACCTTCTTCCCTACTGTCCTCTGCTATCCAATCCTGTTATACGACTTTCCCTTCATTTCCTTCTGCTAGTTTGCTATCAACTTCCTTATCCTGGATTTGTCTGTAAGTATCTTCTCTTGTACTGTTTGCAGACTCTTTTGTACAGAGCTTGTCTGTTGGTTTCCATCAGGCAACCTCTGCCCCTTCCCTTGTCTCGTTTCCAGGTTACAGACACCCATAGCTGTTGTTCCAAGCCATGAGCAAACAGCGTGGGCCTCTGTTATAGCAAACTGTGCAGAAGGCTAGAGTTTTTCCTAAGGTTCGTGGAATACTCTTTTCCTATATCTGCATACACCCCTAGAGGGAATCTATTCTGTTGTACCTTATTCCTTGCTACACTTGCCTACTCTTCGTTCTCATTACTTTCGCTGTGTGTGTACTTATCTGTCCACCTTACTTCGGCACAACCACCCAAACCCTTCCTGGGTGTCCTGTGCCACTCTTAACAGGGTGCCATCCCGTGACAGCTACAGCTCACCGTCCAGGGATCGGATCGTGCAGTTTCGTCGAGGAATTCGCTTCTCGTCTAGAGTGGCCATTTCTGTTGGCACCGTCCGATCCCGGTCTGATAGCCGAACCAACCTTCAACGAGACAAAGTCAATCTTGAGGGTCCCTATTCGGGCGCCATCTGTGGAATCAGAAAAAATACAATATTACGGCTGTTACACCAAGCAAAGGAAAATACACCGACACAGGCTTGTAAAGATTCCCAGAATCTTTATTACAAAACTGAACAGTATTCAACAAAGTACACAAATAGCTATTTGGCCGTCAATACATCACAGAGACCACCAGCAGGGTTCAATGTGAGCAGTGAACAGAATTTCCTAGCTGGACATCGACATATTTATACAATTTGTAAAAATGATGTCCAGCCTCTTACAAGTTAATAATAAATTGGGCTAGGGTCGCGCCAGGTTCACTTTCCTAATTTACATATCTCGTGCATGCGGTTTACTTTTGAATACATTTACTAACATACTCCATTATTCTTTAATGTAACGTAACACTCTTTACATACTGTTTTAATACAGATCAAACAAATGTTTCACATTTTATATTCGGATAGCGTTACTGTTCTTGTATACTTGTAGTTTAACATTGCTGATTCAAGTAATCCCCTGCTCCCGAGGTCAACAAAGGACAAGGTCTACATGACCCTAACATGTAGCCTGAAGGCAGGTTGGACATTAACTCTCCTACAGAGGTTGAAGAGGTTAAGGCAAGAACAAGAGCACACGAGATGACCATTTTAGATTACAGGGTGACTTTGTACAAAACCCCCAAAATGGCGGTTCTAACCTAAAATGGAGGCTTGATTCAAGATGGCGGCTTACATCAATTTCTAAGGTCAAGACCTTGCCATAGAGAGTTATTCGCGTACAATTTTAAGCAACTTGGCATAGGCCAATATACGTACAATCATTACAATAGGAGGCATAATTTAATATCCAGTTTGACAAACTGTGTAAACCCAATCTTCCCATCCACTCCTTGTGTCAGCCTGATATGCCTATCTGATATCTCAGCGTCTTTAGTGTCGGTAAATGCCCTTGTCGGTTCTCCCTTCCTCCGTCCGGGAAGGTCTCTAAGCCTCTGCACGTATGGGGTTAGGTCGTCCATACTGCGTGATGCGTCCCTGAACTGTCGTGATCTCTCGTATTTGTCGCCCCCAGATCTCCCTGTGTCTCTTTCTCTTTCCCATGTCACGCTTCTATCTGTGCTTCTCCCTGTCGATTGATGCCTCGGTTGACCGTTTCTCTCGTCCTCACTTCCCCCTACGTCCTCATCTGATTCGGTGACCCCCACGTCACTGTCAATATCGTCAGCGAAGCTTAGCCTCCTTGAGGTTGTGTCTTCGCTTAGGTTCCCCTCAAAGTCAATCAAGTTCCCGCTGCTGTCCCCCCTCCTGGAGGACCCTGTGTCTGTCCTGTCCAATGGTGTAGTAGTTCTGTATTGTGTGGCGCCGCGGTCTTGCTTCATTCGCCTATCTCCTCCCACATTGTCATCTACTGTGCCCATTCCCCACTTTATTATTATGGGCCTCATTACACGGTAGGCGGTGAGCCATGGCGCCATTCCAAGGTTGGAGGGGTGGTAAATCCCCCTTCCACCATTGCCCTTCCCCATTCCCATTTCTGCCCCATAGGGCTCTATGGGAATGGGGAAGGCGCTAATTATGGCACTGCAATTTTGCGGTGCCGTAATTAGCTCCGAGGTCCCTTAGCGGGTTGGATTTTAATGCCTGCAAAAAGCAGGCGTTAAATCCCCCAACCCGCAAAGGGACCTCGTAGTAAGGCGGTAAGGATTTACCGGTACCGGTATTTTACCGGTACCGGTAAATCCTTACCACCATCCGTGTAATGAGGCCCTATGTCTCGTAGTGCACGCTCCTTCTCCTCATTACGTTTGCACTCTCTTGCGAGTCGCTCTTTTTCCCACTTTCTCCTGTCCCTTCTTACTAAAACGTGCTTCTCCTTCTCGTCTTCCTCTCTCGCCTCTCTAACTCTCCGGCTCCCTCCTTTTCCTCATCTCTTGCTGTTCCCGCTCTTTCTCTTCTTCCCTTTATTTGTCTATTCGCACTCTGTCGCACTCTTCCTTTTCTTCCTTCGCTTGCCTTTCTACTTCCTTCATCATCTCTGCCCATTCTCGCGCTTCGCTGCACGCCTTATGACTCACTACTTCCTTACTTTTCCCTGCTGGTTCACCCAGTGTCTTCCATCCAACTTCAGATGTTTCTGCCGTCCTACCCATTCGTTCAATGCTATGCCCTCTAGCCTCTCCTTGGTGCTCGTCTGGGTCTAGCCGTGTGCTCCTTTCCCACCATCTGTCTGTCCAACCCCTTTCTGCCCCTCCTCCTTGGTATATGGTAGAGGGTGAAATATTGGATTTCTGTACCCCTCCGCTGCTTTTAGCACCTGTATAGGGTATAACCCCAGCGCTCCTGCTGCAGCCCCTTCTTTCTCATGCTTAGGAGGAGGTGGAAGTGCGGGGGCCAAGGGCACTGCGCCCGGTGCCTCCTGCTGGCTCAGCATCCATTGACACCTCAATACCCCCCCCTCCTGGAACATCTTCCAGAGTTCAAATATCGCCATGCGATTGGTCAAATTCTTCCCCTTATAGGTGTCTTGTATGTGTGTCTGCAATGGTTGCTGCACATTTTGGAGAAACGTCTGCACGGTGGCTCTGACTGTGTCAATATACCTTCTGTGCTTTTCGTCCATTCCGCGCTATATTTACAAATCTTGTCCTTATATTGTGGAAGGGCCTTAGATAGGTGCTGTAGGGATGTATCCCCCCCTGCACCTCCCCTGATACATACTTACTTGACCTCAAGTCGAGGCTTTCGATACTTCTGTTATTATACAAGCACAAAAAATACTTTCAATTCAGTTTTCTTCATTTCACAAAGTCCAGTTCTCGTCAATTCTACCTGAACCTCTCTGGTTCCCCATCAACCTTCCAGACATGCTCCACGCACCGCCCTTTTACAACTCTCTGACACCTTAGACACACCCACCAATCTTGCTCATACGCCTTCCGCGCACCGCCACCGAACAGCTGACTCTGTCGATTGCATATTGCAACCACCATATTCTGTACCTCCTCGTGCTGTCCTAGCCCTATGCACAGGCCCTGTCGGGACGACACCGCTTCACTAAATATGGGAGTGCTAGATATCACTTACAACGCTTACAATGCTAATGTCCCATTACACAAACAGTTTCACAACCCCAACATGAACCCACAGCTGTCTTCCTGCCTCCTAACAGGGGACACCAATATTTCATGTGCTCAATCTGTACCTACAGGGTCGCCTTGTAGATAAAATGCCTCCATGAGATTTAACTAGAAGAACACCTTCCGCAATCTAGGCTAGCTCCTTTTGCTAAGACCTTACTCAGGGATACCATCATCCATGACCCGAGCTAAAAAGCCAATCCAAAGGAAATCCAATATTCACATAACTTTTGTCATCCGTACCCTTAAGTCAATAGTCTAGGTTATTCACCAGAACCTTTTACCTCAAGACCGAATGTTCCCTAACCACACAAATGGCATTGGTACGATGTTCATTCATACCCTGTTTTTTTCCGTGCCACTTTTTGCTGAAAATGTTTTGCCGAAAAAAACATAGCAAAATATGGGGTTTGGGAGGCTAGGGCATGAAAGGTTGTAGGGTGAAGAGGTGTATAGGAAATAAATAATAAGGGTGAGGGATTGGGGGGACCCTCCCAACACCCTCCCAAATAAAAAATAAAAAATCAATGATTTCATTCGGCAAAGCCTTTTCTGCAAAAGGTGCACCAAAACAAAAACAGACCAAGAATGAACATAGAAACATGACATCTACCTTCACTCCTTTCCCTATTATGCTTAACAATACTCAACACTATTAAACAGTACTTGACAATACTTCAAAAGATACTCAACAATAGTCGTTACCACCTCACACCCAACATTACTTTACCACCCCCCAGTTGTCATGTGGCTGAGAGATATACTGACGCTGTTTGGCTACCGGCTCCCCCAAAGCTGCCACGTAACCCTTCTGGTCTTCTGGGCTCCTCACGGACCGCGGGCAGGATATTTCCAAGCTGGATCCTGATGGCCTTTGCACGAGGGTGCATCTCCCGTAGTGCTCGCTTTTGACGAGCTCTACGACTGGGGGTTACTACACACTCACCAGTTCAGCTCCCAGGGCCCAACAACCATCCCCAGTACACGAACGCAGGACTCAGCCATAGGCAAGTTAAAACTGTGGTTTATTATATAAACAGACAGGGATCATACAGGACTTTGAAAATTCCCAGAGTCACCACTCCTGAACCTGTGTCGGGCCATGTTGTTTCATTTCGACATCACAACGAAGCCTCAAGGAGAAGGCCGTTGGACAAGGCCTTTCTCCTTCTCGGCAGCTCCGCTGCGAGAGACCGTGTCTCCAGCACCTACTTGCGCCACCCGGAGGAAAGAAGCACCCTCCCAGAAACCCGCCGCCCGCCCAATCCACATTATTACCTGCTGCAACCATGGCAACCCACCACAACAACGTGAAGAGTGGGAAGTTGCCTTCAAAATCCTCGGCGACCTCGGATTGCCGCCATTGGCTCCTGCACCCTGCCAGCTCCTCCCCTCCTGGCATAAATGGAGGAGGAGGAGACCGGCAGGCGAAGCCGCAAGGAGAAGGCCGTTGGAAAAGGCCTTTCTCCCTCTCTGCAGCTCCGCTGCGATGGACCGCGTCTCCTGCACCTACTTGCGCCGCCCGGAGGAAAGAAGCACCCCCCAGAAACCCGCCGCCCGCCCAATCCACATTACTGCCTGCTGCAACCATGGCACCCCACCACATCAACGTGGAGAGCGGGAAGTTGCCTGCAAAATCCTCTGCGACCTCGGATTGCTGCCATTGGCCCCTGCACACTGCCAGCTCCTCCCCTCCTGGCATAAATGGAGGAGGAGGAGACTGGCAGGCGAAGCCGCAAGGAGAAGGCCATTGGAAAAGGCCTTTCTCCCTCTCTGCAGCTCTGTTGTGAGCGACTGTGTCTCCTGCACCTACTTGCGCCGCCCGGAGGAAAGAAGCACCCCCCAGAATCCCGCCGCCCGCCCAATCCACATTACTACCTGCTGCAACCATGGCAACCCGCCACAACAACGTGGAGAGCGGGAAGTTGACCGTGAAATCCTCGGTGACCTCGGATTTCCGCCATTGGCCCCTGCACCCTGCCAGCTCCTCCCCTCCTGGCATAAATGGAGGAGGAGGAGACCGGCAGGCGAAGCCGAAGGGAAAAGGCCGTTGGAAAAGGCCTTTCTCCCTCTCTGCAGCTCTCCGCTGCTCGACGGCATCGGACGGCGAAGCGAGCCGCATCACCCAAGGTAAGGCTGCAAGTATGAGCCTCATTGACTTTATGCACCACCAGAAGCCACCCCCTACCGATGCTAGGAACTTGTGACTGCGGTCGTGCACTGCCTCAGCCCCTCCCACCTCCTACGTTCCACATCTACACACACGGAACAAATGCCTGGGGAAAAGAACATTGCGCCCTGCACGCGATCACAAGGGAGCCCTTATCGTAGCTACCATGCATCACCCGCATGCCCTCTGTCCTACGCCACCAGCCTCTCTAGCAGCACCACCATGCCCCTCATCAGAAACCCTGTTGGAAGATGCCGTCTCCACTGATGCCTTCAACCCAATCCAGGCCGTTCACATGCCGTCTCTACCATATATACAGAGCAAGGGCTAGATGCCCCCACTGACACCATTGTGCCTGTGCCTCCTGCCCCCATTGCTACTACTGTGCCTGTGCCCGATGCACAGATTGACATTATTGTGCATGTGCATGATGCGCACATTGCTGCTATTGTGCCTGTGCCTGATGCCCACACTGCTGCTACTGTGCCTGATGCACACATTGCTGTTATTGTGCCTGCTGCCCTATGGCTTCCACTGTGCCTGTACCTGATGCACAGATTGACATTATTGTGCCTGTGCCTCCCGCCCCCATTGCTGCTACTGTGCTTGTGCCCGATGCACATATTAGTATTATTGTGCCTGATGCCCCCACTGACATTACTATGCCTGTGCCTGCTGCCCCCAATGCTGTTATTGTGCCTGTGCCTGATGCACATATTGCTATTATTGTGCCTGCCGTCCCCATTGTTGCTACTGTGCCTGTGCCTGCTGCCCCCATTGCTATTACTGTGCCTGTGCCTGCTGCCCCCACTGACATTATCGTGCCTGTGCCTGCTGCCCCCATTGCTGT
Source organism: Ambystoma mexicanum (assembly GCF_040938575.1). Taxonomy (NCBI): domain Eukaryota; kingdom Metazoa; phylum Chordata; class Amphibia; order Caudata; family Ambystomatidae; genus Ambystoma; species Ambystoma mexicanum. The sequence goes on from NC_090933.1 coordinate 526,896,677, forward strand.
TACTGTGCCTGTTGCCCCCATGGCTGCCACTGTGCCTGTGCCCGGTGCGCACACTGCTATTACTCTACCCAATGCACACATTGCTACCACTGCGCCTGCTGCCCCCATAGACACCCATATGCCAATAGCCATTGGCGCCTCAGTTATTCCCCAAGTCCCCAAGCCTGCACACGGAACCGTAGCTAACACCTCCTTCAAATGTGGTCTGGTCAATGACAGATCTACCCCAGCCCATACTTTGGATATCCACGACCTCATACTTAAGAATAAGACAGACCTCCTCATTATTACTGAAACCTGGCTGAACGAAACATCTGGCCCAGCCCTCGCCCTTGCCATCCCAGATGGATACACTATCCACAGGCAAGACTGACCTCTCACTAGGGGCGCCGGAGTAGCTCTCATTGCCAAAGAATGTCTTGCTATTAGGAGAACAGAAGGTGACCTTGGCCACAGCTGCGACTACCTCCCACTTAAAATCAATCTCTCCCCTAACATGACTCTGGCTCTCCACATCCACATCTCCGGGGCCGATCACTGAATTCCATGACTCCCTCATTCACTCCCTCTACGCCAACCTGAAGAAGACATCCAAAGTCCTACTCACAGGTGACCTCAATCTTGGCCTTAATGACCCCAATGACGACCACGCAGCCACCGTGGATAAAGCCTTATCTACCCTCGGATTTGTGCAAGCCATCTCCCATCCTATGCATTCCAAAGGACACTCACTGGATTGGGTTATCCACCACAACTGTCCACTACTTATTACTGAGAACTCTCCTATCCTGTGGTCTGACCACCACTACATCCAATTGAAGTCTGAATCTGCAGTCATCTCCCTCCTAAAAACCATCAAACCGTCTAACTGCAAGGGCGACGCCTGCCCTGCTCAGCTCATTAAAGACTGTAGCACAACCGTTGCCCCCCTTTTGACAGCATTTATCAATGCCTCCTTCCAGTCTGGCCATATCCCTTCCGACCTTAAAGAGGCCTGGGTACGACTGCTCCTCAAAAAGCCATCCCTTGACCCCTCAGCACCGGGGAACTAGAGGCCTATCACCACTGTCCCCTTCCTGCTCAAACATTCTGGACAAAGCAGCCTACCTGAAAGTCCAAAAATTCCTTGAGGACCACCGCCTTCTGGGCCTTCGGCAGTCTGGTTTCAGGCCACGACATGGGACCGAAACAGCCCTCCTCGACCTAAAAAATCAAATGGACGACATCAGAGACACCGGAAAACCAGCACTCCTTCTGCTCCTCGACCTATCGGCCGCGTTTGACCTCGTGGACCACAATACTCTCTGCCATCACCTTTCCATTGCAGCCAACTTCTCCCCTAATGCGTGTACGTGGATCACCTTGTTTCTACAGGAAAGGGCAATGAAAGTCTTTTCCGACTCAGTGTGTGCCTCTCCCAGCCACATCAAATGTGGGGTGCCTCAGGGCTCCTGCATCGCGCCCACCCTCTACAACCTGTTTACTAGGCCTCTTTTTAACCTTCTTGACACCTTGAACATCTCATATACCAACTACGCTGATGACACCCTGGTGCTCATCCCTCTCACAGGTGACTATAAGGCAGACAGGATCACCCTTAATTCCATCTTCTGCACCATCCAAGCTTGGATGGCAAAAAATTGGCTGTGCCTCAACAGTGACAAAAACCGAGCTTCTAATCATTGGGTCACCAACCATTCTGGGTAACCTCGACAAGAACTATCGCTCCTTCACTATTGATAATATACCCATTGCTGTGTCCCATACAGTTAAAACCCTGGGAGTCTACCTAGACTCTAACCTCACCATGAACAGGTAGGTCAACGCCATTGCTTCCGCATCGGCATACTACTCAAAACTGATCAATGCAGTAACACCCTTCTTAACCGCACAGAACTGCCTTACCATCGCTAGGGCTACTATCGGCTCAAGATTGGACTACTGTAATGCTCTCCTCCGAGGTACATGCAGCAAAAACATTGCCAAACTCCAACTTCTCCAGAACAACGCCCTTAGTGCTGCCACAGGATTTCCTAAAAAGGACCACATATGGGACCTGAGGAGACAGGTGCACTGGCTTCCCGTTAAACAGAGAATCATCTTCAAAATCCTCTCCATCACTCACAAATGCCTCCATGATCTGGCACCCCCTACCTCGCCCAGCGCATAGCCATGCCCACATCCACCAGGCCATCAAGGCTAGCCCACACCAACTTGATCACCAAGCATGTCAGGTGGCTGGCCTGCCCCTTCCTCAAGAAACTATCTATTACATTGTTGCAGGATCGCAGGATTACCATAGGCCCTTGCCCTCTAACATCCACCCCTGGATTTCTGTTCTCTGATTGGCTGAAGCTGGTCTCCCCAGGCCAGGGACCCTGCTCTGTTCTCAGCCCTCTTTGCACCTTCTCAAGGTGATGGGAAAGACTATGGGCCTCATTACGAGTCTGGCGGTAACCGAGCTGGAAAAACCGGCAGGATACCGCCGGACTCGTATTCCCAGAACCACCGGGGCATTACAACCCCGGTGACCCGGTAATTCCGGAGGTGGAATTCGGTAAATTCCCATTCCCATGGAGTCCAATAGGACTCCATGGGAATGGGGAAGTGGAAACACCGGCACCATGCTGTAATGGTGCCGGTGTTTCCACATCCGCCTGCAGGCGGGTGGTGTTAAACCCGCCAGGTCAGACCTGGTGGGAATGACACCTCCCGCCTGCAGAACTCGAGATCAGCCGGTCTGGAAAGAATGGTGGTGGTGGATTTACCACCACTGTTCTTTCCGGACCGGCTGACTCGTAATGAGGCCCTATGTGTTCCCAATGTAACTGTTAGAACTACCACTTCTGCCTGTGAGAGTGCCCTCAGCGTTGCAACGTTGTTAAAGATTCCATGTTTCACTTCATGTCTGTCATACTGAGAACCGTCTTTCTTCCAACCGTGGGTGAATGACCATTGTCTGGTTCGGCTGCACCACGTGGATGAGGACTGCGAAATCGAGCTCTCGAATCTGCAATTTATGAGAATTAATCCTGTTCTTCTGCAGATTTGTTTTAGCTTCGGAATGTGCTGCTGGTCTCTGACCTTGGCTGCGAGCCCTGGTCTGCAGTTCTGTGCATCCTGGTTCTGATTTCCTTTGTTTCTCGTTCTGTGGCCTGCGGCGTCATGTAACCTCATTATAGTTGTACTTTGATTTCTATATATCTATACCGTGATATGTGTCATATAGGTTAGTCAACTTTTGGTCCTTTCAGGCTCCTTATATGATCCTGTAGTTCCATAGGGTTAGCTGCAAAAAGGGTCTACAAACTTGCTCTGCATCTCTTCATTTGCCTTGCGTTCAGCATTTCTGCACTTGGCTAATGAGAAAGTTAATGAAAGCTTTTGACAGTATGTATATGTATCTGTCCTCTATCTACGGAACTGTGTAAGCATGTTATTTGTGTGTGCAAGTGCATGTTCATGCAACTTCGTGCATGGCTGCAGGTTTTGTTTGTGACTAACGTGGCTATGTCGTGGTGTCACTTATGATATCAGCACAATGGTTTCTCAGCTTTACTCAACGTCAACCATAGAGGCATTTGGGTCCATGAGCAGTGTTGAGGCACCTGTGTCCAAAAATACATCACTGGATAAGGGTTGAATGGTTGTCTAAGAGGGTATCTGTCTGCATATGTGGATGTCACTGACCCTCCTGGGGGCTGTCCGAATAGTGTGTTGCTTGGTGCATTCTTAACTCTTCGTGCTGTCATGTTCCTGGGGGTGAGGAGGGGCATTCCAGGGACCCTCTCTTCAACTCGGTAAGGGTTTGTTGAACCCATATGGGTATATGTCAATGGACAATGGCTTCAGCTTCGGCGGATTGGGAAGGATGTTGTATGCATCGTCACTCATCACTTTGACTGTGGCGCCAGTGTCAATGAGCAATTCGGTCGACGGGTTGTAGACCTGTAAGATCAGTGTGGGGCTGCACTCCTTTGCCACTGCATTGCCTAGAGCCCACATGTATCCCTTTTTCCGGTGTACATCCGTGGAGGAGGAGAATTAATTCCCTGAGTGGGATCCTACCTTTATGTATTGACCATTTCGGCGGGAGCGGTAGGACCCTCTTTTGTCTGGGGACCTGTAAGATCGTCGTGATTGGTATTTATCCCTTTCACTCTCCCCTGGGCCGTGTTTCCTGTATTCTCAGCCTGGCTTCTTGTCGTCTGTGCAGTATTTTTGTCACCTACTATTCCTCGGGGAGCCACTCTGTGGCGGTGGCAGCGGTGAATTTCGGCATACAGCTCGGAAGTGGTTGTCACCTCTGCATGCCGCACATTTCTGTCTCAGCGGTGGGTACATGCCATTGTGGGGAAATTTGTATCTGCATCTTAAGCATGATGTGTTGGACATTTTAACTCCCTCCCGAGGTGTTGGTGGCAGTTTCTTAACGGTTTGGTGGTCTTTGAGTGTCGTGGATAGGTTCGCCTTGCCCATGTTGACGACCTGTTGTGAAATGGCTGCGTCAGTTCTGGCTATGGCCAAAATCTCATCCAGAGACCTCTGTTTTTGCAGTAGTTTTTTTCTTTTATTGAAATTCAGCTGAAATCAATCAACCTTTTTCAATTTATCACAAAACATTTCTTTTAATTTATCACAAAAGATTTCATTTAGCCACACAATGTTACAGAAAAAAGAGATCAAGTTATTTACACCATTTAAAAGATAAAATCGGTTATTTACCCAGAAAAATAAAATGGAACATTATCAACAACATAGTATCGATATATTGAGAATTAAGTTATCAACATCATTAGCAGTTTATGTTTGTAGGATGTTATATGACAATTGCTAAGCGTCTAACAAAGAGAGTTCTCTAACATAAATATATTTTAATAGTTCAATTCACGTGTCACTTTAAATTTCATTCAGACATAGAGCATTAAGAAAATTTACCGGAGCTATTTTTAAACTCATATTAGTAGAATTAAGAACAAAGGCCCATCTAAATTCAGGCAACACATTTGCAACTGCAGGTATATGCTTCTCATAGAGTTTGTTTCTCACTGTAATTAAAGCTGGACATTCTATAAACAGGTGTTCTAAGGTTTCTTTTAACTCTGAGTTTTTGCAAAATCTACAGAAATGTTCTCTGTCACTAATTTGTCTACGTTGGACCAAGACATCTCGAGTGGGCCACCGATTAAATCTCATTCTTACAATTGCCATACGTATTTGTGGTGAAGGACTTTTAGACAAATATGACTCAGCAGCCCCCATTTTCTTCTCAGCATGGCATTGACTATTAAAATGCTTATATTGTAGACATAATGAACGCGTATTAATCCAATCTTGAAAGAAAATCTTCCTTTTTGCTCTTTTAGGGTTCATAATGAGGGTTTCTAAGCTGATATCTGCCACAACCATAACTTGATAGATATATTTAGTCCTAGTCCATTTCTGGATAAATATATGATTAGATGAAAACATATAGGATGACAGTACAGCAAGGATTGATTCAGCATTGGTATTTACAAGGCATTTACGAAATAAGGCACATAATTGCCAATTATATTTTGCTTTCTGGGATGTAAGGCCCAATTCATATCTCAAGCATGGGCCAGGAGTAGATTGTGGGACATTTAGAATCTGTCTCCAAAATGTGGCCTCTAGTTTATTCAGGCAATCAAATGTGATGATGTCTCTTGTCTCCAACCCATATAATAATGAAGGGGAGCTTTTTGTCGCCAAAAACGTAGGGCTGGATTGATGGTGAATTTGCCGTACCTGTAAATGATTAGCTTAGTTTGAGATATGGCTGATGTCACCTTATTTCGTAATGTCTGTAATTGCAATGGGTTAGAAGAGTTTCCTTCAAAAGGTAAACCTAGATATTTATAGTTTGGTACAATGTCTAAGGTGGTATTTTTAACCCTCCATTCAAATTTATTTCTATTGGTGACTCTAGGAGTAAATGCAACTATTTGCGATTTTTTTTAATTCATGGTCAGTTCATTTTCATCGAAGTAAACTGAGAGGGCAGTTAACAATTTTTGTAACCCAGTCAGGGTTTTAGAAATAAGAACAAGGTAATCTGCATACCATAGTGCTTGTATTGGAATCAAATTCAGTTTTGGTGAATCAGAAGCAATGGTAAAGAAGATTTCTCTTACATCATGGATGAAGAAGTTGAAGAGGGCTGCAGGAAGGATAGAGCCCTGCTTCAACCCCCTTGATGTTCTTATTACCATGGACAGTAATCCCATGATGGACAGTCTGACCTGTATAGATGTTGAGGAATGTAGCATGGAAACATTATCAATCAGGGGCATTTTGCTTTAATCTATTTTTCGATCAACCTGACTCTCGAAACCAAATCAAAAGCAGAATTTAAATCAATAAATGCAAAGAACAATGATGTTTTGGTATTTTGAGCTTGTTCTTTTAGGGCATTAAGTGTCAATAAATTGACTGCGGTGCCCAACCCAGTGACAAAGCCTGTCTGATTTTTGTCGCGATGATTGTTAGTTTGTGTCTATTTATTGAAATCTCTCAGAACTAGTCGAGAGAAGATTTTACCCGGAGAGTCCAATAGGGCTATCGGCCGGTAATTTGAAGGTGTTCCTCGGTCACCCTTTTTGAATATGGGCACTATAAGAAAGGTGCGCCATGAATCTGGGATTTTTTGTGCAGTGAGTATATGTTGGAAGATGTTATTTAGTATCATAGCCCAATGCTTTGGGTGTTGTTTCAGCATGTGGTTAGTGATACCATCAGGTCCTGCAGCCCGGGAGGATGATGATTTTAATATAAATTCCTCAATTATGGTCTCCGGACATTCCAATAGCCAAGGCGATTTAGTTCGAATTTTACATTGAAATGAAGCAAAACTTTTGTCGGCATAAAGATCTGAAAAATGCATCACCCACTGACTTTCGTAAACTCCTTTTAATCGAGACTGGAGTTGATTGTAATTTGAATTTTCGTTCAGTAATTGCCAGATTTGGGAGGCATTTTTATTAGATGTTGCCACAAAAAGGCTTCCCCATCCTGTTGAAACATTTTTCCTTTGTGGGATCTAGTCCAATTTCTAAAGCGAGATTTGATGGCTTTACACGCTTGAAACCTCTCACTGAGCGGAAGTTGATTAGTAATTCTCAAATCTCTTCGTTATGATTTCTTTGCCTGCTGCATATGAAGGTCAAATGCATGTTTATGTTTCTTCATAGTAGGAATATATAGAGTTTGATACAATGCCAATGTGTCTACATAGGACTGAGGGTTAGAGGAGCTTAGTTGTGCATTCAATACCTTATTAAAGGATAACAGTTTATTGGGGTTCCACTTAAGGCGCGATTTAGCATTGTTAACACTTAAAGTTTGCGCCATTCATTGTTTCTCTTGTTGATCAGGGGAGATACTTCTAGGCCAAGTTAGCATTAGCATATGGTGATCACTCATCGTTTGTGCTGTTATCGGAAAGCTTGTTGTCATCATAAATTGAGATTAGAGGCTCCTCTCTGCCAGGTTGGTTGCGCTGGAATATCGCCTGGTAAAGACCCATTGCCCATTCTCATGCCGGCATTGTTCATGAAACTGTTCCATTTATTAAGTTCTTGAGTTTTTTTCCCGCTGATAGATTTAATGCAATCCAAATTTAAGTCTCCGGCTAAGATGTTTGATGTAAAAGCATCGGCTTTTGCGATTAATTCAAATAACATGGACAGATCTCTATAAAAGAGTCCATCCGATATAGCTGCCGGGTTTCTATATACATTGATTAGTGCTAAATCTTGAAAGTAATCTGAAATTCTGACGAGTTGGGTGAAGTTATTCAGACATGCCCATGGCTGAGTTCTAAGGCCTGCACTGGATTTAACGGCCACTAAAAGGCCTGCCATTGGGCGTCCTTTTTGCGCTGCTATCGCTGGAATAAGTGATATGTCATGATTGTCCCATATGGGAGAAGCAGTCATCCAGGTTTCCTGGAGAGCTACTATCTCGGCTTCCTTTAAATGGCTGTTCTGTTCCCACTGTAGATGACTGTTGCCTCTGGTATGCCAGTTTAAGAGTGAGAGAGATGTCATTTTGTTTTTAGAAGAGATCTGTTGAAATAATGGTTATGCTTGATCACTATCGTGTTTACCTGTGCGTATTTTGTTCTCCATAGCGCAATACGCGCATCGACATTCAGTAATACAAGTTTCTCTACTTGCTTGTGCCTCCATTGCTATTTCTTGCTCTTTGCGTTCTGGATCCTGTGCCAAAAGGAATCCCATTCGAAATAATTCCATCTTTGCACGCCACAGTGTATTCAATACTAATCCAGATTTCATCCATAAGCATACTATGGACAGGTTTACATCGCAGATGAATTCAACTTGCTCTATATCTGCCGATGTAAGATCTTCAAGTTCCTGGATATCATTGAAAATATTTAGAACACTTGTTCTTGATAAATCATACTTCTGATGTGTAGCCTCACGGTATTTCAATTTCAGTGTGTGGTAATTAGCAAACCTATTCTTTTTGTTGTCCATCTTCTGTGGTTTATTATTGGAACCGCTTTTTATATGTTGAGAATTGATTTCTTTTGGCAAAATGATTTGTTGTTGATTTTTCACAGGGATAGGTAATCTTTGTCTTGATACATAATCATTGGTTGGCATGCTGGTATTTGTATGTGTAACTATTGATCCATTATCTCTTGGTTGGACGATGAGATTCATCTCATTAATGCGCTGTGAAAGGTAGTGTTCTATGACAGCTTTAATTGGCTCATTCTGGACATCTATATTTTGCGTGACCTTTCTTTCTTCTGCCAATAATAGAGGAACATTCATTGAGCTCAATTGTTTTGCTTGATTAAGAATCTCGCGTGGATTCAATTTTAGCTGGTTTTCGATTTCATTAGAGTCACGTGAATTTATGGTTATTGTTTTCTGTTCAGTCACTTTGGTAGAAATAGGAGCCGTTGGTTCATTTGCGCATTTTAAAAAGTACACTTCAACTGCTGCTTTGATTAGATTAATCTGATCATTTACATTTTCAGGTTCACTTGACTGCGGTGGAATCGCAGGCAGAGAACCGGATGCTGCTGCATGCATGGATTTCTCTGGTCGTCCTTGTAAGTTTATTTCTTCCCTGCGATCAGATACATCATCCTCAAGCACAGTGATTAGTTGATTTAAAGGTGAGTGATTTACTGGTTGAGGTAAAGGTCTTTCTTTTTGTCGTACAGTTGCTAGATTTTTATTTGTCAGATTCACTGTATCTAGCGATTCAATTGATTTGACAGATGGTTTTGTTAAGTCAATCGTAGGTGTACGTGTTTGAATATTAGTGACTTTGTTAATTTTATTGCAAGATTGATAAGGCTTCATCATCAGATGTCTTGCTTTCCCTTTAGTCCGAGATCGTTTTTGAAAAACTTTGTACGTCTCTTTATTTGACTTTTGACTACCTGTGGTTGGATGATTCTCCACCCTTATCCATGATGAATTAGGGTCCACTATTGCTGGAGTGTCGCTTTCGATTGGGCGAATTATGTGCTCAAAAGCAGGAAGTGTTTGAGCCAACAAGGTAGCCACTGGGCGAGATGTCATTGGATTTAATATCGATGTACAGGCCATGTCCTTTCCATCGGACGACTTTTGTAATGAGGACGTCGAATTGTGGTGAGGGTGAGTTTCGATCCAAGTTATCTGATCAATTTTTTGTGATTGAAGATTAATTTTTAATTCGAGCGCTTCAAAAAGTTTAAGTAAACTCTGGATTGTTGAGTTTACCGCCATTTCAAGTAATCCGTTGTTAGTATTAACCGACAATTGCTCTTTGGATGAAGCTCGGCGTCGAGGGGTAGGAAGAATGTAAGAGGCCGCCAAGGAAATAGACGAATCCATCGAGCAGCGTTTATGGTAATCTGTAGATATGTACCTCGGAGATGAAATCACTCCTCTGGTGCTTGCATGGATGGAAATTTCTGAAAAAACCTCTTCACTTTCCTCTGTGTCAGAGATTTCTTCAATTTGAGTCAATTTGGGTAGAGATTCTTTATCTTTTTCCGTTGTCTTGAGCGCTTGTAGTATGGTATTATCAGATACGGGTTCTCTCTCAAGAGTTTGATTTTCTTCACAGTTTGTAGGAATTGACTTAGCGGAATCAGACTGTTCTGAAATTGAAGTGGAGGCTTGTTCCGCTATCTTTAGTGGAGGGCAGAACAGTCTGATGTCTTTGCTGGATGTCAGAGTTTTTACACAAGGGGTGAGTGTGATTGACTTACTTGAAGATGCTCTTTTTGGTTTCTCAGTTTTCCTGGTTGGATCAGGACTCTGAGGAATACCAGTTTCGATAACTGAGTTAGGCATACTAGACTTTAGGGTATATGTTAACATCCTCCTAAATGAGTTAAAATTATATTTACTTACTCTATATTGACAAATAAATAAATATATAGATTTTGCTGAGAAATAATTACTTACATCTATATTTGCAATACACTCAACACTGATGGAACACAGGAAAACAACTTTGTTTGACTATAGTCAAAAGTCCCGTGGCCTCAGCTCCACAGCTTCGTGTCTAAGCGGCAAAGCGGGACTTGAGGGGACTTGCTTGGGTGCGCGCGCGTGGTGCGCGCGCGTGCCAGGTTATATAGGCACCGCCTCTAAAGGTGCACTACAAGCACAGCCTTGTGGGAGATGAAGTATAGATAAATCACATAAGTCCAGGAAAGTCCAAGAAAAAGCATCCAAGCGTCTGGGAGCACAGAAAACAGCAAGTAGTTTTTATTGGAACTCAGGGGACTCGCAGCCTGTGGTGACCTGGGAGCGGAGCGCTTTCTTATTAGAATATCGGTGGAATGCGCAATGTTTTATGCGGGTGCAGAGGTGCATAGCAATGTTGTCCAGTGTTTACCCTCTCTCTTGCCTGGTAGTATGGAAAACGTGTGTCTCATAGTCTACATTGGTATGTGGGACAAAATACGTAGCTGGAGTTTCTTGAATCTCTTTGAATTTGGCCTTCTCCTCATCCACTAGTTCATAGAGAAAGGCAAGTACGGGGGCACCTACTGCTAATGTCAGTATGTTCTTTTTCCTATCATCATCCATAAGGCCCATTGCGCCAATGTAAACTTTGAAGTCGTTGGCCCATTGGATCCAGCTTGGGCCCAAATTGCTGGTGTCTGAGAGCTCGAAAGGAAAAGGCAATTGCCATGGCACCGACTCCCCCTGCGCCATTTGGAACGCACCTGAGGAACATGCCGACACAGTCGCAGGTATGTCTTCCTCCGACAAGGCATAGTGCCCCCAAAGGGCTGTTCGCAAATGTAGTGAGGGGTCACCCCTCTGCAACTTGAACAAGTAAATCCACTTGGTGATCTCACGTGTAGGGCACCAGAGAAGTCAGTCCAGCACAGGTGCTTGGATGCAGAGTGGGGTCACAGAGCAGGGGCCACAGGCGCTGTGTCTGTAGTGTCACTAGTAGACAGTCTGGGATAACGTTGAAAACAGCAGGCACGTATCTCCTGCCGTGCTTGAAGCTTCGAGCCAGCACTCGAAAATGGCTGGCACGGTGACTGGAGCGCCCTCTGCGGTGCTCCTTGCTCGAGCTGTAGGCCAGTTACATTGGCTCCTGCCTCGGGATCGCAGCAGACTGTCAGCAGCCCGCAATGGCACCGCTGCGGGAAACAGGTGGACCGTGTCGCTGAGGACATGCATTTACCAGCACTGGTCACACAATGGAAGCCACACCATCAGCGTGCGCCTCAAATGACCAGGCCACCACAACAGGTAGCGTGGGTAACAGTTGTCATCAGTGTAAACCTGGCTGGCGGCCCAGGTCCGATGCTACCAACCTTGTGGCCGCAGGCAGCGCTGGCCAACACACAATGACAGAGGCCCACACAGTAAGATGCTTCAACTCCCAACTTTATTATCAAACTGCCTGTTAGGAAGAATTTTCATTTTAGTGCTAAATTCCTCCCACCTTAGAGACCCCCAGCTCTTTTGCTGGACAAAGGGCTTTTTAATTTTAACTCCTGAGTGAGTGGGACCTTTTTCTCCCTCTCTCATGTGTTTTTACCTGATTTGGATGTTGTGTTTTCACTGTTTTTTTTGTCTGACAAACTCCATAGGCATCTGCTTTTTGTATGGTGACACACAGCACCTTCAGCGCAGTGTCACAGAGAAATCCTTAGATTTCTCATAAGGTTTAAATACCTTTTCTTGTGTGAACTACAGTTCCCAGAAATAGTAAAGTGAAATTAACGTTACTTACCTTTTCTCTTTGTAGGACCAGCACACACCATCTTATGTGGAGTGCTCTGGGGTTATCTTGTAGCGTTGTATACTACATTTTCATGTAATATTTTTATGTTACCCTCACTACTTTAAATGGCTGGTGGCAATGGTTTACATTTTCCTACCATTGTGCTTTTCTACCGCAGGCTGCACCCTCAGCTGCAGTACAGCACCCATGGGTGACCATTTCGTCAAAATGGCCCCTGTCTTCTTTTTTCACCACTTTCTGTTTGCGAGGTCGTTCTTGGGTTTTACTCTGTGCTTTGAGACAGATTTGAGACCTTTGTTTGTCTTGCCTTTGGCGGGCTTCAGCCCTGAAGCCCGCCTTTGGTCCACTGTGTCTGGAAGGACAGGATGTGAGGGAGGGTCCCGAAACTCCCCTGTACTTTGTCTCTAGGAATGCCTGAATGCAATTAGTCCTAATTGGCTGGCTGGCTGTCCTTACCGGACAGCTACCCTGCTGTGTGATTGACAGCCTAGGCTGTCCATGAATGGAAGAAACCTGCTTAAAAGGCTAGGGTCTTGGGACTACAGTCGACCACTTGGAGAAACACCCAATGAGGAAACCGTGAACAAAGCTTGCTGCAGCCTCCTGGACCTTTGAATTGCCCGGTGAAGCCCTGTTGCTGTGCTGAACTCCCTCTTCACCTCGAGAGAGAAGCTCCGGTAGGAACGACTTCTCCCTAGAGGTTAGTGGGACCAACTAACAGCGAGACGAACTCCACTGGACCACCATCCCCGACTTTCTGTGCCGCTCGTTGCTTCAGAAGCCCAATACTAGGGGTTGTGTGACCCTAGTTGAGTGCAACGTCTGCCGTGGAACGAATCCGGCAAGAAGCTCCAGGAGACTCCTAAGAACCATCCAAAAGCAGGACCTCCAGATCCAAAGTCTCCTCACCAGAGTGAAGGACCGAGGGAGCAAAGAGAGTCCAACAAGTATCGAAGATCCACAACGGTGCTGTTTGCTAAGCGCTGAAACTGCAAAGTGCTGCTGAACCAAAAAGAGCCCATAGCTGCTGATGACCTCTCAAGTACCACCGCAGGAGCCCTCCAGACGTCCTTCCTCTTGGTCCCACGACTGTGGCTCAAGAACAAGGGTCTGCACCACTGTAGCAAGACAGAATCCAGCTGGACCACTCTTCTTCAAACCCAAGGTACTGTTTAGGCTTGGGGTACTTACCTTATTGCCTTGTAGCCGTGCTCTTCTCAGTTGGGAATTGCATTGGCTTAACTTTTAGAGTTGATTCCAACTCCCCTTCTCACAGGCTTAACAGCTTGTGACCCTACAAGTGATTTTTCTACAAACTCTCTAACTTTGTGCAAGACTTCGATCTAAGAAGTGCATCAGATCCATAGACGGTGTGCCAAATGACTCTACAGAGAACCCCACTGTAAATCCTTGTGTTAGTAAGTTAACCTCTAACCAAGGCAAATCCAAGACTAGAATATTAGGGAAATGGGAGCCCAAACCATGCTCCAACATTGCCACTTCAATTGTACAGTCTTTGACCCACGCTTCTTCTGAGGAAGAGTTGAATAGACAAATTGGACCCCTATCTAGGACTGTGAGAACTGTTAAAGGAATAGTGCGCTCAAAAATATTATTGCCCCGAGGGTTCGGGCATGTGTTTTTAAGCATACGTTGATCGATCGTACAAACATTTCCAATGCTCCTTACCGTAGTTTTCCTCATTTTTACACATGCAAAATCAGGCAGCAGGGTGTGGCCATCTTGTGCTAATCTTATCCATTGCTGCATCGCCCTAAGGTGAACTGCCCTGGCGGCACTAAATCATATCCCCCGCCCCTGAGATCCCTAGACGCGTACCGCCCATTTCACATCGCCAATGCACGTCTCGTGTCAACGTTCTCTGCGCTCCAGCTAATGGCGTGTCTTCATGGAAATGGCAGGATGCCTCTTTCCTCAATAAGTATAAACAGGCCGCTTCATTATCAGACAATATCAATGTTGCCTTTTTTTCTATCCTGTGCCTCGTTTCTGTGCTCTGTTCAGCTACCTTCGTTGCTTGTATTCCGTGCAAACAGATACTAGTACTATCATTACTATCCATTTTTATTTTGTCGCATAATGGCAACAATACAGCCCTACCAGTATGAGCTAAAGTATTCCGAGGCAGAATTACTCGAAAGAGAAAGATGCAGAAACGATGGGGCTTCGGACGACAGTTGGGAGGACCAATCAACAGATCAAGAGCCTGAGCCTAGTCGCATGGACAACGTCTTCAGGTGTACCTGCAATCGGTGCACGCTAATGCCAACCGAGGAGGAGAACTGCTGCTGCAGAGAAAACTCTGGATGCTTGGCCTACATATCGAAGGCGAGACACGGCCGCAATGCGTTACCGAGCTGCATGACTTCATGGCAGCCTGCCTCACACAGTCCTATTTGAGGATTATGATGGTGCTTATGCTTGAACTTCGCTCAACAGTTCGCCCTCGCAATCCAAGTAACGAGCAAGTATACTCTAGTTGTGATGTCACTTAGGCCACTAACATTTCATGGTTGTCTCCTTTATTGTCGTAACTTTGATCTATCACTGCCAAACAAATGTAGTCTTGCAATTCTATACATCACTCGCGATTTGGGAAAATCCTAGTGGTCTTCTTATGTTTATTTCATGTACAACCATGAAGCAATATTTCTTTGTGTCCCAAATTTAGTGGAATGCATAGTCGTTCAATATTGTAATGTGTCTACACTTTAAAGCCCAAGTGGATTGATGCGTGAAGTAACATTTGTACTGGCAACAATGCCATTGGATACACGATTGCATTTTCAACTAACGTTTAATACACTTATCTTGTTCATTTAAAAACAGTTTTTATCTTTCTCTTCCACAGGTGGTACAGGCTGGTGGCCTATCGTTCATTTACATTGTAGCTTCATGGGAGGCTTGGACACCGCGTTCGACGAGTAATACCCGCCTGTGTCGTTGGTGCCATTAGAGGCACATTCCCCAGTGACAGCGGTCAGTACAGGGGATTTTCCCATACTGTGCTGCAACCCGAAGTTCATCATGTGTAGTACATTTGTGCCATCAAAATCAGCAAAAAAATAAAATACAACCGAACTTTTATGAATGATTGTTTCAATTTTTCAGTGAATCAAGTGTGTCTCCATTCAGCAGTGTTCCAGCCCTTTTCTGCATGTCTCTTGGCCATCCGTCCCCCCCTAGCCCATCAATGACTGTTAGTACCTGTGGGCGTGCCCTCCCAAGGTGGCTGTCAGGGTGGGAACGGCCACGGTGCCACACACCATGTACACTTCAAAGGTAACTTACGTGCAGGGGCCATTGTTCACATGTACTCCTCAGACCCAGTGTCTCCAGGCATGCTCCCCAGAAGCAGATCGCGCCCCTGCAATCCACATAAGTGTGTCTCCATTCAGCACGCCTCATGCCCCTCCATCCACCCCTCCAGAATCAATGACTGTTAGCGCCTGTGGCCTTGCCTCCCTAGGGGGCTGGCAGGGTGGGAACGGCCAAGGTGCCAAACACAATGTACACGTCAAAGGTATTTTGCGCGCAGGGGCCATTGTTCACATGGCCTCCCCAGACCCTGTGTCTCCAGGCAGGCTCCGCCGAAGCAGGCTGCGCCCCTGCTACATAAGGCCACACCATATACACATTGCTCATTCACATACACACCGACTTTTCAAATTCTTTATAAACCCCTTGATATTTATCATGAGAACATCTGTGAGCACTGCAAGTCAACTTGTGAACGTGCTACCCGAGAACATCTGTGACCACTGAAAGTCAGCTCGTCATCGTGCTACTTGTGAACATCTCCCTGTTCTCCTGCTACTAACTACCCTGCTTGCTGAATCTAACTGTTTGTTGATCAAGGTAAGGGCAGGTCACCTAATCATATCTTCTTGATCTCTAAATTTCTATCTGTTTTGAACGAATATACCCAGTAGTGTAATGTTCATTCATCTCATTGCCATTACCATTGACATGAGTTTAATTTGTTCTGTTCTCGATTTATAGCAATTGCCATCAGTGTCAATTGGGATAGAATTGCATCCTTCGCGAACCGTGTCTAAAAGCATGTTTCCTTTTGATGCACTCAAGGGACGAGTAACATGTTACGATTTGTGTCACATCAATCAATTATGTATGAAAGTTATCCTAGAATATAGTTGGCTACGCTACACAGGTTGTGCTTCAGTGACCAAAACATACATTAGATAGAAAAATGTATGATTTAATTCAATTTTTCTCACGATTTTATGCAAAATAATCTTTTAACAATGTGGACCTTTTTTTAACAGAATTTCCAACAATGCCTGCATGTATGGTTTATGGTTGCCGTTCTAAGACCCAAAATAAACCTAAAGGCACAATAATGCATATATTCCCGAGGAATATAGATCTAATAAGAGAATGGGTCAGATATTGTGGATTTACGCCGGAAGAGCTTGAAAGTAGAGCCCAGGATGTCTTCGGGGACTTGAGGGGTGATCGATTCCGCATCTGCAACCTGCACTTTACCACAAATATGTACGACCAATCGCAGTACACAAAGAAGCATTGACTCAGAACGTCTCACAAATTGCTTCCAAATGCAATTCCAACTCTATTCATGCACACGCTGCCTCAGGTGAGTCACGGTTCATGATTTAGCTGTAGGCCTTGGGGTAGTGAACAGGTAACTACATGGACGGATTCGTGTTTTAGGTGTAGATGTTCCTTATAATACTTTTCATATTGCCAAGATTGTATTGCTTTATAACTAAACCCCATTTTTTTCCCTGGTTTTAGGAGCATCATAGAAAACTATTTATGGGCACAGAAAACTATGCTATAGTTACCCTCGAAATAAGCATCATCTTTTCGTAATCGGTTGCTCTACATGTCAATTTTTTTAGTTTAGCATTTCTAATTCAAATCTAATTTTCCCTTTACAACTCCATGACAATGCACTGAATATGAAGGAGCAAGATTCTGCATCCATGTCTTTCGCAGAGTCAACAACAACTTCGAGCGCATATCAGTTAGTTCTATTTCGCTATTCAGTTCCGGAAATGTATTATGCATGGAATTAGAGATAATATGATAATGTTTACGTATCCTGTCCTTTGTTTACATAATGTTTCATTTATGGGTTTTTATTGATATGTACCATGAAGGCAAGGCGTTGCAAGAGCCGGAGAGATTCCTCCATTGCAAAGCACATTTCGTATAGTTGATTGTTATTCGGTGCTTGAATTTGGTTTATGGAATACAAATTGACTCTATCATCCCATCTTGGACAGCAAAGTCCCCAGCAGCGATGGCACCATAAAAAATCCTGACATCTGTAGTAGGACTTGCTGACGTAGCATCGCTCCAAGCGTCGATGTGTCAACCTAACCACCTGTGTCCCAGCAAGAAAAATCCAGTGAAGCACTTGACCCAGTCACGCAGGCAGGACTACTGCAACCAGAAGGCTTGTTGCCTTTCTCCTTGGGTGGAGCCATATAAGCCTGGAAGTGCGCGCACCGCGTGCGTGCACCAAAGCAAAGTACTGGAAAGTACCGCTTGGCCGCTCCTCTCTGCCTCTTTGCCTGAATACAGATACTCTTCGTTTTCCAGGACTACTGCAACCAGAAGGCTTGTTGCCTTTCTCCTTGGGCGGAGCCATGTAAGCCTGGAAGTGCACGCACTGTGCGCGCGCACCGAAGCAAAGTACCGGAAAGTACCGCTTGGCCGCTCGTCTCTGCCTCTTTGCCTGAATACAGATACTCTTTGTTTTCCAGGACTACTGCAACCTGAAGGTGATTAAGACTTGACTTGCTTTGGACTTGCTCTAACATAGGGTGACCAGACGTCCCGGTTTTGCCGGGACTGTCCCGGTATTTGGAGCTCCGTCCCCCTTTCTCAAGGTTATGTTCCCATTGGAAACGGCAGTGGTCCCGGTTTTTTGAAGTAGGTCTTCATAGCTGGCAGTCAGGAAGGCACAATCTCGCACAGAAGAAATGCTGCATTTTACAATTTAAGATAGTGTTAGTTTGTGATAAATTAATTATAATACGTGTTTCTTTGCACAGTAACACTTAAACCCCCTTCTCTTCCAAACGCTACTGAAGTGTAGTGCCTTGATATCCATTTTCAAGAGCTAGTCCTACTTTTATGTTAGTTGCCCTGTCCCGGTTTTTTACTTGTTTAATCTGGTCACCCAATCTAACACCTATACGGAGTTAGTATTCACTACTATTTACTTTTGTTTACAAATCTGCAGGCTCGTTGCCTTTCTCCTTGGGTGGAGCCATATAAGCCTGGAAGCGCGCGCACCGAAGCAAAGTACTGGAAAGTACCGCTTGGCCGCTTTGCCACGCTTCTGCGGTGCCGAGGGGTGCTGTATGCTCGCTGCTAACATGAAACGTAAAATGGCTCAGCTGTCTCTGGGCATGCCGTCGCGTACGGCGATACAAAGAAACATGAACAATGGCTTTTCGTTTTCCTCTCCGGAGTGAGCCTTGAAACAAGTTCACTCTTCCTCTACTCCTTTAACAACAAATCCCCAGCTCAAAGTCGCTTCTCGGAAAAAAGAAAGCAAGAACACTGACATTCGTTCATTCTGCCAGGATACTCCGACGCATGGCAAAATCCAAGGAGACATGACCCCCTGAAAAGGTAAATGCAAATGCGAAACCAGATGCTAATGATTCCGAATCTGTTATCTTTGCAAAGGAAAGTGTTTCCCTCACTGATAGTGCTCTTTTGCGTTGTGTATTGACAGGCACAGCTGCCATTTCTATAAATTCAGATGGTCCGACAGCCCACGAAACTCCGGCAGTAATTGACCTAGACCCGAATGCCACTGAATTTTCCTCACATACACTTTCTGAAAATCTAAGTCACCAGACATGTTTACTAATTCTAATACGTCACAATTGAGTAAGGAACTGTCTTTTGCCGTCCCAACTCCTCGTAGAGCACAGTCGCATGCCCCGTTTCCTAACTTTCCTCTTACCCCTTCACTAGAACAATCTTTAATGGCTGTAGATAAGGAAACAGAGAAAAATATACCATCAAATGGGCTGACAGAAATAGCACTTACTGCTATGAACCTTGCCATTCAATCTCTGGTTACATTATTTAACACGCTACACACTAGATGAACAGCTCAAGATGTACAACTTGAGAAAATTCTAACTTGGCAACAAGCATGCAAATTAGATTTTCAAACTCATGAAAAAACTGATAAGGTTGTATGTATATCCAAGACGAGAAATAGTCAAACGTCTATACCAAAGTGCCAACGAGAAAATAACATACCTCCAGCACTTCCTTTGATTCCAGGGCCTATTCTCGAACAACAGGCAGAATCTATCGCGTCTGTTGATGAAGATATATCTATGGAGAATCGAGCCCTACCCGCAGCAAAAATTAAAATAAATGATCCCGTGTTCTCAGGGCCGGGTGATCAGAGTATAGAAATACAAAGCATACGAACTAAGAAAAATACTGATCAAGTTAAAAAATCTCAGAATGTGAAAAATGTCAAACGATGACCATCTTCACAATCGAAACAATTTATTAAAAATCTATCTCAACCAAAATCGGCAGCAATTACAGCCTCTAAAGCTATTGCAAAAAAATAAATGTTGCAATCGTCACTAAAACAACAATTACCTATAACAAATACTGCAAAAAAGGTGCACTCCTACCAACCTCTGGATGATCTGATAGAAGTTGCAGCAGCAACATTTGATGATTCTACCCCCATTTTGACTGAATCAGATCAGACAATCAATGAGACTGACAGTCTGGCTCTGCGCCGAACTGAACTACGTTACGCAGTGGATGCCTATATGGCTGCACATCCAGCCCAAAAAACTTTGAGATTTTGCGCAGATGATAAAGACATCATGAATCTTAAAAACAATGTAAATAATCATACATCTGATGCGCTGCCTCATGCACAAGAACCCAAGTCAATTTTACGAAATTCTTCTTTACAACAGAAGGATTTCCCTGAGGGACCTCAGAAACAAGTGTCTCAATGTAATCCAAAAAATCCAATAATCAATACTATGGGCCTCATTACACGGTAGGCAGTAACCATGGCGCTATTAGCGCCATGGTTGCCGCCGGTATTTTACCGTGTCTGCCTTGGTGGATGGCGGAATTACCGCCCTACTCCATGGTGAGCGGGGGCGGTAATTCACCATTCACCAGGGCCCTTCCCCATTCCCATTTTTGCCCCATAGGGCATAATGGGAATGGGGAAGGCGCTAATGACGCTACCGCAAATTGCGGTACCGTAATTAGCACCAAGGTCCCTTTGCGGCACCCTACTTTAACGGCTAGTAAAACCAGCCGTTAAAGTCGGGTCCCGCAAAGGGAACCCATAGTAAGGCAGTAAGGGTTAACGGTCACCGGTAGCATCCCCCCAAATTGGGAAATCAGCATATAGTCTGGATGCTCTACGCGGATGATTTGATTTTATTGTCTCAGACTCCAAAAGGCCTTCAAAATTTGATGAATGCACTGGGAGATTTTGTACAAATTAATAATCTAGAAATTAATCATGAAAAATCCCAATTGCTTATTTGTAAAAATTCAAGGAATTTGAAACGGAATAATCTGGTTTGGTCATTGCAAAAGGTAGTGCTTGAAACAGTAGCAGAATATAAATATCTTGGTTTACCTGTACATCACAAGATAACTAATGTCACCTATTTATTATATGTTGAAAATAAAATCAATACACTAATTTCGCAGGCAAAGATTCTAAATTTTAAATTTGGAAAATTCTCTTATAAGCCTGTGATGATGTTCTACGAACAAAAAGTCATCCCAGTGCTATTATATGGAGCGGAAGCAAGGCCATTCGTTCAAACCAAAATGTGGAATTCCCTGGATGCACAATACTGGAAATCAATATTAAAGCTACCGAACTGTACACCAATGCCAATTCTACGTCATGAGCTAGGTCTGGTCTCTTTAACAACTCGCTTGCTCTGGCGTATGTGCAGCTTACTTCGCAAATGCTTACTGGGGAAAACAATAACAACATTTTGAGTGTGATAGCCGAACAGTTAATAGCCTCTTCTGATATCTTTCCAATGAGATGGCGTAAATGTGTAATTGATGCTATGGCGGAAGCCGATGTTACCATAACTCAACTTTTAGACAATCCAGCTCGAGCCAAAGTGAAAATATATCAATGGGACTGGTTGAGAAATAGAATGAATTGTATGAAATATAAGGATTTTAATACTAACTATTTGGTTACAAAAGAGTGCGGACTATGGCGTCTTATCTACAAAAGTGCCCGTCCACAAACCTAAGAAATACATTTTTGAGACTTAGGTTAAATCTTTGGCCCACAAGGGAAATCCTGGTGAGAAGAAAAATCATTAATTCATCTTTGAACTACTGTCGCTTTTGTAAGGTAATTACCGAAAAAGAGACTTTGCAGCATTTAGTGGTATCATGTTCTGAACTGAGTATCCAAAGAATGTTATTTTTCAAAAATCTTCTATCTTTATATCATGATGAAGGTGAGAACAAAGTTTGGCGCATCTTGTTTTCAACAGACAGAATAACTCTAATGAAAGCATTAGCGCCATGGTTCATGCCGGTAATTTACCGGTACCGCCTTGGAGGAAAGGGGAATTACCGCCCTATTCCAAGGTTGGGAAAGCGGTAATTCCTCCTTCCTCCATTGCCCTTCCCCATTCCCATTTCTGCCCCATAGGGCATAATGGGAATGGGGAAGGCGCTAATTACGGTACCGCAAACTGCGGTACCGTAATTAGCACCTCGGTCCCTTTGCGGGTTCGTTTTTTAACGCCTGCTAAAAGCAGGCGTTAATGTACCAACCCGCAAAGGGACCTCGTAGTAAGGCGGTAAGGGTTTACCGGTACCGGTAAAATACCGGTACCGGTAAAACCTTACCGCCTACCGTGTAATGAGGCCCTGCATGTTGGTTTTACATTGAACATGTTTTTACAACCCATCTCCTAGAGGCTAAGAAGTAAAAAAACTATGAAGACACAGACAGCTACTGAAACCAGAGATGCTGCTTGCCAAACTGATTTCACCATGGAGCAACTATTATTTGAGGCGCAGCGTGTTCAAATCAATAAGCAGACTTGAGATGCTTATGCCCAATGGCCAGAAAATTAATTGAATGTGACCGACAAAGCCAGCAAAGTGTTGTTGGACCATTGCTACAATGCGAGAACTCCACAAGATGAAGATGAAACTGAATATAATGAAGATGCTTTTGAATTACTCGCAGACCACTTGACACAATCGACACCAGGAAAAAAAGGGCCACCTAACAAACAATCGACATTGATGTTTTCTCTGATTCGTGTTCAAACACAGGAACTAGCCAAAGATCTCGACTACAGTGCGTCCTGTTTGGCCGATATGTCCACCACAGTTTAGTCACAAACCACATTCATGCAGGACGATAGTCTAATAAAGGATCCCAAATACATTGTATTCGACAGCTGCCTGGTGGAGATTATACTGATGCTGAAATGTGTCCATCCAGTGAGGGGGGGGGAGTATGCGGGAAGCCATTGTTGAATGTGACTCGTGTATGACAAGGCACTAACTTGAAAATACAGGCCACCTGTGATCTGCTCCATGCAAAATGTTCATGGTCCGCTCAACCAATGCTGGGGAAAGTGACAGCTGGAAATCTACTGTGTGCAGCAGCTTTACCTTTCAGTGGCTCTAATTTGAATAAGTTTTGAAGTTTCTGTCAATTTGTGGCACTCCATTTCCTTTCTAAAACGCAGTACTACAAATATCAACGTGAATATTTATTCCCTGCTATTAGTGAATCTTGGAAAATTTAACAAATGTCAATTGAAAGGACAATCTCTGACAAACGCTTCAGGCTAGCTGGCGACAGACAGTGTGACAGCCCCGGATTTTCAGCCAAGTATTACACATACCACTTTCAGCACATGGAAACTAAACAAATGGTGAGCTTGGTGGTCATGCAGGTGTCCGAATGTAAATCCTCAGTGGCCATGGAGAAACATGGTTTCATCAAATCCCTGCCAGATCTCAAATTGAGGTGAAAGCAAATAGACCTCATAGCCACGGACAGACATGTTTCAATAGCCAAGACCATGAGAGAGCAGTTTCCAAATATTCGCCATCAATTTGATTTATGGCACGTTGCCAAATCAATCTCTCAGCTGCTGGAAAAAAAAGCTTCTGAAAATATTTTACAGTGGTCCCAGTCTTTCAGCAACCATCTTTGGTGAAGCTCCAAAACCTGTGGTGGGTCTGTGGAAATTCTACTAGAAAAATGGCGTTCACTAATGCACCACTGTTCCAACGTTCACTCTTGGACAGAAAACCAACATTTCCACCAATGTGCACATGGACCTTTGTCGGAGGAGCAGGAACGCAAGAAGAAGTGGTTGAATCCATCTTCACCTCCACACAAAGCTCTTGAGAAGATTGTGTTTGATAAAACTCTATCAACAGATCTGGAGGGACTTACAGAATTCTGTCAAACGAGAGATTTGGAGTTGTTCCACAATATGTGCCTAAAGTACAGGCCCATTAGATTGCATTTCGGCATAGATGGGATGCAACATAGGGCAATACTAGCGGTATAAGCGCATAACGAGAACGTGGGGCGTGAACAATCAAGGACTGCGGGAAACTTTGGGATGCTTCGTTACACAATGGCCTTTACAAAAAGAAGCAAAAAATGGGTGGTCAAGCCAATATACCAGGAAATGGAATTCAATTTTGTCAAAGATCTTATTTTGACTGTCTTAGACATACATACTCATGGAATCGCGCACAATTTTGTTCCGAGGACACATACATTGCCACAAAACATTGCAAACGTGCCCTGTCCACCGAAAGCAGAGCTCGTGGAACAATTCACTTCCCGGTTCAAATGTTTAGCAGCTGTTTATTTGTTCAACAATGTTTATATAAAGTGTCCAAAGAAAGCGTCCAATTTGTCTTTTGAAATCTATCCTCTTTGTAAATTTCTTTTGCAAGAAGTGCCTTTTGGAGAATGCCATACAGTGTAACGCTGTGCTTTCACATTTCCCGGTTTTGTCAAGCTCTTGTGGGTCCTTCACTGATCGTTGGAGGGTCAGATGGATAACAGCATGAAAGCAGCATTGGGGTTCTGCAGTTGCCTTACCAAACACTTGCCCAAATAGCTGAATAACTACGCGTACCACAAAAGGAATGAGACCTAGACTAGATAAGATACTTGGCACGCAAGAAATACTGACTGTAAGCAAAAGAGCGCATCAAAGGGGGTTGTTGGTGAGGAATAGGTGCATTCTGACCTATATTTTCATGGGGGCATGTGTTAGGGGTCGTTGCTAATATAAGGAAGGAGTGGGTCGGTTGAGCCCCCCATACATTCTACGTGAAAGGGAGCACTTGCTCTTGCACTCGTGGGGGACACCTCCTTTGCGCTTCTGAAGCCATGGTGAATAAGGCCCTGACATAAGCAGAAGTGGGGCTATTGCTAGACACACTTGGACTCCATTTTGTCTACCCTCGACTCCATCTTTGGACTAGGCCGCATTCTGGCATTGCGAAGTCTCCCCTCCCCTCAGCAGTGCCGTGCACTGTGAGCACTGACAGCCCCCACCTTTTTCCTCCTGTGCCTGTGCCTCCCAAGTCCTTTTCTCACGGATGTGCTGAGACAAGATGTTGCAAGCAAATAATGTATTAATGTCATTCTTCCTCTGAGATCACTGTCCTGTGTGTTACCTGGCCAAACCATGACTTGTAGTTCATCCATCTCAACAAATCTGCTCCTGCACCTCTCATCCCCGCTGTTGGAAAATTACTGCTTGTTCAACCTGTGCCCCTCCAAAGCTATTCTTTTGTTGTACCAGAAGTGTGACCCTTCCTTGCTGACCACCCCAGAGTGCCTCCTAATGAAACAAGACCCAGGTCAGAGTATATTCCGTCCTAAACGAACATATGTCACTCCACCCCCTTCTCGCTCTGATGTGCCAGACCTGACAGCTATCAATCCCGAACCCTGCAGGTTACCTCAGGGGCAAGACCCTCACACCCTTCACCTCGCTAGTGATCCAAAGTGGGATAGTACAAACATATGTGTGCAATTTATAGGCCTCTAATATAAACTTAAAAGGTATAGTGATGATCATTATTTAATGCATGTCTAGGATAAGTGTGTAGATCATTGTGGGGAGTGACCGCCTTCACTATCGGATGTCTTATCACAGGGGATGATCTTTGATTTGCAGCCCTCAGAGTTTTACGATTTCAAACGCAGAGGGGGTAAGTGTCAGCATTACCAGAATATATGACCAATCCAGAATAGGTATATTGGAGTTGAGGTTGAGGTGGTGCGGAGTTAGGGTCTGGAAACCAGATGCGTTCAAAGGGAACTGGGGTCATGGGTTCAGGGGACCACAACCTGGCAGGAGGAGATTGCAGCAGGGCTTGCTCTGACATTCTCGTACAAGCACATTTTGTCAGGGCTCGGGACTCGCTCATTGTGAAAATGTTTACGTGATTTGCCGTGTGAACAGGAGACGGGCTGAGCTGACAGGTGGTGTGGGCTGTCTGTGGGAGTCGCCGGGAGAGTGCGGAGTTCTCCAGAGGAACATTATAAATAAGTCAGTTGGAAGTAAACTAACTATAACCGTTTTCATTAAAAAAAAGTAAATCACTAGAAAATTTGCGCGGTATTGGTGGATGGCAGCAAACAATTCATTTGTTTTTCAAAAATATTTCTAATGCCATTATGATCTACAGGGCTATTCGCCCCCATTCGGAGTGAAGGTCAGCGCCTTTGAATTTTGCTTTTGAGCTGAGCAAACCCATGCATCGTACACAGTATAAGGTTAAATTGTTTTTCAACCTTGGAAGAAAGGGAGGATTCCAAAAGGAATGAATGAAGGGAGGGGTGTAATATCGTCAAATATAATAAGGTTCACCATTCCAAAACTGGACAAAGGAACATGTAATTTCATTTTATGAAAATTAATTGATCTGAACGGAGTCTCTGCATTATGCCGAGAGAATGGAAATGCCGGATATTGGGTACGTTTTACTGTAGACGATTTTATAGATGAATGAGTCAAGGTTTCATTAGTCGACCGTTATTACTGGCTTACATTGTAATGGGTTGTTCTTTGTCGCATATTGCAATGACACGCAAAAACAACCTGTGTGTGTACTTGTCTTTGTCCCGGACACATGGACAGTCCAGCATCAAAATGCATGTAGTCCACATCTGGGTTCCCCCAGGTTCTACAAACGCCAAATTCTATGCTAATATTCAGTTTAAATGCCGTCTATGTGTTCTTCGAATTGTATCGTCAGCTTCCGCATCCCATTGCGAGCTAAACATACTCCATAGCACTAACCTCTCAAGCAAATCGTAGACTACTTTCCACAATGTTTTCTCTGTGTTCCCATTGTTTCACATTTGTGTTCGTCATTAGTTTTCACACAGTGCAGAATTAATAGGTAAAATGATAAATTATAATAAAGAATGGCTACTGAGACACATTTCTGTTATGTTCTCCAAACAGCTACATCCTGCCTTTCTGCGATTGTCATCGATTCCAGCTACCAATTGATGGCTTCTTTAACAGGCAGCTGCAGATACACTTAAATGGCTGGATCACCTTGACGCTGTTTTGGTACGAATGCCAGGTGCAGATATGCCCTTACGCGGTACCAGCGATAAGAAGCAACCTGACATCGTTTACGATGGCCTAGCGCCATGCTGATGGCGAAGCGTTGCGATTCACGGTGCATCCAATGCGCTCCTTATACCCAAAAGGAACACCGTGTGACTCAAGATAAACATTTGTGGATCGAGAACAAAGAAACAAATTACCCATTTGCTTGAATATGGCAATCTCCGGATGTTCTCGCAGTGTTTATTGTGAAATAAAAGTACATTACAAATTGTAGAGTTTTGCTATTTCCTTTAAAAATATAGTTTTATATTCAAAATTGGGATGCGCTGTGTTGTGAGATGATGTGTGTTGATATTCTGGTTCTGCGTCAAATTACGTTAACACGTAGGTGATGACTGGGCACGTTTGGCTACGCTGCCCAGTAACGTCATAGAGATAGGCGGAGAATATAACTAGGTTTGGTGATGTCAGCCTCAGGGGCGTGGGATATGATTTAGTGCTGCCAGGGCAGTTCACCTTAGAACGATGCAGCAACAGATAAGATTAGCACAAGATCGTCGCGCCCTGCTGCCTGATTTCTCATGTGTAAAAATGAGGAAAACTACGGTAAGGTGCATAGGAAATGTTAATACGATCGATCAACGTATGCTTAAAAACACATGCCCGAACCCTCGGGACAATAATGTTTTTGAGCGAACTATTTCTTTCATTCTCAAAACTGCTTGAAAACCAGGAAAGACCAGTCTAAGGTTAAACACCTTAAGACTGTTGGATCTTCTGCTGAAGACTCCAGTGTAAATCCCAGTGTTAGGAGGGAAACTTCTAAGCCATGTAAAGCAAGATCTAAGAGGGAGTGGAAGCATGTACCTTGCTTGACCAAAATTCCTCCAACCAGGATACCAGAGACCAAGCCTGTTCATGCAGGAGAGGTGGTGAGGAATCATGGAGGCCCCTCTAGGTGTAAGGGATTCTTTTCTAAGGATCCCTAGAAAAAGCCTATTGTAGGTTCAGAAGTTGTCACATCTTCTGAGGGACTGTTAAATCAGATCCCCTATACCTTAAACAAGAAAGATGTACCTAACAGTATTTGTAGACCATATAGCTTGCAAATGAAAACACCTGTTAAAAAGTACCATAGCAAGGGTTAAAACACATTGCTGTTGGACTCAGCAAACGATTTAACCGACTTGCAACAGGAGATCCATCCTGGTGAGGATTACATCCTCCTGTCCCTTAGTCTGGGGGGATGAGTGTTAGGAATAATTTTCATTTTAGTGCTACATTCCTCCCACCTTAGAGACCCCCAGCTCATTTGCTGGACATATGACTTTTAATTTTAACTCCTGTGTCAGTGGGACATTTTCTCACTCTCTCATGATGTGTTTTTACCTGATTTGGATTTTGTGTTTTCACTGTTTTTTTTTAGTCTGACAAACTCCACAGGCATCTGCTTTTTGTATGGTGACACACAGCACCTTCTGTGCAGTGTCACCAAAAAATCCTTTTAGATTTCTCATAAGGTTTAAATACCTTTTCTTGTGTGAATTACAGTTCCCAAGAATAGTAAAGTGAAATTAACGTTACTTACCTTTTCTCTTTGTAGGTCCAGCAAACACCATCCTATGTGGAGTGCTGGGGGGTTACCTATTAGCCCCTTATCCTACATTCTCATGTAACATGTTTATGTTAGCCTCACTACTTTAAATGCCTGGTGGCAGTGGTTTACTTTTTCCTACCATTGTGCTTTTCTACCATAGGCTGAACCCTCAGCTGCAGTACAGCACCCATGGGTGACCATTTTGTTAAAATGACCCCTGGCTTCTTTTTTCACCATTTTCTGTTTGTGAGGTCTTTTTTGGGTTTTACTCTGTGCGTTGAGACAGATTTGAGCCCTTTGTTTGTCTTGCCTTTGGCAGGCTTCAGCCCTTAAGCCTGCCTCTGGCTCCTGTGTATCTGAAAGGAAAGGATGTGAGGGAGGGTCCCGAAGCTCCTCTTCCTTTGTATCTAGGAATGCCTGAATGCAACTAGCCCTGATTGGCTTGCTGGCTGACCCTGCTGTGTGATTGACAGCCTAGGCTGTGCACAAATAGAAGACACCCGCTTAAAAGGTGAGGGTCTTGGGACTACAGGCATAGGTGCCCACTGAGAGAAACACCCGACGAGGAAACTGTGAACGAAGCTAGCTGAAGCCTCCTGGACCTTTGAATTGCCTGGTGAAGCCTTGCTGCTGTGCTGTACTCCTTTTTCACCTCGACGGAGAAGACCCAGAAGGAACGACTTCTCCCCTTGGTTTAGTGGGACCAACTAACCCTGAGGCGAACTCCACTGGACCACCATCCCCGACTTGCTGTGCCTCTCCATTGCTTCAGAAGCCCAATGCTAGGGGTTGAGTGTCTGTAGTCGAGTGCAACGTCTGCCGTGGAACAAATCGGCTAGAAACTCCAGGAGACTCCTAAGGACCATCCAGAAGCAGGACCTCCAGATCCAGAGTCCCCTCACCAGAGTGCAGGACCGAGGGAGAAATGAGAGTTCAACTGGTATCCAAGATCTGCAGCCCTGCTGTTTGCTAAGCGCTGAAACCGCAAAGTGCTGTTGAACCAAAAAGAGCCCGTAGCTGCCGACGACCTCCCAAGTAGTGCATCAGGAGCCCTCCAGACGTCCTCCCTCTTGTCCCCATCACTGAGGCTCAGGTACAAGGGTCTGCACCGATGTAGCAAGACAGAATCCAGCTGGACCACTCTTCTTCAAACCAGAGGTACTGTTTAGGCTTGGGGTGCTTACCTTATTGCCTTGTAGCTGTGCTCTTCTCTGTTGGGAATTGCATTGGCTTACCTTTTAGAGTTGATTCCAACTCCCCTTCTCACAGGCTTAACAGCTTGTGACCCTACAAGTGATTCTTCTACAAACTCTCTAACTTTGTGCAAGACTTTGATCTACGAAGTTCATCAGATCCACAGACTGTGTCCCAAATGACTGTGGGAACCTCTACAGAGAACCCCACTGTAAGTCCTTGAGTTAGTAAGTTAACCTCTAAACAAGGCAAATCCAAGACTAGAATATTAGGGAAATGGAAGCCCAAATCAGGCTCCATCATTGCCACTCCAATTGCACAGTCTTAGACACACGCTTCTTCTGAGGAAAAGGTGGATAGACAAATTGGATCCCTATCTAGGACTGTGAGAACTGGTAATTCTCAAAACTGGTGGAAAACCAGGAAAGACCAGTCTAAGGTTAAACACCTTAAGACTGTTGGATCTTCTGCTGAAGACTCCAGTGTAAATCCCAGTGTTAGGAGGGAAACGTCTAAGCCATGTTAAGCAAGATCTAAGAGGAAGTGGAAGCATGTACCTTGCTTGACTAAAATTCCTCCAACCAGGATACCAGAGACCAAGCCTGTTTATGCAGGAGAGGTGGTGAGGAATCATGGAGGCCCCTCTAGGTGTAAGGGATTATTTTCTAAGGATCCCTAGAAAAAGCCTATTGTAGGTTCAGAAGTTGTCACTTCTTCTGAGGCACTGTTAAATCAGATCCCCTATACCTTAAACAAGAAAGATGTACCTAACAGTATTTGTAGACCATATAGCTTGCAAATGAAAACACCTGTTAAAAAAGTGCCATAGCAAGGGGTACAAAAGATTGCTGGTGGACCCAGCAAACGATTTAACCAACTTGCAACAGGAGATCCATCCTGGTGAGGATTCGATCCTCCCGTACTTGAAACAGGAGATCCATCCTGGTGAGGATTAGATCCTCCTGTCCCTTAGTCTGGGGGACGAGTGTTAGGAAGAATTTTAATTTTAGTGCTAAATTCCTCCCACCTTAGAGACCCCCAGCTCTTTTGCTGGACATAGGACTTTTTAATTTTAACTCCTCCGTGAGTGGGACCTTTTTCTCAATCTCTCACGTGTTTTTACCTGATTTGGATTTTGTGTTTTCACTGTTTTTGGAGTATGACAAACTCCATAGGCATCTGTTTTTTGTATGGTGACACACAGCATCTTCTGTGCAGTGTCACAGAAAAATCCTTTTAGATTTCTCATAAGGTTTAAATACGTTTTCTTGTGTGAATTACAGTTCCCAAGAATAGTAAAGTGAAATTAACGTTACTTACCTTTTCTCTTTGTAGGTCCAGCACACCATCTTATGTGGAGTGCTGGGGGGTTACCTAGCAGCCCCTTATCCTACATTCTCATGTAACATGTTTATGTTAGCCTAACTACTTTAAATGGCTGGTGGCAGTGGTTTACGTTTTCCTATCATTGTGCTTTTCTACCGCAGGCTGAACCTTCAGCTGCAGTACAGTATCCGTGGGTGACCATTTCGCCAAAATGACCCGTCTTCTTTTTTCACAATTTTGTTTGTGAGGTCTTTCTTACTCTGTGTGTTGAGAAAGATTTGAGCCCTTTGTTTGTCTTGCCTTTGGCGGGCTTCAGCCCAGATGTCTGGAGGGACAGGATGTGAGGGAGGGTACCGAAGCTCTGTTGTCCTTTGCCTCTTGGAATGCCTGAATGCAACTAGTCCTAATTGGCTGGCTGGTTGACCCTGCTGTGTGATTGACAGCCTAGGCTGTACATAAATGGAAGAAACCTGCTTAAAAGGTGAGGGTCTTGGGACTATAGGCAGAGTCGAATACTGGGAGAAACGCCCAACGAGGAAACGGTGAACAAAGCTTGCTGCAGCCCCCTGGACCTTTGAATTGCCTGGTGAAGCCCAGCTGCTGTGCTGAACTCCTTTTTCACCTCGACAGAGAAGACCCAGAAGGAGCCACTTCTCCCCTTGGTTTAGTGGGACCAACTAACCCTGAGACGAACTCCACTGGACCACCATCCCTGACTTGCTGTGTCTTTCCGTTGCTTCAGAAGCCCACCGTTTGCCACGGAACGAATCCAGCTAGAAGCTCCAGGAGACTCCTAAGGACCATCCAGAAGCAAGACCTCCAGATCCAGAGTGCCCTCACCAGAGTGCACGACCGAGGGAGCAAAGAGAGTCCAAACAGTATCCAAGATCCGCAATGGAGCTGTTTGCTAAGCGCTGAAACTGCAAGGTGCTGCTGAATCAAAAAGAGCCTGTAGCTGCCGACGACCTCCTTCTTAAGTAGCACTGCAGGAGCCCTCCAGAGGTCCTCCTTCTCGTCCCCACGACTGAGGCTCAGGGATAAGGGTGTGCACCGGTGTAGCAAGACAGAATCCAGCTGGACCCCTCTTCTTCAAACCGGAGGTACTGTTTAGGCTTGGGGT
The DNA here is from genome assembly GCF_040938575.1 of Ambystoma mexicanum. Classification (NCBI taxonomy): domain Eukaryota; kingdom Metazoa; phylum Chordata; class Amphibia; order Caudata; family Ambystomatidae; genus Ambystoma; species Ambystoma mexicanum. Next base: position 526,928,850 of record NC_090933.1, read on the forward strand.
ACTTACCTTATTGCCTTTTAGCCGTGCTCTTCTCAGTTGGGAATTGCATTGGCTTACCTTTTAGAGTTGATTCCAACTCCCCTTCTCACAGGCTTAACAGCTTGTGACCCTACAAGTGATTTTTCTACAAACTCTCTAACTTTGTGCAAGACTTTGATCTAAAGGGTACATCAGATGCACAGACTGTGTCCCAAATTACTTTGGCTGTCCTGGCTCCCTGAAGACTCTTCTTGTCCATTGACTTTGATACTGTTTGTCCTGCATAGGTTGTAGCTTGTTGTAGACTGTTACTGCAGGGAAAGGCTTTTCTAGATTTCATTGGAAGATTTAGTTGTTCTCACATATACTGAGAAACTGTCTAACCTTTTTCATTCCCTAAACCTTTCCTTTCGGCAACTTCAGAATCTGCAAAGTATAACTAGTGTGATATATAAATGCCATTACAGTCCTTGTGATTATAGTCACCCCAGGGCATAGGAATCGTGTATGAAGCATATCCAAAGATTATCCACTAACTTGTTTTGATTCTGGAAAGTAATTCTAAAGTATATTTACACTGTTACAAAAAATTGCCTTTTTAAAGAATGCTTATGGTTATTTAAAAATGGATGTTAAATAAATAACTATTTATAACTGAAACCTTGAGTGTAAGTGTTACTTGGCTACTTGTATTTACGGATTTCATTTGCACAGCTATACAACTCACAATAACCCCTCTTGAGATAGGCCTGGCTGCTCAGTCACACTACCAACCTGTGTAGTACAGACCTATACCAAAAAGGTGGGTTACCTAATACCAAGCAGGTAAGTGTTGTGTAGTCTCACACAGTGTGACTACAACAATTCTTACCTAACACTGCCCAACTCCCGGAACTATCTTGCAGTATCACTTCCCACCCATCACGCCCCACACCCTTGCCCTGCCTCTGCATGACGAGGCAATAATTGGTGGGCCAACATGACGGGATGCAAAAAGCTCGATTACGAAGACTTTTCTGACCATATCCCTATACACTGTAGATGCACCATGAACAATTGCTATTTTAATGGGTTTCAATAGCATGCGTGCCAAGTGGAATATGTTATAGTCTCATACGTTTACTCCATGGAGGCAAGAATATATTTTATATTGCGTACCATTTTTTATTTAGATCTATAAATATCAAACATTTGTGGCAAATGTGAATATCAAACATTTGTGGCAAATGTGAGTCTTAGGATAGGGGGCCTCATTACGACCCAGGCAGAAAACCATGGTGCTAATAGCACCTTGGTCCATGCCGGTAACTTACCGACTCCGCAATGGAGAAAGGGGGAATTACCACCCCATTACAAGGTTGGCGGGGCGGTAATTCCCCCTTCCTCCATGGCCCTTCCCCATTCCCATTTTTGCCCCATAGGGCTCAATGGGAATGGGGAAGGTGCTAAGTACGGTACCGCAAATTGCGGTACCGTACTTAGCACCAAGGTCCCTTTACGGGTCTCTACTTTAATGGCTGGTGTAGACCAGCCGTTAAGGTCGGGTCCCGCAAAGGGACCTCGTAATCAGGCGCTAATGGTTTAACTGCGCCGCAGCCTTTTACGGCGCCGTTAACCCATTAGCGCCAGGGTCGTAATGAGGCCCATAACTTGTCATTAAAATACGAGACTTCGACTGAGGATGCCATTTGACTCGTTACAGTTCATGAAATGTCGAGCTGCGCTCCGTCGCGGTAACAACAAGTTCCAACTTATGAAATGTCTAAGGCTCGCTATAGATTCTCTCCTAGTGATGAAGAACATCCTATTCTCCATTCAGGGGCGTATCCAGCATTGCAAGAGTGGTGGTGGGGGCGGGGGGATGGATGGGGGAGCCACGATAAAAGTCATGCTACTTTCACCCCAGATGCAGTGCGCGCAATTCCATATGGTCTCATTTGTGCCCACAAACCGCCTGCCGCTATCTACTTTGGCAGATGGCATTTTAACACAACAAAAAAATCAGACTGCAGAATCATTGCAAATGCAGGGAACTCGTCTATTAGAGCTCTGTCCAGGCGCTCTGGGGCAGCATACATACAAACTTCCTAATTTGCATATGGATTGCACCAACAGAAATTACTTTACAGAAAATGACATCGACAGGAGCATCATCAGTCTTTGATACTAGGATACAACATGTAAGTGACTTTAGAATAAGTTGCCATAAGTACGGCAACTGCCAAATAATTTTGTGGTGCAAAATACCTAAATTGCACTATTGTTATATATGGAGCAACTCTACAGTCAGGCTTTTTAAAAAAAATAACAGCACGATATAGTAACACATAAGCTTTGAAGTTAATCACAGACCTGCAGATAAGACACAGGGCCTCATAACGAGTCTGGCGGTAGCTGTGCCGGTAAAACTGCCAGGCTGCCGCCGGACTCGTGGGGATTTACCGGCGCTGGACTTGTCGGCATTACCGGGCATTACAGCCCCGGTGGTCCGGTAATTCCGGCTCCAGCATTCCGTTGCTCCCCATTCCTGTCGAGTCCCATAGGACTCCATGGGAATGGGGTCCACGGAAACACCGTCAACATGCAGTAATGGTGCTGGGGTTTCCGCATCCGTATGCGGCTGGTGGCATTACGCCTGCCAGGTCAGACCTGGCTGGTGTTACACCACACGGCCACAGAACTCATAGTTAGCCGGTCTGGAAAACGACGCTGGTACGGTTTTACCAGCAGCGTTAAATCCAGACCGGCTAACTTGTGATGAGGCCCACAGTGTGGTGATCTGGCCAGGATCAAACACTTGGGTTAAATGGTGAAACCGGATGTTGACAATTTAAGCAACTGAGTACATCTTCACAGGTTTAGTTTATATAGGTATTTATTAAGGCTTCCCTTTGCATTTCATGTGCTTAAATTATACTTTATTTACAGCAATGCCTTGGAAGCAAAGCACATTATTTAAGAAACTATCCTTTCATAATTCACTTTACACTATATACATCATCATAGAAATATGTTGAGCAATAAGAGTATGGCTTTAGTTTTATTCTCCCCATCTTGAATGCAAAGTCACAATAGCATCATGCAGATGAATGTGAGCCTAACAAATCCCCCTTGGGTAAAGCCATAGGCCCTCATTACAACCCAGGCGTTAAGGGTTTATCGGCGCCGTAAAAGGTGGCGGCGCCGTTAAACCCTTAACGCCTGATTACGAGGTCCCTTTGGGGGTGGCACTTTAACGCCTGCTTTTAGCAGGCGTTAAAAAACCATCCCGCAAAGGGACCTTGGTGCTAAGTACAGTGCCGCAATTTGCGGCACCGTACTTAGCGCCTTCCCCATTCCCATTGGGCCCTATGGGGCAAAAATGGGAATGGGAAGGGCCATGGCAGCATGGGGAATTACCTCCCCGCCAACCTCGGAATGGGGCGGTAATTCCCCATTCCGCCATGGCGGAGTCGGTAAGTTACCGGAATGGACCATGGTGCTATTAGCACCATGGTCCACCGCCTGGATCGTAATGAGGGCCATAGTCATTATTTCATAAAGCCTGTAGCATTATGCACCCTTCCCACTGCTGATCCCTCCCTCCCATTCACATTTCTAAAGGGACAAAACTCCCTGATAATAGTTCCCCCTCCCTCCCATCTGTGCCCAATGGCTCCCATTTAAATGCTCTGTTCTGTCCAACTGGAACAATGTCCTGCTGCCAGGACAATGACCGTGCCAAGCAGGAATTGCTCAGCACACATTGTCCTGCCGGCGGGACATTGTTCCAGTTGGACACCCTCATTCAGTAGCCGAACGGGAGAGGGGACCCACTGACAAAAGTCCCGGTCAAGCTCTCAAAGGAGCCTGGGGCAGCGTGCCCCCTCCCAACCCCGCGCGGTACGCCACTGTGACCAGTTTTCTCCAGCAGGTCAAGATATGAAGCTTCACAGTCCCTGGTGCCACATCTATGAGTTTATGAACCACCCTTGTGCATTTCTCCCATCTTCCTGATTGAGGGGTTTTAACACACCACATAAGACGTCCACCATTAGGTTCTACCCATTTTTTGTCAAAATGCTATATTTAAGAAAGAGCGTGAACAGTAATTTCAACAAAGTGATACATCCTCGTCATATGCAGCCACAGATTCCTTACATAAATCAAGAAATGCAACCTTTCAAATACAGTTTTTCATCAAAGAGGCACAAATAGAAACAACCACATACTTAAGGAAAGTCGGTGGGTACAAGGTGTATCTGTGACAGACAGCAACAGGAACATCGTCCAGATAGAGCACGCTGATACAACAAGCATGTGCAATGCAAGTTTGGGCTTTTGTGTAGGCATGGGAAATGCACTTGCCAGGTCCCGCTAGCAGACCAGGGAGCTAACAACGGGACCGTTATTAACAGGCCCATTGTTAGCTCCCTCCCCATTTCCATTGAGCTCTGTGGGGGCTTGAATGAGAATGGGGATGTACCGGGTCTGGGTTCCTCGAATGAGGAATTACCGGGTCCTCCAAGGTTGGAATGGCCCAGTAAATCCTCATTTGAGGAACCCGGACCCGGTACACGGTAAGGAGGTAACCATGCCGCAAATTGCGGCATGTTACCTCCAACCTCGTAATGATCCCCATAGTCTTGTTATTGTTAACAAGATACTGTATTATTCTTCATAAGGTATCTATGCTGCTATGACACCCAGCTGGTGTGAATAGTGTAGTTTGCACCACAAGCAGGTGAGCCCCATGGGAGCAACCTCTCTGCATGCCGCTCCACGCTTTTCTGTGCAGTGCCCTGCACCACCACCACAGTCCACCCCGCACCACGAGCGGCGTGCCCTCGTGGCGTAGGACGGAGCGATGCAGGCAACAAAGAGCGCAGCACTACAGTATGCTGTGAAGAAACATGGACACAGCAGGCATACATGTTGTGCTTCTCACCCCTTACAACATCTGTAGGTAAGAAGCCCTCAATTCAGAACACAAGTGGGATACTGCTTTGGTGCATGGGTGCAGCAGACACGCATTATGTTGCCTCCCTTTTACAATGGCCTAGGCTCACAGACCCTGAGTCAGAAGATAAGTGAGATGTTGTGCTGCTGTAAAGTGCCAACTCTTCTCTCCTGCATGTCCTTTTGTCTCACATCCTTAGTTCAGAAGATGTGCATGAGTGGAGTACTGTACTGATGTATTCCTCTTTTGTGCAGCTCAATGCAGAAGCCTTGCCGGATTATTGTTCAGTGAGTAGGATTCATACAACCTTTCCTTCGAAGCCCCACTGCCACAAGCTTGTTAAAGCACGTTAGCTGCTTCTAGTGCAGTTCTTGGTGTAATCCCCTGGTTTAGCAAAGTCTGCCAAATTATACTCTTAAAAAATGGAACAGTTCCTATTTCGGCCGTGGAAGCTGTCAATGTTTTCAACGCTGTGAGGCCTCATTAGAATATGTTTCACCATGAAAATATTTGAAATAAATAAAATAAAAATGTTACCTACTCCTGTTCACAGACAGATCACTGTAGCAAGCATAGTAATCCTCTCCACATCAATATTACCAGTCTAGCTAGTTTATAGGCTGTGTATCTCATACATTTGTCAAGAAGGAGATGCATGCAGCAGGCGCAGGCAGTATGTAAAAACAGATTCATTGGCATGCATATTAATGCCGTTCAAGGGTGCCCCGGTGATTGGTGGCGTTCCAGAGGGGGGATTGTACTTATAACATGTGTTTATCCCTTCCATGATGGTTGGTTCCATGTGATAATGCCAGCGCAAAATGTTCACCATGCAAGAATGGCGCCTTTTTTTTGCGGAGACATTATCATAAGGAACATGCGGAGGACACCCCTGCAACCCTTGACATTTTATTTTCTAAGCGAGCTGGGGACACTCCCTCGATACCCGCTCCCATTTACCCCATACATTGTCCCCGTATATAATGTCACCTATGCCGTTTCCCGGCGACTATATGTATGGCGGCATTATATACAGGGGCAATATTACCCGATACCTGATCATTTTCAGGATGTCACATTGGGTGCTGGAATAGTGAGTGTTTGTCTTTATCTCTCTCTACCTGTCTCTCTCACATGACCTTTGACAAAACACCCTCTATAAACTAAAAGTACTCTTGCCACTTCAATAATACACCTTGGCCCTCATTACGACCCAGGCGGTAAGCGGAAAACGATGCCGGTAAATGAATACCGGCATCGTTTTCCGCTAGGTCCGATTATGACCTGCGAAAGTGCAATTAGCGACATCGTAGTTTATGGTGCCGCTAACAGCACCAAGGTCGCGCGCTCGCGACCCACCATGCCGTAAATACCGGTATGGCGCAAAGCTACGCAGATCACAAACCAAGCGGACATGCCCCTAACGCCATCGCCAAGGCCGTAAAGTACCTTACCGCCATGGCGCTAATTCCGCCATCGCGAACCAACCGTAAATGGCCATGTGCTGTGTACCCAGCTGCCACAGGTGCACAGAATCAGCAGAGGTGGAGGCAATACAGACTCTCCCAGTGCAAAAAGAGCACACCCCACCCCTACCAGCCCCAGTCACACTCCACAATGATACCAATAGGACTAGCAATGTTGGGGCTGGAGGACCTGATAGCAATGCGAGTGCTACAACTGCAACAACAACAACAACAAGCTGCACAGAGGAGACACAGGAGGAGAAGGAGGGCAAGGCAGGGCCAGCAAGCCCCACCAGCACAGCCAGTGGCACCACGCAGGCAGCCCCCAATCCCACGCATCAGAGCCAGTCCATTCAACCTCACCGCAGAGCAGATCCACACCCTGTACCGACTGGACCGGGACACCATAACCAACATTGTGCACATGATACACAACGACATCGTCAGCATGATAGAAACACCCACCGCCATCCCGCCCCTACTGAAGGTCGTGTCCGTGCTCCACTTCCTGGCCACAGGCACCTACCAGCACACAGTGGGCCACTTGCATGGCATATCCCAACCATTATTCTCACGTACACTGATCCAAGTGCTCGATGCCCTCCTCAAGCACACAGACGACCACATCTCATTGCCACGGTCTGCCCAGGAGATTGCCAACACCAAAGTGGGTTTTCATGCACTAGCTGGCATACCTGGTTGCATTGGTGCCATCGACTGCACCCATGTTGAATTGGTGGTCCCACATGCCATGGAGGTACCATACCGCAACCGTAAACTATTTCACTCAATCAACGTGCAAATGGTCTGCGACTCCAACAGGATCTTCACACATTGTTGTGCCCGATTCCCCGGATCAACCCATGATTCAATGGTCCTTCGGAACTTCACAATACCACGCTACAGGGAGCGACATGCAGGCCCAAGATCCTGCCTACTCGGTGAGTCTAATTTCATGAGCATGGAAATGCGAAGTATGTAGGTGATCGACGTACCAATGCATATTTCACCTGGCAGAAAGGGGGGGGAATGATGCATACGTCACATGGCTGCGACTAGCAGTAGCCAGATCATACCCTGAGGCAGCACTCACGTCATCTGACAACTGTATACATGATGCCTGATCTAATCAGCCCTAACATGTGAATGAAAGTGTACCCCAACCATGACACAACCATCTGCAAGTGCATTGTACGAAATGTGACCACATTGACTCCAGAGGAACGCACCTACATGCACGTCACCAAACACCATCAACTGAAAGGCCTGTCCCCCATAACTGCGCACAAAGGAGGCACATGTCGGACAGGAACATCAATGCACCACTACACAGACAGCAAGACCCACAAACTCCCCCCATTGACACTAGTATTGTTCCCTGGGGTCATAATGAGCCAGACAGCAATGTTGCAATCATGTGAGCTTTGACATCACAGGACACGTGCCAGGTCACATAAAGTAACGGCCTGAACGGACACAGTGGATGGGCACTCACAAGGCAATTGTCCCCCCTGCATTGTGTCTTGGCATGCAAAACAGTACATGAGAGCCATGAACATATACCGGTTGCATAGTGTGAATCCATTAGCACACCTAAATTTGGTGCAAAGTAACAGTTGAATGCAAGGCATGGTGGCGCGTCATGTTCAGAAAGCGATCTCATACCTGACACATACATTGTTGCTCATTTACAGGTGATGCAGGCTATCCCCTGAATAGGTGGCTCCTTACACCAGTCCGGAACCCACAGAACCGGCATGAGGAGGACTTCAACCGTGCCCATGCACGTACCCGTGTGGTGATAGAGCAGGCCTTTGGCCTACTGAAGGCACGTTTCCGCTGCCTCAGCAGGTCTGGCGGGGCACTCCTGTACCGCCATGAGAAGGTTGCGAAGATCGTCATGGCATGTGTCATGCTACACAATATGTGCGTCAGACGTAACATCCCTATGCCCCCTGACGCAGAACTGCAACCACCTGATGATGAGGATGATGAGGGTGGGGATGGGGCAGCACCTCAAGGAGGCAGCGATGCACAGGAGGGGCGTGAAATGCGTCAGAATCTCATTGACCAATACTTCTAGCACACACAGCGTGTGCGTGTAACATGTGGACGGCACTTGGGGCACTGTGTGTGTCTGGTATATGCACACTGTAGACTGTACAACAATAAAGCACACATACACAATGAGCAAAGTCCACACATTTGGTTTGTGATAAACGAAAAAGTGTATTGTGCTTCTGAAAAGTTATGACACACCCAATCCCCCCTCCCCCCTGAACACCCCAACACACCCAATCCCCCTCCCCCCTGAACACCCCAACACACCCAATCCCCCCTCCCCTTTCCTCTCCCCCCAGAAATCCCTGCAAAGGAGTGCCAGTGCCTGTGGTGAAGTGGGTAATGTTTTAGTGGTCCACTGGGCGGGCACTATTGGCAGCCCCCTGTCCCGGAACCTGGGGCCCCCTGCCTGTACTCCTCCGGGTCCTGGATGACCTGCGGATGGGGCTGGATGGGGCCGAACTTGCAGCTGAGGAGGTACCGGCCTGCTCGGTACGCCTTGTGTCCATGATTGTCCGTATCAGTTCACCAATCATATTCCGCACTGCGGCTAGTTCTGTGCATATGTTCGTGCTTGCTGAATGGATGGCTGCCTTGATGCTGTCAGCACACCTCTCCATGCCTGAACTGGCACCTCCACAATCAGCAACATGCTGCGTTAGGATTGACGCCAGTTGTTCTTGCCTCGCTGATATTTGGTCTAGCACCTGGCTGAAATCAGGCACAATGGAGGTCGCAATTGCAGGCCCACTAGGACTACTCCCCTCTTCCCCTACTCCCACTGGGCTTGGAGTGGCTGGCCATGAACCTCCAGGGGATTGCCCCTGTGTGTCCTGTCCATGCAGGCTACATGGGGACAGGTGTGGGGAGGTAAGTTGGGTGTTGGGGGGACCTTCCATGTCATCATCCCCATTCGCCACATCGCTGTCAGAACAGGCTGCGATGGCTGCAGTCTCCCCGACTGTACTGCTCCCCGCAGACACGATCCCCTCAGTGGGCGGCAGTGGTTGTGGGTCTGCCGTGGGGGCCATCATGTCCCTTTCCTCGGGGGAATTGCTGCACTGGGTTGTTCGGCAACAGGAATTTTGGCCTGCTGTGGGTTGGCCATGGGTCCAGCAGAGGTGGATGGTTGGTGGCCTCTTCCCTCTGTCCTGTCTTCTTGGCTGGGGTGGTGCCACTCTCGTCCCTGCCGGTGTCCGAGTGTGAGCCTGTGGTGGAGCAGAGGAGGGAAAGTGTTATTGATGGTTCAGCGGACATTGAGCAGGCATTGTGATGAGTGCCATGGTTTAGATGGATAGATGGTAGGCCGTGACATACAGGTTGTCTCACTTTTGGGTGGGTTGAGCATGCAGGAATGTGTGTGCCTGCTGTAGAGTGTACATGCTGCATGTGTGCAGGGTGTGGGTCTTCTGCTGATGTGTTGCGTTTGCCATATGGGGCGACATTGTGATTCCCATGTAAGTGTGATTCAGGGTGTTTTGCAAGGCTGCATTGGAGGCACCTACCTGTGTCTCCTGATGTCGGGGCTCCTCTCTCCATTCCGCCGACGCCCTCAATGCACTCTATGCCGATCAATGAGGCACATGTCTCCTCCCATGGCTGCATCTTCAGTGGGGAGTCTGCTCCACCGCCAGTTGCCAGTCCCAGGTTGCGGTTTGCTGACAGTATGCCCCTTACTCGGAGCCGGAGGTCATCCCACCTTTTGCGGCACTGTCTGGCGGTGCATGGGGTGGTACCTACGGCACTGACGCGCTGTGCCACGAGTTCCAATGCTGCTTTTTTCCGGGCTATGGCTGGTCTCCTCATCTCTGATGAGAAGACGACGTCTGCCTTCTCCTGCAGCGTTTCTGCAAGCATGGTTAACTCTTCGCGACTGAAGCGGTCCTGCCGCTGCCTGTCGCAGGCTTTTTTGACAACCTTTGGCATGGTTGGGTGAGGAAATGGGTGGGTAATGGGATTCACAGGGTTTCAGGGTCGAATGTAGTGTGTTTGGGTAGGATGGCAATGGATTGTGTTTTTAAAGATGGCCGCTGTGCTCTTTCCCGTTCCGCCGCAATGACGCTACTTCCGGTTCTGCTTATTTGCGGTGCCCGCTAATTACGGTGCCCGCTAATTACGGTGCCCGCTGATTACGGGGCCCGCTGATTACGGTCGGCGCAATGATGGGTGGCGGTAGGTCACCCAGCGCGGCATTCGATGCCGATAAGGGCTGTTTACGCCATGGCGTAGTTTACATTACCGCCATGGCGTAATGCTCGTGCGCGATGGGTCGGAATATGGCGCTCTTTACGCCATCGGTCCATGGCGTAAACGATGATTATGCCATGGCGGTAATGTAGATTACTTACCGCCAGGGTCGTAATGAGGGCCCTTGCCCATTAACCTCATATACTTTCAAGGTCTTTGATAGACCCTGAAAGTATAAAAGGCTCAGACTAGAGGTGATCCTCAGATCTCTCTGGTGGGGACTCAACCCACTGAGCAACCTTACTGGCTCAACACATGGCTATAGTCGGCCATGGTCCACAATCGCCGTCCATGATTGGCAAGACTTGACCATCAATCGGGATGCTTGGCAATGGTTGGCTATGATTGCGGATGGTGGGCATGGTTGGCAACGATTGGCTTGGGGATAGGCAACCGTGGTTGGTTTGGACATTGGCAAAAGTCAGCAATGGCCGACTGTGTTTGGCAATGGTCGCATGCCGTCAGATCCTAAAAAAACCTTTGCTAATATAAAAAATGCCAAATGAAAAAGCTTTTCACTACAGATAACCAAACAAAAGCCAGACCTGCCTCTGCCAACCCTCATCTCCTAGTCATCATTCAGGGCATTCATTTTGGCTCACATGCAGAGGGGAACTAAACCTCCACCTTGTGGAGCCAAAACTTAAACATTTAACATTTAATCAGTACTCAAATAATTCTACTAAAATAAAAAGTCTAATAGAAAACGAATCAAATGAGAGATAAAAGTAGGTTTGAGTCCCTGTAATATAGCCAAGGGCGTGGGGGTCATTCTGAGATTGGAGGTAAGGTAAAAATGATGCCGGTAAAGGATTACCAGCGTCGCTTACCGCTACAGGCTATTCTGACCAACCAGACCGCTATTTACGGCATCGTACTTTACGATGCCGTAAATAGCGGTCTATGGGTGTGCGCGGGACACACCAGGACGGCATTAGTGGCATGCCGTAAACCAGAGCTGATCCCAAGTAATGTGGAAATGCAAATAACGGCCTCCAGAAGGCCGCAAAAGAGCTTCCCGGCATGGAGTAAATACCGGCATCTCCGAGAAGGTATGAAGAACCTTGAGCAGTGTTTATAAGTGCCACAGGTGCACACAATCAACACAGGTGGAGGCAATGGAGTGAGGGCAGTACAAAAGGAGCACACCCACCACCACACACTCTCCCACACCAAGATGATACCAATAGTAGTAGCATTGCTGGAGCTGGAGGCCCTGCTTGCAAGGTCTCAACAACAACAACAACAACAGCCCCCACCACAGAGGAGACACAGGAGGAGAAGGAGGGTGAGACAGGCCCAGCATGCCCCACCAGTGCAGCCACCGTTACCACGCCGGCAGCCCCCAATCCCTCGCATCAGAGCCACCCCCTTCAACCTAACACCTGAGCAGGTCCACACCATGTACTGGCTGAACCGTGACACCATCACCACCGTAGTGGACCTGATACATGACGACATAGTGAGCCTCATAGAAATACGCACCGCCATCCCCCCTCTACTGAAGGCAGTGTCTGTGCTGCACCTACCAGCACACAGTGGGGCACATGCATGGCATATCATAACCCTTATTTTCCTGGATACTGAACCAAGTGCTGGATGCCCTCCTCAAGCACACAAGGGACTACATATCCCTACCACGGACTCCCCAGGAGATATTCGATACAAATGTTTCCTTCCATGCACTGGCAGGCATGCCAAATTGTGTAGGTGCCCTTGACTGCACCCACGTGGAGTTGGTAGTCCCGCATGCCATGGAGGTGGTGTATCGCAACCGCAAGCAATACCACTCCATTAATGTGCAGATGGTATGCAACGCCAGCAAAATCATCACACATTGCTGTGCCCGATATCCAGGATCAACTCATGACTCTTTGGTCCTCCAGAACTCCACGCTACCACGCTTCATGGAGTGACATGCTGGATGACGTGCCTGGCTGCTTGGTGAGTTGCCTGACTGGCCCATGGCAGTCCACCGGGGTTGTGAGGCGGGGGTGGCTGCATAATCCACATGGGTGGGAAGTGGGGGGATGCATACTCCACCAGGGAGGGGAGGTGGGGAGGATGCATACTCCACCTGGGTGGGAAAGGGGGGATGCATACTCCACCTGGGTGGTAATGTCGACGTCAATGCACGATGTGCACATCACTGAACACTGTGCCCCAAAGCAACTGAAACGGCACATGACAACCAAATTATATAGTGATGAAGAAAGTCCAGCACCTATCACTACATGACTAACAGTTAACCAGCCCACATCCCACAACGCATGCACCACTCATCGGCGGCCCTCACACACCGTAAGGCCATCCTGCACTATGCATTGCATATGCACTATGTTGCTGTATCCAGCATATCATCACACATGACAGTCATCCCTGGGAGTGCATTGAATTGAGCCAACCAGGGATACCACAGTGTGTCCCTGGTTCCACACACCCACAGGAGCGCTGCAAGTCACCATGGAACTGATCAGTGCAGAATGACGAATATGGTCCTGACTACAGCCAAAACTCCCTACTACAAAATCTCACAGGACACAACACATGAATGATTTTACTCCGACACTGCTGCATGTATATACGATGCGCGTGCAACAAGATGCCAGTGCGCACCATTACCCATATCGAAGATGCCACCCACTCCATCAGTCCATTGCACAGGACACATAGCGTGGCCAGAAATGGGGTAAATGCATTCAGGGACATGTGCGTGTGTGCAGAAATTACCTGCTGCCATTTGAGCCTAGTATAGTTGTCCACCATGAATGTACATACACTTACTTTCATTCCCCTCTCATGCAGGTGATGCTGGCTATCCCTTGAAGCCGTGGCTCATGGACCCTGTCCGGAACCCACAGAACAGGCACGAGGAGGACTAAAATCGTTCCTATACCCGTACACATGTGGTGATTGAGCAGACCTTTGGCCTGTTGAAGGCACGATTTTGCTGCCTCAGTCGGTCGGGTGGGGCACTCCTGTACAGCCATGAGAAGGTGGCCAAGATCACCATGGCATGTGCATCCGTCGGAACGTGCTCCTGCCCCCTGACATGGAACTGCTACCACCAGATGATGATGAAGGGGAGGAGTAAGATGTGGCAGGACATCATCAGGGTGCCGATGCACAGGAGGGACGTGCCGTGCGGCAGTCATTGACTGGACAATATTTCTGACACACGAGTCAGCAGAGGGTGTCATAATTTGAGCATATAGGGTACTGCGTTTGGGGATACATGTACACTATGCACTGTTTATATTAAATGACACATGCGCAATGATGAATGTCCACTCTGGTTTTTCTTTGCAACACAACCGGTGTATTAAAAGTGAAAATGTCTAAGTGAAAAACAAACCCTCCACCATCCTCAACCCCCTCCCCCTTCCCCCCAACTCCCCCACACACCCTCACCCCCCTCCCCTCCAACTCCCCCATACACCCTCCCCACTCCCCTTCCTCCCCAACTCCCCATAGGGTCCACGTAGCCCACATGTGGCTGGCAGTAAAGTCACTCTTGGCTCCCGGAGCCAGGGGGAGGCATGTCCCGGCGGCGCTGGCCATGGAGCGACCGATGGAGTGGGCTGGTCTGGGTCGAGTTGCTCGTTGAAGGGGTGTCCTCATGTTGGGGCTTTTGGGCAGGATGTGCAAGAAAAGTAACAGATAGATATCGGCCCTCAGTACAACACAACGAACTCCAGCGTGGTTCAGTGTGCTTAGTGAGAGACGCTGTACATTAGAACTTGTCGCTCTTTTATACCATTTGCGAATATGATGTCCAACCCTACTTCTGGTTAATATTCCTCTAATACATTACTGATCTAGGGTTCATGCCGAGTTTGCATATCCACATGCAACTAGTTTGCCTTTAATACGTACGTCAACAAGCCTACACGGTAACAGTGTATTTAGGATTTCTCTTAAAGGTCTTCTCAAACATTAATACAATGTAGTTAAACGAGTGTTCTTAGTTCAGTATTTGGATACATTGTTCTTAACATGTTTGTGGATTAGTTTCATTGCACGAGTAATCCTTTACACACAGTCAGTGAAGGACAAGAGGCCTCATTCCGAGGTTCGTGTTAAATTACTGACTTTACCGGCACGGCGGAAATACCGTATCCGCGTTGGTAGCAGGGCGTAATTAGCACCATATTCCGGCCTCGCGGGCACGAGCTTTCCGCCATGCCGGTAAACCCCCTAGCGCCATACCGGTAAAGGGCGCGTCAAACCCCTTACCGACAACAACCGTGACGTAACTAACACCATCGCCCTTCACCTAGTGCGTAAATAGCGGTGCCCGTAATTAACGATGACCGTAAATTACGGGCACCGGTAAAAACCGCAAACGGAAATTACGTCATCGAACAGGAACGGGAAGCATCATGGCGGCCATCTTTAAAATCACAATCCATTGCAATCCTCCCCATACAGGACTCGTGGGCATATTGTGATAGGCAAAATAGACTCCAGAGACCACCATCATGCCAAAAGCATTAAAAAAGGGTGCTGCGCGCATCAGGAAGGAGAAATTCTCCCAGGATGAGCTCCAGGTACTCGTTGATACTCTGCATGAACATGCTGAGATTGTTTTCAGCAGCGAAATGCACAGGCCCACCATCCTCAGGAAGAAGGAGATATGGGAGCTGGTCTCGCAGAGGGTGAGCGCTGTCGGAAACACCCCCCGCAGCACGACGCATTGCCGCAAACGCTGGGATGACCTCCGTCTGAGGGTGCGGGCCATCCTCTCAGCAAACCGCAATCTGGCCGTAGAGACAGGAGGAGGCCCAGCCTCACCCATAAAAATGATGCCTTGGGATGAAACATGTGCAGAGATGATGGGTACAGAAACCATCAAAGGCGTTGGCGATATGGATTGCGGTGATCCTTCATCAGCTGACGCAGGTGAGTGCCATGAGTGTAAACAGTACATGCATCCCTAATGCAAGTCATCGCCAAGGGCTGGTCAAGCAGTCACATCATGTTTGGGTAAACCCCCCCCCCCCTCCAATGATGCCGTAACAACTGGGACCCAGGATGATGTCAGGTGCAAGGCTGACACCCATATTGGGCATGCCACACAAAAAGCTGGTCAATGTCAGTCACCACAGTACTCCGCCAACATGAGTGACCCTGCCGACAGTATGCTTTTCCCATCAAAGCAAAGATCACAGTCCCACTCAGCACCCAAATGTCACCAAAACGCTGCTATCCCATCGTAATACCATTGTCTGGAAGTAAGTCTGACCCCCAGATCATTGCTCATGCTGTCTCTCTCTTGCCCCCCACAGGCACCGGTCATGAAAGTGAGGACCAGGAAGGCCCCCGGACAAGGACCTCCCGGGGCACAGGCAGGGGACAGCACACACCTGCAAGCAGGAAGAAGGCACATGCCACACCACCTGCCCCAGCAACCCCCATGGAGGGTACACAACCCCCATCCGCGGCCCAGGACATGCCTGCAGTTCTGCGGGACACATGCCCCACGCTGCACCATGAGGAATCGAGTGCGTCAGGGGAGAATGCTGCCATGTGCATCCTCGATGTGCCAGGCAGCACATCACCAAACACCATCGACAACGTGGAGGAGCCCAATGACTATGTACAGAGCCCAGACTCTTCCTCGTACAGCCAGGTTGCCCATAGCGACCCTGGGTCGAGTGATGGCCCAGGGCTCACAGGCGAAGGGGATACAGCTGTCTGTCATGAGCCCACTTCCCCTGCAGGAAGTCCTGAAAGTCCTGCAGGCACAACAACACGGAGCCTGCCAACCACATCACCCACATCGGCTGCAGAAACAGTGCACTGCCAGCACCTCACGGCCATGATAGAGGAGTTTCTCCGGGACAGCCGGGAATCAGGGTCGGTGCTACATAATGACCTTCAGGCCCTGGGCGAGATCATCAGTACCAGCACAAACCGCATATGTGAGATGCTTGGCAGGATTGCTGATGCCCTGGAGGCAGCACCCCCCAGACCACAGCCCCAGCAGGAGGAGCCACCCTCCCAGAGCTCCTCCACGCAGACCAGCCCGGTTCGTAGGTCACTGCACACGATGCGCCGGAATGGAAGGGATGCCCCAGGCTCTGGCAGTGCCCATTGACCGTGCAGCCACACACATGTGGCCAATGCTGCACTGATGGGAACATTGTGGGGTTGTTGTGGGGGGAGGGTGAGGGGGTTGAGGGTGTGTGTGGGAGTTGGGGGGGGTGGAGGGGGGTGAGGTGTGTGTGGGAGTTGGGGGGGAGGGTGAGGGGGTTGAGGGTGTGTGTGGGAGTTGGGGGGGAGGGTGAGGGGGGTGAGGGTGTGTGTGGGAGTTGGGGGGAGGGGGAAGGGGGTGAGGGTGTGTGTGGAAGTTGGGGGGAAGGGTGAGGGGGTTGCGGGTGAAGGATCTGTTGTACACGTTTGGACATCATCATACAATACACAGTTTGGTCTATCCTACAATACAGAGTGGACATTCATTATTGTGCATGTGCCTTTTAATGTCTCACAGTGCATGTAGTACATGTATCCCCACACCCATTGCCCAATGCCCTGTCATCCTCACCCCCTCAGCTGACTTGTGATTCAGAAATATTGCTCGATCAATGCTTGTCGCACGGAACGTCCCTCCCGTGCATCGGCACCATGTTGCTGTTCTGCCATTCCTTCCTCCACCTCCTCCTCCTCCTCATCTGGTGGCAGCAGTCCCACGTCAGGGGGCAGTGGCACGTTCCGACGGATGCACATGTTGTGCAGCATTACACATGCCATGGTGATCTTGGACACCTTCTCGTGGCTGTAGATGAGGGCCCCACCTGACTGGCTGAGGCAACGGAATCGTGCCTTCAGAAGGCCGAAGGCCTGCTCTATGACCACCCGTGTACGGGTATGAGATCTATTATAGTCCTCCTCGTGCCTGTTTTGGGGGTTGCGGACCGGGGTCATGAGCCACGGCTTCAAAGGGTAGCCAGCATCACCTGCATGAGAGTGGAATGAAGGTAAGTGTTAGTACATTCATGGTGGAGAACTGTGCTAGTCTTACATTGCAGCAGGTGATGACTGGCCATGCACACATGTCCCTGGATACAGTCAACCCATTACTGGTCCGGCCATGTGTGCTGGCCAATGGAATGATGGAGGGGGTAGCTTCTCCCTGATGGGTCATGGTGCGCACTGATGTCTTGTTGCATATGCATCGTTTATGCATGCAGCAGTGTTGGACTGCATTAATTGATGACTTGCATGAGACCTGCTGTAAGGGTGTGTTGGTAGTAGTTGGTAGCATACCCTTCATTCAGCACTGATCCCTATCATGGTGATTGGCAGCTATCCTATGGAGGTGCCGAACCAGTCACACGCAGTAGGATCCCTGTCAGACTAACCTCTATGCACTCCCATGGATGACTGTCCTTTGTGTTGAGATGCAGGAGTAAGCGACATGGTGCTATTGCACTGCATGGCGCACGATGGCCTTACGGTGTGTAAGGTCCACCGATGTGTGGTGCATGTGTCGTGGTCTTTGGCCAGGGTAACTGTTTGTCAGGTACCATTAGGTGTTGGCTCGAATTCACTACTGTGTGGTTAGGTGGTAATGTGTCGTGCCACTTGTCATGGGGCACAGTCTTCTGTGAGGTGCACAACGTACAATAGCGTTGTCATTCCCTCCCGGGTGGAGTATGCATCCCCCCCTTGCCCTCCCGGGTGGAGTATGCATCCCCCCCCTTTCCCTCCCGGGTGGAGTATGCATCCCCCCCCCTTTCCCTCCCGGGTGGAGTATGAATCCCCCCCCTTTCCCTCCCGGGTGGAGTATGCATCTCCCCCCCCTTTCCCTCCCGGGTGGAGTATGCATCCCCCCCCTTTCCCTCTCGGGTGGAGTATGCATCTCCCCCACCCCCTTTCGCAGTGGGGTATGCTGACAACCTACTCAGAGCCCCAATGCACTGCCATGGCCCATTATGGTTACTCACCAAGCAGCCAGGTAAGTTGTCCGGCATGTCGGCCCATGTAGCGTGGTAGTGTTGAGTTCCGCAGGACCAAGGAGTCATGAGTTGATCCGGGGTACCGAGCATTGCATTGTGTGATGGCTTTACTGGCATTGCACACCATCTGGACATTGATGGAGTGGTATTGCTTGCGGTTGCGATACAGCACCTCCATTGCATGAGGAACCACCAATTCTACGTGGGTGCAGTCGAGGGCACCTATGCAATTTGGCATGCCTGCAAGTGCATGGAAGGCAGCTTTGGTATCATATATCTCGTGTGGAGTCCGGGGGAGGCATATGTAGCCCCTTCTGTGCTTGAGGAGGGCATCCAGCACTTGGTTGAGTATCCGGGAAAATATTGGCTGTGAAATGCCATGCATGTGCCCC
Source organism: Ambystoma mexicanum (assembly GCF_040938575.1). Taxonomy (NCBI): domain Eukaryota; kingdom Metazoa; phylum Chordata; class Amphibia; order Caudata; family Ambystomatidae; genus Ambystoma; species Ambystoma mexicanum. The sequence continues at coordinate 526,947,895 of NC_090933.1, forward strand.
ACTGTATGCTGGTAGGTGCCTGTGGCAAGGAAGTGGAGCACGGACACTACCTTTAGTAGAGGGGGGATGGCAGTGCTGATTTCTATGAGGCTCACTATGTCGGTATGTATCAGGGCCACTATGGTGGTTATGGTGTCCCAGTCAAGCCGGTACAGGGTGTGGATCTGCTCTGGTGTGAGGTTGAAGGGGGTGGCTCTGATGCGGGGTATTGGGGGCTGCCGGCGTGGTAATGGTTGCTGCACGGGTAGGGCATGCTGGCCCTGTCTCACCCTCCATCTCCTCCTGTGTATCCTCTGTAGTGGTTGCTGTGGTTGCTGTTGTTGCTGTTGTCGTAGTTGCTGCCTTGCAAGCAGGGCCTCCAGCTCCAGGAATGCTGCTACAATTGGTATCATCTTGGTGTGGGTGGGGGTGGGGGTGTGGTGTGTGGGTGTGCTCCTTTTGTGCTGTGCCAGACTCTATTGCCTCCACCTGTGCTGATTGGGTGCACCTGTTCCTCTTCCAAACACTGATCAGGGTTGTTAACACCTTCCCCGCGATGCCGGTATTAACGCCATGGCGGTAAGGTACTTTGCGCCCTTGTGGAGGTTGTTATTTCCGTGTTCGCTTTGCTTGGAATCGGAGATGGTTTACGCCTTCCCGTTATTTCCACGATGGTGTGTCGGGCGCGCGACACTGGTCCGCTATTTACGCAATCGTAGTTTACGGTGGCGTAAATAACGGTGTGGCGGGTCAGAATGGCCCGTAATGGTAAAGGAAGTCGTTATTCCTTTACCGGCCTCGTTTTTCCCTTAACGCCGGACTCTGAATGACCCCCAAGGTCTCAGTTCACGACCCCAAAAAGTGGCCTGCAGGCAAGTTACATATTAATTACACACAGAGGTCAAGACGGCCATGTTGTATTTAGGAATGACATCGTCCACCATTTTAACTCACAGGGTGACTTTACAAAGCGAACCTAAAATGGCGGATTGACCTAAAATGGCGGCTTACATTGATTCTAAGGTCAGGACCTTGCAACACGGATTTCTTCGCAAGTGACTTATAAGCAGCTTGGCGTAGGCCAATATACATATATTCGTTGCAATAGGAGGTACGATATAATTTCCCGTTTGACAAACCCTCCTTTTGGCCTATGCCAAGTGCTAAACTACTTTGGATCTCCTTGCAAATAACTCCATGCATCATCGTCCATGCACCCTGAATCACTGTCAGAAATTTCTATTGCCATCAGATCATTCGCTAAAATGTCCTTTAACACGTATTCCTTGGAGGTTTTATCCGGGGCATACACTTTATGTCCTGTCGTACCTATCGCTTGTGCGCAACATCCCCCTAGCATCGAACATATACTAGGTAGACACTGGATACAACAACAAAGGAACAACAGAATTCCCAAAATGATCAGCAAGACCGAAAGTACCTTCCAACCCCAAGATCGCAAGAAGTCCCAGAACCAAGCACTAAGATCCCAATTTCCCTCGGGAACATGCACTTCTGAACTAAGGACGTGCAGATTCTGTATTGCCTTGAAGATAGTTGGGGAGGAATCTGGCACGAAAACACAGCAAGCGGACCCAACTAATTTACACACTCCACCATGTTCAGCCAAATGACATCTAATGCTAACCGATTCTGAAGTGCTACTAGTTTTATCGCTTTCTGTTCTAATGTCATATTATAGAGTATGGGCCTCATCACGACCTTGGCGGTAACGCCGGCAGTATTAGCGTGGGGGCTATTAGCGCGACCGCCATAGCCCCCGGCGCTAATAGTGCGGGATCATGAGTTGGGCGGACTTGGAAGTCCCCATTCCCCATTGAGCCCATTCGGGAATGCCCCATTCCCCATTGGGCTCAATGGGGAAATTTCACGCTCATACCGCCGGCGGATTTCCCGCTGGCGGGATGTGCGCGAATTCTCGGCGGATTTCACACCAGCTCAGAGCTGGGTTTAAATCCACCGAGGCCCTGATTCGGCGGACCCTTAAATCCGGTGGTAATAGCGCTACCACTGGATTTAAGGGTTACCGCCGAGGTCGTGATGAGGCCCTATGTCCGGTTGATGGTTCTCTCCAGTACTCTCGCTAGTCTTCTGATATCTTCGGAATTCGCTATCTGCCCCCAAAATGGCACAAATGATTTTGCTACATCTCCCAAGACCTGTGCTGGAGTGCCACCATGCTCGTCCCGCCGTGGACGAGTCTTTGAAACCTCTATTGTACTAGCTATAAACACCCCAGGTAGCAGGATCCCTAAATAACAGGTTGCCTGCCAATCCCTGGGTAACAATGGAAAAGCTACATTACCGCAAACAAAGTAGACAGATTCGCCTACATACAAAGGTATGTCTTCCTCAGTCAAATTTGCAACGTTGGCACAACCTTTAAAATCTCCCATTGACTGAGTACCATTCCTCTGTATGCAGAAAGAAACTGAATCGGGGCTATGGTTAACAGTGTAAGAAGGAGGTATGGCATCCTTATTGCCTATCAGAGCCATTTTAAAGGAAATCCAAGATTGAAAAGGACGAGACAGTCTATCAGAACGCCTAATAGAAGCAACGTTGAGCTTACTCCTATTTGCAAAAAGCGAGCATCCCAGGGGAGTCAGAACACGTTTCTCAAAATTATTCAAATTAGTGCCATCAAAGTTCCCTGAGATGCTATCGTTCCAACGGCCAAAGAACAGTGCTCTAAGAGAAGCATAACAAGCAGTTGTCAAAGGTAAAGGATGAATATACCAACCTAGCCCCTTATCCCCGTGTTGCGGTAAATGTGAGCAGACCCAACAGTTGGACTTATCAAAAATGGCATGCGTGGCATTCATGATAAGTAGCAGAGTATTACTGTGGTACCTTTGTCTATGCTGGGAGTCCCTAGGGGACAGAGTATACAAATGTACAAAGGGAGTAGGAACAGTAGGTACATTTTCAGTCGGTAACAAGGACTCTAAAGGATGAGTTTCCTCGAGGTACCATAAGCCTAAAACAGTGACTATTATAAAACCAAATATTATTATAAAAACAGAGCAATACGTTTTCGGGGCCCAAGTTCTTTGTGCATGATCCCGGTTGGTCACACAATCATTTACAAGTCCCATACGAGCGGTAGCGGTGGCAGGCATTGCAGTCTTCAAATGACAAACGCCAATGTTCATTGCTGGCGACCTCCCGGCCGCGCAACTTCTTAGTCCTTCCACAACCCTAGCCAACAGACTCCCCTTTCTCAAATTTGGGCAAAAACAAGCCCTCGATGATCCTTTCCTTCTCCAAATGCACAGCCGAACCGTGCCGTAAGTCTATCAGATGCACAGCAAAACCGTGCCGTAAGTCTATTTTCTTGGACGCAGATTGTACCTTGCTTTTCCTGGTACTGATTGATGCGGAAACAATGTGTCGTCACTTCCTGTTGGAAGCAACGTATCAGAAACAAGTGAAGATGCCGAATTTGAGACAGCAGTTTCTGGAAGCAAACCTTTTGGAGAGTGTGGAGACAAAATGGCAGGTTTCCCAAGCCTCACGGGCTCAGAAAGATTCTCCGATACACTCTCAGCGCTATCTACTGCTTTGGGATATTTGGTTGCAGCGTTAGCGAGGGGTTCTGTTTCTTCTGTATCGTGCGGCACTGGGTGAGGAAGTTTCTTGACATGCGACGCGTGTATCCAATTCTTTCTGCCTGAGACCCGCACTGCCGTCTGTGTGACCAACAAGACCTGGAATGGGCCCCACCAGCGAGGTGCAAGGCAGGAAGACCGCTCAAATGCCCTGATGAGCACCCAGCTCCCAGGCCGTATGCTGTGGCCCGGGCCCTCATATCGCACAGGTAAAGCCGCTCGCACCTGGTGATAAATCAAATACAGGTTTTTAGTCAATTGGCTGCAATAATCTGAAAGTAATACATTTTCAACATTTCTCAAAGATCTACATTTAGGAAGGTTCCAGATATTAGCAGGTCTCCCCATTACCACCACAAATGGAGAGAGCCCAGTCTTAATTTGAGGGGTTGTACGCATGGCTAGTAACACGATCGGTAAGGCGTCCGGCCATTTTAATTTAGTGCCGGCACATGTCTTAGCGAGCTTGTTCTTGATGATACCATTGTGTCTTTTTACTAGTCCGGCGCTCTGAGCGTGTCTGACCGAATGGAACCGTTTGTCGATCTGTAATGCCGCACATATCTGCAGAATTACAGCAGCGACAAAATGTGGACCATTGTCCGACCAGATGACTCTTGGTAGCCCGAACCGCGGGAAGTATTCTTTTAACATGGTTTTCGCAGTAGTCATGGCTGTAGCATCTTTGACAGGGAAAGCCTCAACCCATTTACTAAAAGCACAGATGACGACTAACACGTACTTCATATTATTACAGCGTTCCATTTCAATAAAATCAAAGTGGATGACTTCGAAGGGGACAGAGGGTGGCCCAAAACTTCCCCTTGGAGTTGCTGTCCCCTTTCCCACATTATGTATTATTGTAGGCAAATCATGCAGTCCTGAACATAGCGCTGGGAAGTTTTCGAAATTTTGTCATTTGCCCAAACTTTCTCTAACATTTTCGTTACTTTCTGGGCACATATATGCATCATCATTACATAAGCATCAGGGAGTAGCCATTTCCCTTCAACTATGTCCACCCAACACCCGTCATCATCAAGTTTCCCCAAGCCTTCAACCCACCTATTGGATTCTTCTAACGTGGCATCAGCTTGGATATCCCGTACAGACCCAACACCCTCGTCCAATGCACAGGCATTTACACAGCAGTTGTACTATTAGGAAGCAATGTTGGATTTTGGTGCCATGTGAAGTTAAGAACCCTCTCTCTGACCAAAGTCTCCCAAAGTTGTGAACCACTCCAAAGGCATACTGACTATCAGTATATATGTTTACTGTAAGCCCTTCGGAAAGTTCACAAGCTCGGGTCAATGCTATAATCTCTGCGGCCTGCGCAGAGTTATGCATGATTCTCTTGGTTTCCACGACCGTGCTTAATGTGGTGATTGCATAAGCAGCTGTGAATGTACCATCTGGATGTTTGAAGCAGGAGCCATCACAAAACAGCTCTCCTTGCAGATTATTCAAAGGAGTGTCTTTCAAATCAATTCTACCCTTTGTCTCTTGTTCTGTAGTATACAGACAGTCATGTGACTCTTCATCGCTGCAAGCAATACCTTGCGGGAAAGGTAGGAGTTCAGCCGGATTAAGAACGCAACACCTCTTAATTTGGATGTGAGGAGCAAACAAAATCAATTCATATCTCGTCAACCGTGCGGAAGTGAGGTGTTGCGTTTGGGTTCGGTTCAGTAGAACATCTACAGAGTGAGGCACCATCAGGGTTAGATCATGGCCTAGGACCATTCCCTCACTCTGTTTTACAGATGCAGCAGCAGCAGCGACAGCTCGCAAACATCTTGGCAAAGCGCATGCTACAGGATCAAGGGCGGAAGAAAAGTAACCGCACAGCCTATTCTTCCCTCCATGTTCCTGCGTTAATACAGCCAAACCACATCCATCACATTCATGCACAAACAACACAAAGGCCTTTTCATAGTTTGGTGTGCCCAAAACTGGTGCCGAGCATAATGCAGTCTTGAGCAAATCAAACGATTGCTGGTGTTTCGCGTTCCACGGCAATGGCGAAGAAATGCCCTTCTTTGTCAAAGCCAACATCGGTTTGATCACTAGTGAAAAATTTGGGATCCACAACCTACAGTAAGAAGCCATACCTATCAAGGCTCTAACTTCCTTCTGTGTATTTGGGACAGACATGCCAGAAATGTGTTTTATACGTTCAGGTGTCAATCTTCTTCCCTCCTTTGACAGGAGATAGCCTAAATAGGCGACCTACTGGCAACAATATTGAAACTTTTTAAGCGAAGCTTTGTGACCATGTTTAGCTAGATGAATAAGCAACAACACAGTGCCCTCCTTACAGGCGCTCTCAGAGTCAGCAGCTAAAAGCAGGTCATCAACATACTGAAGCAATGTACAAGTAGAGGGCAGTTCAAGGGTATCAAGCTGTTCTTTCAAAGCCCTACTGTAGATGCTAAGACTCTCTGTGTAACCTTGAGGTGCATGAGTAAATGTGAACGAGCGCCCCCCTAAGGTGAACGCGAACAAGTATCTACTATCCTTGTGTATAGGAATACTAAAGAAAGCATTCTTCAGGTCCACAACATTAAAGTAAGTAGCTGTAGCTGGAATCATGGTTAATATCGTTGTCACATCAGGCACAATTGGAAATTGCGGAGCGACGACTTTATTAATGGCACGTAAATCAATTATGAAACGGAATGGAATTGCATTATCGCCTTTCTTGTACACGGGTAAAATTGGACTATTGCACAAACTTCCTGAAATTTCCTCAATCACCCCGCGATGCACAAAATCGGAAACAATGCATTTCAAAGCTCGCTCGCCCTCAACTGAAATCTTATACTGGGGAATGCGTGGCAGCTCAATTCCATGTTTCAAGACTATCTCAACAGGCTCAATCTGCAAAACACTGACATCATTGTTGTCAACAGCCCATAAGCACTCTGGTACATCACTGAATTCTGGCGGCAAAGGTCTAGTTAAGAATTGAGAGACAGAAAGTTGCTGTGGTGAAATCGTCAAGCGCACTCCATCGGAAGAACAATAAATTATTGCTTTCAATTCTTTCAATAGATTTAAACCCAGCAAATTCTCTCCACAATTTGAAGTCAAAAGGAATGGACAGTGGTCCGTAAAGGGACCCAAAGAAATAGGTACCGGAGAAGAAACTGGACAAACAACTGGTGTGCCAGAAAACCCTACAGAAACATTGGTTTGCCCTGACAGTGGAATGTTTGGAACCCGTGAATGATCAATGGAACATGTCTGTGCTCCAGTATCTATCAAAAACTGATGTTTCCTATTTCCTACTACCAGTTCAATGTAGGGACCTCTCTGATTGACGGGAATAGGTGTAGGTTCCAAACCCTGCTTCGGCAATCCTAACGAAACAGAATATCATCAAAAGGAAGCTCTTCATATAGATATGCAGCAGAAGGATGATCAAATATGTTCCTAGTATCCACATTCGGAGTCTGATTATCCTGTGAAAAAGGTTGCTGAGGATCCTGTGCAAACTGACCTCTACCAGGGCCCCCTACACCCGGGTGACCTCTGGATCATCGACCCATATTCCCAAATGTTTTATTCGACCTCTGTCGAAGGACGGGGCATTGTACACGCTAATGACCCTCTTGTCGACAATAGGCACACTGGTTAATGTTTACAGGACCCAAGGGCACATTCCCTTGTGGAACATACTGACCTCTAATCTGTGAACTACCCCCTCTGGGGCCTCTAACAATTTTCTGTAATAATACTTGTTAGTCTTTAAATCACCTTTTCGTTTTTCAACTCTATCTTTTTCATTGTTGACACGATTCTCGTAGTACTGAGCCATGTTCAGTACTTCTGATTGGGACTTCGCCTGCCAAGCGCTCTCAGAAGACATAATTTGTGACTGGATGTCAGGCAGCAATCCACGCACAAATTTGTCCACAAATAATCTTTTACCAGACTCTGTGCCTAAGTCTTGTCCGCTGAAATCCGAGAATACCTGTTCAAACCGATTAAAGAACTCGGTAGCACCCTCAGACTTCCCTTGGAAACAGGCCGTAAGTGTGTCCCAAATAATTCTTTTCTCAGGAATTATGGTTTTCAATTTTGCAATGATTCTATGAGGCAAAGTTAGCATTAGCTGGGGCAGTCTTTCACCAGCTGGCCTTTCTCCATAGAATCTAGTTATGTTCGCCCATGTATCTCCCAACCCTGGTACGTCGTCTATAGTCCTAACTTGTTTCCACAAATCTACGGGCAGGAGTACAGGAAATAACAAATCAATATCACCTAGGGTGAATATTGAGGACCGCAAGACGGACTCTATTTAAGCAATAGAATCTGAGCGTCTATTACTGACTCAGGTAATGCCCCGGGGCCCATAGGTAAGGACCTGAGCGAAGCACAAGTGTTCCCAGCGCGTCTGCTCCCAAAAAAAGGATAAAAAAGAAGGTAAGTGGGGTTGGGAGGGTGGGAGTGGGACGGGGGAAGAGGGGGAAAAAAAAATAATATGTACCTTCATCCCCAGCGGGGGACGAGGGAAGCCCCCAGCCGTGTGGAGTTGCAGAGCGGGGATGGCCCTGTTCTGAGTCTCCACACGGCTGGAGGCTTCCCTCGTTCCCCGCCTAGGGACACAGGACCAAGAAGGTAAGTTGGGGGGGGCAGGTCGGAGGGAGGGAAGGGAATTTTAAAAAAAGACTTATCCGAGTCCCCGTGTTAGAAATGATATAATATTGTTTCGCCCTCATTGTATATGTTGGCATATGCCCAGTCGCTTTGCGAGGAAATCCGTATTACAAGGTCGTGACCTTAACTGAATCAAGCCTCCATTTTAGGTTAGAGTTGCCATTTTAGTTTATTGTACAAAGTCACCCTGTGGCCTAAAATGGCCGTCTTGTGTTTTCTTGTTCTTGCTTTAACCTCTTCAACCTCCGAAGGAGAGTTAATGTCCAACCTACAAGTATACAAGAACAATAACGCTATCCAAATACGACATACGAAACATTTGTTTGACCTGTATTAAAGCAATGTGTAAAGAGTGTAAAGTTAAACTTAGAGAATAATAGTGTTTTGTTAGTAAATGTATTAAAAAGTAAACCGCATGCACGAGATATGTAAATTAGGAACGAACCTGGCGTGACCCTAGCCCAGTACATGATTAACTTGAAAGAAGCTGGACATCGTTATAACGAAAATGTATAAATACGCCGATGTCTAGCTAGCAAATCCTGCTCACTGCTCACATTGAACCCTGCTGGTGGTCTCTGTGATGTATGGACGGCCAAATAGCTATTTGTGTACTTTGTTTTGTAACTGTTCAGTTTTGCAATAAAGATTCTGGGAATCTTTACAAGCCCGTGTCGGTGTATTTCTCTTTGCATGGTGTAAAAGCCTTAATATTGTATTTTTCTGATTCCACAGATGGCGCCCGAATAGGGACCCTCAAGATCGACTTCGTCTCGTTGAAGGTTGGCTCGGCTACCGGACCGGGATCGGACAGTGCCAACAGAAACTGCCCCTCTGGACGAGAAGTGAATTCCTCAACAGTACTGCACGATCCGATCCTTGAACGGTGAGCTGTAGCCCGAGACGACGTCTTGACGAGGGTCCACATATCGAGGTGGGTACATTTGCCGAAATCACCAGACACATGGGTCCTTAGCATTGTCCTTAGTAACCCGATCGGGCTTCCCAGTCCTTTGGTCAGGTGAATCGTGACCCGATTCTTAATTTAACCCTGACAATTTGAATTTGGCGCATTGTACTCGCAAGCACAATTACTTGACCAGGTACTACCTGAACTTTGATCTGTCTGGGAAATTGTCTGCCTGCTTTAGGGCATTATTCCGCAGTGACAGACAATCTTTGGAAGATAGCCGTCCCGCACCACAGGAGGGGTCGCCGGCATGTACTATGTACTGTAAGAAAGGCTTTGGTAGTATAGCGTTTAATGACATTTGGCATAGACAGATCAGACATAATTCTAATCTTCGGTGGCAAACCAATGGTAGCTTTGAAATCCCTCGTATAGAATATCTAGAGTCTGTGCTAGTAAAGAAAAAGGCTAGACTTGCAGCATTTGACACATTGCATAGTTGGAAAACAGAAGCTTTGCAGCAACAAAAGAGTAGAGAGAAACATATGCGTAGACATATGACAAGTGTCGAAAAGGCACGGTTATATGATCAAAATAAACAATTGGAGTCAGTTAGGAACACAGACAGGGCGTTTCAATTAGGCATTCAGAAAATGTACCCTTCAAAAGATTTTCATACGTCAGATGAATTGATTAATAAACTTTTGCATGAACGAAAGCCCGGTGCCTCCGCGCCACCTCCGTACGTCCCTCCTCCTGGTGCTTTGCCCCTTGCCGTTGTTATTCCCCCTCCTATAGTTCCTCCGGTCCTCCCTGCTGTTCCTCCTGTTCTTCCAGCCGTCTTTCCTTTGCCTGCCCCCTTGCCTCCACCTGTTGATATTCAGAATGTGCCTACTCTTCCTCTTCCAAGTGATTCTGCATCGCTTGTAGTAGACCAGGGAGCGAGACCAAGGGTTGTGACTCGTAATAGTGTGTCCCCAGAAAAAAAGAATGAATTGATCGCTTGGGCTAAACATTGTATGCAGAAGGGTGAACAAGCTGATGTTTTTTCCACACTCGCAAATTTAAAAGGTATTCCTGAGAAAAATGTTTTTATTGAAGGATTAGGGACTCATTTGAGTATAATGTGGAATAGATTAAACGATGTAGATTTCCCACAAGGGTTACGGGATTTGAACGCCTTAGCGTTGTCCAGAGATACTGCGGAGAAGGTATATGAGCATGTTGAGAGGATTTTTGTGTATAGCAAGGAGTTGGAAGAGTTACAGAATAAGGAAGCAGAAGGTGATAGTTTAGGTACTATGTTCTTACAGAAACGGTTTCCTCCTCGCCGTGAATTAAAAGGTGAGGAACCATTTTGTACAAAGGATGCGATAAGATGGATTTCGGATATGTCGATAACTCCAGATGAAGTATATGACACATATAGTCAGTATACGTTAGAAATGCAAAAGAAGGTGATACAGGTTATGGTAGAATACCTGCAGAATGAGTGTAAAAAGAAAGATTTGTTGTCCCACAGAATTGTTGAGTGTTTATAAGAGAGCCTTTTCGATTGATACTTCTTCGACTGCCTTAGCGCTTGATTTGGCTCTGTTGCTTAGTAAGCGTTCGGAGCTGCCTACTTCTCAGTTGCCTATGAGAGAGGTCCCTCCGACATTTGTCCCGAAAGTTGACATTGCGGCCGATGCTGCGCGAGGAATACTCGCGGTGGATATCCCTGCACATTACGTATCGCAGTTCGTTCACGTCCCGTTTTCAAGACAGGAAGTGAACACCATAAAGCAATCTATTCCCGATGTAAGAAAGAATCCGACCTGGTTCTATAAAGAAATAGAGTCGGTCTTACAGTCATCGGTATTCACCTTAAATGACATTGATTTATTATTTCCCGTACTCCTGCCAGTTGATTTGTGGAAACAGATTAGGACTGTAGATGATGTACCTGGGTTAGGAGATACATGGGATAACATGGTTAGGCTCGACAGAGAAAGACCAGCTGGCGAGCGACCGCCTGAAGTGATATTAACTTTGCCTGATAGGATTATTGTAAAATTGAAAACTATAGTTCCTGAAAAAAGAATCATTTGGGACAAGCTTGCGGCCTGTGTCCAAGGAAAGTCTGAGGGTGCTACCGATTTCTTCAATCGGTTTGAACAGGTATTTTCAGATTTCAGTGGACAAGACTTAGGCACAGAGTCAGGGAAAAGGCTGTTTGTCGACAAATTTGTACGTGGATTGCTGCCTGACATCCAGTTACAGATTATGTCTTCCGAAAGCGCTTGGCAGGCGAAGTCTCAATCAGAAGTACTGCATATGGCTCAGTACTATGACAATCGTGTGAATAATGAAAAGGAAAAACTTGAGAAAAAAAAGGGTGACCTGAAAACAAAAGTCCTATTACAACAGATTGTTAGAAACCCTAGAGGGGGTAATCAATTTAGAGGTCAGTACATTCCACAGGGAAGTACACCCCTGGCTCTGGTAACCATTAACCAGTGTGCCTATTGTCGACAGGAAGGCCACTGGCGCGCACAATGTCCGACCTTACAGCAAAGGTCATTTGAGAACATGGGTAGATGATCCAGAGGTCGCTCAGGGACAGGGGGCCCTGGCAGAGGTCAGTTTGCACCAGAATCACAGCAACCTCCTTCACAAGATAAGCAGCGAGTTTCGAATGTGGATAATAGAAACATTTTTGATCACCCTTCTGCCGCATACCTCTCTGAAGGGCTTCCTTTTGACAATATTTTGTTTCGCTAGGATTGCCCGAAGCAGGATTTGGAACCGACGCCTATTCCCGTTCATCAGAAAGGACCCTACGTTGAGATGGCGGTGGGAAATAGGAAGCATCTATTTTTAGTAGATACGGGAGCACAGAAATGTTCCATTGACCATTCACGGGTTCCAAATATTCCCCTGTCAGGGCAGTCCAACGTTTCCGTAGGGTTTTCAGGCACACCTGTAGTTTGTCCGGTCTCTTTGCCGGTACCGATAACACTGGGTCCCTTCACGGAGCAGTGTCCATTTCTACTTACCACAAACTGTGGGGAGAACTTGCTGGGGTTAAATTTGTTGAAGGAATTGCATGCAGTAATACATTGTTCTCCAGACGGAGTTCGGTTAACAATTTCACCTCAGCAATCACTCGCCTCTCAGTTTTTGACTCGACCTCTACCGCCAGAATTAAGCAATGTTCCAGAATGCTTATGAGCAATTGATGATAATGATGTGGGCATTCTTCAAATTGAACCTGTTAAAATTATTCTGAAACATGGATTTAAATTGCCTCGCATCCCGCAATATAAGATCTCAGTTGAAGGCGAGCAGGCTTTGAAATCTATAGTCTCTGATTTTGTACATCGTGGAGTAATTTAGGAAATTACGGGTAGCTTGTGTAACAGCCCCATTTTTCCAGTATACAAAAAAGGTGATAATGCGATTCCCTTTCGGTTTATAATTGATTTACATGCTATTAACAAAATTGTGGTGCCCCAATTTCCTATTGTACCTGATGTTACAATGATACTAACCATGATTCCGGCTTCTGCCACTCATTTTAGCGTTGTTGACCTCAAAAACGCGTTTTTCAGTATTCCCACACCCAAGGATAGCAGGTATTGGTTTGCGTTTACCTTAGGTGGACGCTCCTTCACATTCACTCGTGCACCACAAGGGTACACTGAGAGTCCAAGTATTTATAGTAGGGCATTAAAAGAGCAGCTCGATACTCTCGAGTTGCCTACTACTTACGTTACTACAGTATGTAGATGATCTCCTCTTGGCTGCTGGTTCTGAGAGTGCCTGTAAAGAAGGCACTGTGTTGTTGCTTTGTCATCTAGCGAAGCATGGCCACAAAGCTTCACTCAAAAAATTCTAATATTGTTGTCAGGAGGTCATCTATTTAGACTATCTCCTGTCAAAGGAGGGAAGACGGTTGACACCTGAACGAATAAAGACTATTTCTGGCATGTCTGGCCCAAATACGTAGAAGGAAGTTAGAGCCCTGATAGGTATGGCTTCTTACTGTAGATTGTGGATCCCTAACTTTTCGTTAACGATTAAACCAATGCTGGCTTTGCCAAAGAAGGGCATTTCGTTGCCATTGCCATGGACTTTGGAACACCAGACAGCATTTGACTTGCTGAAATCCGCGCTGTGTTCAGCGCCGGTTTTAGGAACTCCGAATTATGACAAGGCCTTTGTGTTGTATGTGCATGAACGTGATGGATGTGCTTTGGCTGTGTTAATGCAGGAACATGGAGGGAAGAATAGGCCGTGCGGCTATTTCTCATCTGCCCTTGATCCTGTTGCATGCGCTTTGCCGAGATATTTGAGAGCTGTTGCTGCGACTGCTGCGTCTGTAAAACAGAGTGAGGGAATGGTTATGGGTCATGCGTTAACCCTAATGGTACCTCACTGTGTAGATATTTTATTGAATAGAACTCAAACGCAACACCTCACTTCCACAAGGTTGACAAGATATGAACTAATCTTGTTTGCTCCTCACATTCAAATTCAGAGGTGTTGTGTATTAAATCCGGCTGAACTTTTACCTGTCCCGCAAGATACTGTTGATGGTGACGAAACGTCACACGATTGCCTTTATGCGACAGAACAAGAGACTAAAGGTAGAATCGATCTGAAAGACACGCCTTTGAATAGCCCACAAGGAGAGCTATTTTGTGATGGCTCTTGTTTTAAACTTCCAAATGGTACATCCACGGCTGCTTATGCCGTTACTACTTTAAGCACGATTGTGGAAACCAAAAGAATAATGCATAATTCCCCGCAGGCCACAGAAATTATAGCGTTAACTCGAGCTTGTGAACTTTCTGAAGGGCTTACAGTAAATATATATACCGATAGTCAGTATGCTTTTGGGGTGGTTCACAACTTCGGTAGACTTTGGAAAGAACGAGGGTTTTTGACCTCACATGGCACAAAAATTCAGCATGGCACTTTAATAGTGCGATTACTTTCAGCACTCGCACTCCCTGTTCAGTTAGCTATCATAAAATGTGCAGCACATCAAAAAGTTACAGATGATATAGGAAAAGGGAATGCTTTCGCTGATCAGATAGCTAAGCAAACTGCCACTGATTTTAGTTCAGAAATGTATGCTGTAAGAGAAACTGTAAATATTTGCACTTTTGGTGAAAGTATCGATTCTGTAAAAGACATTCAAGCAGATGCTACTATAGAGGAAACTAAGAGATGGGTCGAGGTTGCAGGAAGGTTGGATGATGATGGGTGTTGGGTGGACAATGTTGAAGGAAAATGGTTACTCCCTGACGCCTACATTACAATGATGGTTATTATGGCTCATGGTCCGACACATGTCTGTGTGCGTAAATTGACTAAAATGCTACACAGTGTATGGGCCAATGATAAGATTTTCAAAACTGCGGAGCGCTTTGTCCAAGGGTGCATGGTCTGCTTGCAGCATAATGTAGGAAAAGGTACCTCGACTCCTAGAGGAAGTTTCGCTCCACCTTCTGTTCCGTTTGAGGTTATTCATTTTGATTTTATTGAAATGGAACGTTGCAATAATCGAAAATATGTGCTGGTTGTTATTTGTGCTTTTAGTAAGTGGGTTGAGGCCTACCCTGTTAGAGATGCAACGGCCATAACCACAGCAAAAACTCTGTTGAAAGAGTTTTTTCCTAGGTTGGGGCTGCCGAGAGTCATCTGGTCGGATAATGGGCCGCACTTTATCGCTGCTGTAATCCTACAAATATGCAAAGGATTACAAATTGATAAAAGGTTCCATTCGGCCAGACATGCCCAAAGTGCCGGATTAGTGGAAAGGCATAACGGCATTATAAAGAACAAGCTCGCTAAGAAGTGTGCTGGCACCAAGTTAAAATGGCCGGACGCCTTACCGATAGTGTTGCTGTCGATGAGAACAACCCCTCAAACTAACACTGGGCTCTCTCCCTTTGAGGTGGTAATGGGGAGACCTGCTAATATTTGGGGTATGCCAAAAAGTAGCTCGTTGCGGGATATAGAGAATGTGCTTCTTTCAGATTACTGTAACCAGTTGACTAAAAATCTGTTTTCAATTTATCACCAAGTGTGAGAGGCATTACCTGTACGATACGAGGGTCCTGGTCACAGTCTACGACCGGGGGACTGGATCCTCACAAACGTTTTTGAGAGGTCGTCTTGCCTTGCACCTTGGTGGAGGGGTCCCTAACAAGTCCTGCTAGTCAGCCAGACTGCTGTGCGGGTAGCGGGTCGTAAGAACTGGATCCATGCGATGCACACCAAACGGATCCCGCAGCCCGTGCCATATGATACAGAAGACACAGAGTCCCTTCCCACTGCTGTTACCAACGTGCCTGAAACAGCAACAACCGACAAGAAGAGTATCGGAGACCGTTCCAGAATTCGCAAGGCCAGACAAGACGGCCATCTTGTCTCCACCCTCTCCAACAGTAGAACTTCCGGATCAATCCTTTTCTGATCCCATTTCCGTTCACTCGCCACCTCCAGTAGGAAGTGACGACACTTTGTTTTCTGATCCTTCAGCACCAGAAATTGTGAAATATAATTTACGTCCAAGGAAATAGACGTACAGCACGGTTTGACTGTGCGATTGAGGAAATCATTTGAGGGCTTGCCTTTTGGCCCGACTGTACGGAAGGATTCTATTGGCTAAGGGTTGTGGGAAAGACATTAAGAAGACACGCGACTGGAGTCGCCAGCAAACAAACAATTGGTGTTTTTTTGATTGAAGACTACAATGCCTACAGCCGCTACCACTCGTACCAAACTTTTAGATAAATATGTGACTAGCAGAGACAATGATCAAGCATGCAATGGGACCCCCAAAGTGTATTGTTGCCTTTTTGTAATAATAACTGGATTTTTAGTAACTGTTGGTTTTGGGTTATGGTATCTGGAGGAAGCATATCCGCTAGAGGATTTTTTACCTATTGAAAATGTATCTGTTATCCCCACTCCTTCCGTGCAATTGCATACTTTATCGCCTAGATATTCTTCGCATAGACGGAACTATCAGAATAATACTCTTTTGTTAATAATGAATGCCACTCATGCAATTTTAAATAGAACCAATTGCTGGATCTGTTCTCATCTACCGCAACATGGGGATAAGGAGCTAGGTTGGTATATTCATCCTTTACCTTTGACAACTGCTTGTTATGCTTCTCTTAGAGCACTATTCTTTGGCCAATGGAATTACAGCATCTCAGGGAACTTTGATGGTACAAATCTGAATAGTTTTGAAAAACGTGTTTTAATGCCCTTGGGATGCTCGCTTTTTGCAAATAGGAGTAAACCAAACGTTGCTTCTGTTAGGCCCTCTGATAGTTTGTCTCGTCCTTTTCAGTCTTTAATCTCTTTCAAAATGGCTCCTATAGGCAATAAGGATGCCACGCCTCCATCTTATTCTGTTAATCATAGCCCCGATTCAGTATCCTTCTGCATACAGAGGAATGGAACACGGTCAATGGGTAATTTTAGAAAATGCGTCAACGTTGCGAATTTGACTAGTTAGAACAGACCTCTGTACGTAGGCGAACCTGTCTATTTTGTTTGTGGTAATGTGGCATTTTCATGGTTGCCCAGGGATTGGCAAGGAACCTGCTATTTAGGGATTCTATTACCTGGGGTATTTATTGCCAGTACTGCAGAAATTTTGAAAACTCGTCCACAACGAGGTGTGAAAGGGGATACTCCAGCGCAAACTCTAGGAGACATCATGAAATCCTTTGTGCCATTTTTTGGGCAAATTACAAATTCAGAAGATATCAGGGGACTAGCGAGAGTATTAGAGAGACCATCAACCGGACCACTGACATACTCTATAATATGACGTTAGAACAGAAAGCGATAAGATTAGTGGCTCTTCAGAACCGGATGGCATTAGATGTCATTCTGGCTGAGCGTGGAGGAGTATGTAAATTAGTGGGGTCCGCTTGCTGTGTTTACGCACCAGACTCTTCTCCAACGATCTTTAGGGCTATCCAAAATCTACATGTTCTTAGTTCAGAAGTGCATGTTCCTGAGGGAAACTGGGAACTTCGTGCATGGTTTTGGGACCTCCTACGGTCATGGGGATGGAAGTTGTTTTCGGGCCTGCTGATCTTGGGAAGTTTTCTATTCCTTTGTTGTTGTATACAGTGTCTCCCTGGTATATGTTCAGTATTAGGGGGGTGTTGCGCACAAGGAACAAGTGTATAAGGGCATAAAATATACGCCCCAGATAAGGTTTCCAAGCAGTATGTGTTGAAAGAAACTCTAGTGTCTGATCTAATGGCAATAGATATGTCTGACAATGATTCGGGGTGTATAGATGTTGAAATGTGGAGTTGATCGCAAAATGATTGAAGGTAGTTTAGCGTTTGGCATAGGCCAATAGGAGGGTTTGTTAGAACTGATATAATATTGTTTCGCCCTCATTGTATATGTTGGCCTATGCCTAGTCGCTTTGCGAGGAAATCCGTATTACAAGGTCGTGACCTTAAGTGAATCAAGCCTCCATTTTAGGTTAGAGCCGCCATTTTAGTTTATTGTACAAAGTCACCCTGTGGCCTAAAATGGCTGTCTTGTGTTTTCTTGTTCTTGCTTTAACCTCTTCAACCTCCGAAGGAGAGTTAATGTCCAACCTGCCTTCAGGCTACATGTTAGGGTCATGTAGACCTTGTCCTTTGTTGACCTCCGGATCAGGGGATTACTTGAATTGGCGATGTTAACCTACAAGTATACAAGAACAATAACGCTATCCAAATATGACATGCGAAACATTTGTTTGACCTGTATTAAAGCAATGTGTAAAGAGTGTAAAGTTAAACTAAGAGAATAAAAGTGTTTTGTTAGTAAATGTATTAAAAAATAAACCGCATGCACGAGATATGTAAATTAGGAACGAACCTGGCGTGACCTTAGCCCAGTACATGATTAACTTGAAAGAGGCTGGACATCGTTATAACAAAAATGTATAAATACGCCGATGTCCAGCTAGCAAATCCTGCTCACTGCTCACATTGAACCCTGCTGGTGGTCTCTGTGGTGTATTGACGGCCAAATAGCTATTTGTGTACTTTGTTTTGTAACTGTTCAGTTTTGTAATAAAGATTCTGGGAATCTTTACAAGCCCGCGTCGGTATATTTCTGTTTGAATGGTGTGAAAGCCTTAATATTGTATTTTTCTGATTCCACACCCGGCGGGGGGCGAAGGCAGCCTCTCAGCCGCGGGTAGGCTTGGAGCAGGGATGGCCCCGCTTCGAGTCTCCTCATTGACTGAGGGGTTGCCACGCCCCCCGCCGGGGACAAAGGCCATGGAATCCCGACAGAGGGATTCTCGGCCGGGTAGGGACCTGGCGAGAGCCAATCAGAATGCTTTTTGCATTCAGATTGTCTCTCACCGGATTACTGATTCTTTATAGAACCATGTCGGATTTTTCCTAATATCAGGAGTAGATTGTCTAATAGTATTCACTTCCTGTCTTGAGAACGGGACATGAACAAACTGCGATACATAATGTGCAGGAATGTCCACAGCGACTATACCCGCCGCAGCATCGGCCGCAATCTCAACCTTCGGGACAAATGTCGGAGGAATCTCTCTCATAGGCAACTGAGAAGTAGGCAACTCCGAACGCTTACTAAGCAACAGAGCTAAGTCGAGCGCTAAAGCAGTCGAAGAAGTGTCAAGTGAAAAAGCTCTCTTATAAATACTCAATAACTCTGTGGGACAACTAATTTTTCTCTTTACACAATCATCCTGTAGGTACTCTATCATTACCTGTATCACTTTCCTCTGCATTTCTGGCGTATACTGACTGTATGTGTCATATACCTCAACTGGAGTTATCGACATATCTGAAATCCATCTAAGCGTGTCTTTCGTACAAATTCGTGCTTCCTCAGATATCGATTTTCGACAAGGAAGGAACCGTTTCTGTACATATATGCTTTCCCCCTCCTCATCCTCATTCTGTAACCTTTCCAACTCCTTTCTATACTCAAATAACCTTTCGACATGCTCATTAACTTTCTCCACAGTGTCTCTTGAAAACGCTAAAGTGTTTAGATCCCTTAACCCTTGCGGGAGATCTGTATTATTTAATTTGCCCCACATTACACATAAATTAATCCCTAAACCTTCAATAAAAACATTTTTCTCAGGAAAATTATCCAGATTAAAAAGTGTGGCAAAAACTTTAGCTTGATCATCTCTCTACATACAATGCTTAGCCCATGCAATCAAATCACGTTTCTTCTCTGGCGGTACAGTATTGCGGGTGACAACCCTTGACCCCGCACCCTGATCGAGACCACTTGGAAGAGGTGGAGCAGGCAAATTCAATGGAGGTACTGTTACTGGTGCAATAGGAAGAGGTGGAGGAACAGTAACTGGAGGAAGAGGAACATTAGGAGGAGCAGGAACAACAGGACCAACAGCAGGAATAACAGGAGGAAGAGGCAAACCAGCAGGAAGAGGAACATACGGAGGTGGAGCAGAGGCACCAGGCCTTCGTTCATTTACCAATTTGTCGATAAATTTGTCGGAAAAATGAAGGTCTTTAGAAGAATAGATTTTCTGAATTCCAAGTGAGAAAGCCATATCCATATTCCTAGTTGACTCAGAATGTTTATCTTGGTCATACAATAATGCTTTTTCGGCGTTCATTTTATGACAGCGCGCATGTTTTTCTCTACTCTTAAGTTGCTGCAATGCTTCTTTTTTCCAATTCTGCAAAACATCGAATGCTGCAGGTCTAGCCTTTTTCTTTAATAGAATCGACTCTAAATACTGAATACGAGGGATTTCAAAACTACCATTGATTGGCCACTGAAGTTCGGAGGCATGTCTGGTTTGTCTGTGCCAGATATCATTAAAGACTATACTTCCAATGCCATGCTTACAGTACATAGTACACGCCGGCGACCCCTCCTGTGGTGCCGGATGGCTAAATTCAAAAGATGGTCTATCGCTGCGGAACAACGCCCTGAAGCAGGTAGACAATTTCCCAGGCATATCAAATTATTAGTGTTACCTGGTCAATAATTTTGTCTGCAGATACAATACGCCAAAATCAAATTATCAGGATTATTTAAGAGTCGGGTCACGACTCACCTGATCGATTCCTAAGGAGGTCCGATCGGATTACAAAGAATCTTACCTAACTAATCTTACCTCGTGTTTGGTGATTTTGGCAAATCTGCACGTCTCGATAATGGACCCTCGTTAAGATGCCGTCTCGGAGCACAAGCTAATCGTCCAGGGATCGGGTTATGCAGCGCTGCTGAGGTGTGGCGTCTCGTTCAGAAGGGGCCCCTTATTTTGTCACACCGTCCTATCCCGGTCCGATAGCATGCGTCAACCTTTGACAATCCGG
This sequence comes from Ambystoma mexicanum, assembly GCF_040938575.1. Taxonomy (NCBI): domain Eukaryota; kingdom Metazoa; phylum Chordata; class Amphibia; order Caudata; family Ambystomatidae; genus Ambystoma; species Ambystoma mexicanum. The sequence continues at coordinate 526,968,453 of NC_090933.1, forward strand.
CATCAATCTTGAGGGTCCCTACTCGGGCGCCAACTGTGAAAACAAAATCAAAATATCGAGTACCCCAATAGGAAATACACCGAACACGGGTTACAAAGGAACATACAAAGAACATACAAAGAACTTTATTTTATACTGAACAGTGTTCCAAGAAAAGTAACAGATAGCTATCGGCCCTCAGTACAACACAACGAACTCCAGCGTGGTTCAGTGTGCTTAGTGAGAGACGCTGTACATTAGAATTCGTCGCTCTTTTATATCATTTGCGAACATAATGTTCAACCCTACTTCGGGTTAATATTCCTCTAATACATTACTGATCCAGGGTTAATGCCGAGTTCCCATATCTACATGCAACTAGTTTGCCTTTAATACATACATCAACAAGCCTACACGGTAACAGGTCTTCTCAAACATTAATACAATGTAGTTAAACAAGTGTTCTTAGTTCAGTATTTGGATACATTGTTCTTGACATATGCTCGTGGATTAGTTTCATTGCACGTGTAATCCTTTACACACAGGTCAGTGAAGGACAAGGTTTCAGTTCACGACCCCAACAAGTGGCCTGCAGGCAAGTTACATATTAATTACACACAGAGGTCAAGACGGCCATGTTGTATTTCGGAATGACATCGTCCACCATTTTAACTCACAGGGTGACTTTACAAAGCGAACCTAAAATGGCGGATTGACCTAAAATGGCAGCTTACATTGATTCTAAGATCAGGACCTTGCAACACGGATTTCTTTGCAAGTGACTTATAAGCAGCTTGGCGTAGGCCAAAATACATATATTAGTTGCAATAGGAGGTACGATATAATTTCCCGTTTGATAAGATGAGATCCCAGAAAGCGACATAGACAGCTACACTAACCTGAAAACCACCCTCGCTGATTATTTCACGCCACATACAAATGTGGACTACGAAAGGCATATCTTCCACACCACCAAACAAAACAAAGGTGAGACCATGGATACATTTGTAATGAGACTCAGATGAAAAATGAAGCACTGTGACTTCAACAAATACTCACATGAAGAAGCCCTTCGATCACAGATCATAGTAGGGTGTGAAAGTGCAGACTTCAGGAGATGGCTACTGTAGAAGTCACGAAACCTGGAAGAAATACTACGCTTGGCATGCTCGGACGCTCCGCTGGCAGCACAAGTGGATGGTCTCGATGACATCAAGATCACACATGGAAAACATGAAACACTCAACAAACTAGAGGGCGCCACAAGAAATAACGGCGACCCATTCTGCTACAGGTGTGGTCACGAGTACCTGCACGAAGGGCAATGCCCTGCCATGGGCCAAACATGCTCCACCTGTGGAGGGGAAAGCCACTACAAAGCAGTTTGTTTAATCTTTCGCAGCAAAATGAAGGGAGCTGGAAGAAGCGGATGACCAACAGGAGCAAGGACAATCGAGCCAATCCCGAGCTGCACACCAACACCTTGACCCTGCACGTTGCAGACACCGAGATGAGCAACCAGACAGAAGATCAGACAGAAGTGAGTGGAGAGACAGCAAGGCTCCAGCTTCCAGACAAAGGAGGAGACCCCGAAGGTACGTCAGGTACCTTGTGGAACAATCACAGTCTGACAGTGCATCAAGTGCCTCATCGGAGGACAATGCCCAAAGAAATGAGAGGCACAAGGAGGAGCCACGGAAAACGGGGTACTTATACGCATTAGGAAACCCCACTGCGAAGGAACACAGCCCAATGCTGATGATCCAAGTCAATCAAACAGCGGCAAAATTTCTAATCGGCACAGGGGCCATTGTTAATGTGATTAGCGAGGAGGTATACAATCGCATACCAAATGCACCCTGCCTGCAGCCATCCCGAGCGCTCATATTCCCGTACAGGTCCACGACACCCCTGGCCTGCAAAGTATTCTTCACAGCATCATGCTCATACAAAGACCACGCAAAAGACATACCCATGCATGTCCTGGAAGCCACCACAGACAGTGGCTGCATCCTCAGCTACAAAGCGGCCATTGATATGGTCTAGTACACATCCTATACCAACTTATGATGCACAAACATCTAGACCCCACCGCGAACATCGAACAAATCTTCCCTGCACTGTTCAAAGGCCTGGGAAAATTGAAGAACCGGCAATTAGAGTTGCACATCGACACCAGTATCCCACCAGTGGCAAAGCACTACAGGGGAATTCCCATCAATATACTAAAACAAGTAGAAAATGAACTGATGAATCTATTGGAAGCGGACATTATAGAACAAGCAGAAGGTCCCACGCCGTGGGTTTCCCTCATAGTGCCCGTGCCCAAGAGAGATTAATCCGACATCCGCATATGTATGGACATTAGAAAACCCAATGAAGCCATCATGAGGGAACGTCACCAGGCCCCACGCATCACCGACATGGTGCACCTGTTGAACGGAGCCACTGTCATCTCAAAGCTGGACCTTAACAAAGGCTATCACCAATTGGAACTCAGCAAAAAGTCCAGATACATAACAACCTTTGTCACCCATCTCGGCCTATACAGATACAAACGACTGAGCTTCGGAGTCTCGTCGGCTGCAGAACTTTTTCAATCAGAGATCCACAACATAATAAAACATGTGCCAAATTGTCTAAATTACAGTGATGACATACTAGTATTTGGACAGACACAGGAACAGCACGATGACACACTCATGAGAGTATGCATGGCCCTCGAGGAAGCTCAACTCACACTGAACAAAGAAAAATGCGAATTCCGCAAGAGAACCCTCCGTTTCTTTGGAGACATTTTCTAAGAGAAGGGAATGACGCTAGACCCGGAGAAGGTCAGTGCACTCACAAACGCAGAGGCCCCAAATTTTACCTCAGATTGTTCTTAGGTCTAGTGAGTTACTTCACACGATACATCAGAGACTTCGCATCCGTCAGTGAGCCTCTCAGGGCACTCACCAAACTCAATGCCAAATTAATCTGGTCCACCGAGTGCCAAGAAGCATTCCAGCTTATCAAGGGCCGCATTGCAGACACCAAAAACATGGTCTACTTTGACCCTAGAAAAACCACGGAACTAGTCGTGGATGCGAGTCCCATGGGCCTCGGGCCATTCTAACTAGATGACAGAGAAGGACACGACAAAGACATAGTGCCGTATGCAAGCCTACTGTCAAGCCGAAAAGGAAGGCCTTGCCGTAGTTTGGGCCTGCAAACACTTTCACCTCTTCCTCTACGACAAACCATTCACGGTCATCACGGACCACCAGGCACTGATTTTCATCTATGGCAACCTCCAAGCTAAAATGCCACCTAGGATAGCGAGGTGGGCACTACGCCTCCAAGACTACCAGTTCAACATAGTTCACAGACCAGGAAAAGAGCAAAACCTGGCAGATTAACTCTCGCGACACCCACGACATGAATGTAAATCTGACTTTTCAATAGCAGACCAATATATCCGATACGTTGTTCAAGGAAACACTCCCCAGGGCCTCAACACTGATCAAATTGCTTGAGAATCCAATGCTGACCAGGGTCTGCAAATCATCTTAAGATGGCTGGAGACGGGTCGATGGAAACAAGCAAAACACCTCAAAGAAACAGTAGGCGAAGACGTAAAGCAAGACCTCACGTGTTTCCTAGCCATCAAAGATGAACTTGCAAAATCTGACGAAGAACTGCTTCTCAAGGGCACGAAACTTGTGATACCACGCACACCGTGACAAAAGGTCCTAGAGCTGACTCACGAAGGACACCGGGGCATAGTGTCCATGAAAACAATGTTGAGACAAAAGCTGCCGTTCCCCCACCTCGACTCACTGGTAGAGGAACTGCTCAAGAACTGCCCCACCTGCACCCTCATTAACCCACATACTAGGCCTGAACCATTAGGCATGACCGCTCTTCCGGAAGGAGCATAGGAAGAGATAGCGGTGGACTACTTTGGACCTCTGGAAGTAGGGGAAGACATACTGGTGGCAGTCGACGAGTACTCGCGGTTCGCAGACCTGCAAATAGTACTGTCCACATGAGCACATTACACCATTTCAGCGCTCGACAGAATGTTAGCCACATATTGCTGCTCTTTTTCACCACTTAGCAAGCCCCACCCACCTGGTGCCTTCCTGCTTGCCGCTCTTCTTCACCACTTAGCAAGCCCTGCCCACCTGGTGCCTTCCTGCTTGCTGCTCTTTTCCCTACTTAAGGAGCCCTCCAGCCTCTTTTCCTTTCCAGCTGGGGAGCAGGTGTAAGTGGATCTAGCTCACCTGGCCTAAGCCCCGCCCACCTGGTACGTTCCTGGTTGCCGCTCTTTTTCACCACTTAGCAAGCCCTGCCCACCTGGTGCCTTCCTGCTTGCTGCTCTTTTTCACCACTTAGCAAGCCCCGCCCACCTGGTGCCTTCCTGCTTGCAGCTCTTTTTCACCACTTAGCAAGGCCCGCCCACCTGGTGCCTTCCTGCTTGCTGCTCTTTTCCCTACTTAAGGAGCCCTCCAGCCTCTTTTCCGTTGTAGCTGGGGAGCAGGTGTAAGTGGATCTCTGTCACCTGGCCTAAGCCGCGCCCACCTGGTGCCTTCCTGGTTGCTGCTCTTTTCAACACTTAGCAAGCCCCGTCCACCTGGTGCCTCCCTGCTTGCTGCTCTTTTTCACCACTTAGCAAACCCCGCCCACCTGGTGCCTTCCTGCTTGCCACTCTTTTTCACCACTAAGCAAGCCCGCCCACATGGTGCCTTTCTGCTTGTTGCTCTTTTTCACCACTTAGCAAGCCCCGGCCACCTGGTGTCTTCCTGCTTGTCGCTCTTTTGCCTACTTAAGGAGCCCTCCAGCCTATTTTCCTTTGCAGCTGGGGAGCAGGTGTAAGTGGGTCTAGGTCACCTGGCATAAGCTGCGCCCACCTGGTGCCTTCTTGGTTGCCGCTCTTTTCACCACTTAGCAAGCCATGTCCACCTGGTGCCTTCCTGCTTGCTGCTCTTTTTCACCACTTAGAAAGCCCTGCCCACCTGGTGCCTTCCTGCTTTCCACTCTTTTTCACCACTTAGCAAGCCCCGCTCACCTGGTGCCTTCCTGCTGCTGCTCTTTTCCTTACTTAAGGAGCCCTCCAGCCTCTTTTCCTTTGCATCTGGGGAGCAGGTGTAAGTGGATCTAGGTCACCTGGCTTAAGCCGCCGCCACCTGGTGCCTTCTTGGTTGCCGCTCTTTTCACCACTTAGCAAGCCCTGTCCACCTGGTGCCTTCCTGCCTGCCGCTCTTTTTCACCACTTAGAAAGCCCTGCCCACCTGGTGCCTTCCTGCTTGCTGCTCTTTTCCCTACTTAAGGAGCCCTCCAGCCTCTTTTCCTTTACAGCTGGGGAGCAGGTGTAAGTGGATCTACGTCACCTGGCCTAAACCGTGCCCACCTGGTGCCTTTTTGGTTGCCGCTTTTTTCACCACTTAGCAAGCCCTGCCCACCAGGTGACTGACTGCTTGCCGCTCTTTTTCACCACTTAGCAAACCCCGCCCACCTGGTGCCTTCCTGCTTGCCACTCTTTTTCACCACTTAGCAAACCCCGCCCACCTGGTGCCTTTCTGATTGCCACTCTTTTCCCTACTTAAGGAGCCCTCCAGCCTCTTTTCCTTTGCAGCTTTTTGCAAGCAGGAGCAAGTGGATCTTGGTCACCTGGGCTAAGCACCACCCACCTTCTTGTGGCCAATGCTGGATTTTACTTTAATGCACTTCATTGATTCACGGTGCGTTACCTTTTCTCATCTTTCTTGCTGGACTTCTTTGCATCTTGTACTCACGGTGACCCTGAATCATGCTGTTCCCATCTTTATCTTGTATCCTGGCTTGCAACATTATGTGTTACTACTGACTTCTGCAGTTGTATTCACTCTCCCCTCTTGCTTTTCCACTCTTTTTGACTGCTTACTCTCTGTGCTCTCCTCCCCTCTACCTTGCCCCATCTCCTCCCCTCCTCCCCTTACTTTCTTCTATGCACTTACTCTATCAGAATTGTTCCTGGACCTAGTATGATAGCAACACGTCTGTGTCCTCCCCCCTCCACTTACTGTCCCCCACCTCCCTCCAGCACTGTCTGAAACATTGTCAGGCCTAGTACGATAGTCGCTTGTTTTTGTTCCTAAACCCCTTTTCTGCACCCCTCCCCCTCACCTTTTGTTTTTCTCCGGCTATACAAGAAATGTCGTCAGGCCTAGTACGGTAGTCGCCTGTCTGTTTCTATTTCCTAACCACAATCCCCCTCCCTTCCTTATCTATGTCTTAGCTCTTGCACTATCTGAAATGTCATCAGGCCGAGTACGAAAGTTAATTTCACATCCTTACTGTTCATGGCCTGTATGAATGTCATTGTATTTTCCTGTGTTCCCTCCCTTGCCTTGAAGCGCTTTGAAACACATTGTGTATAGGCGCTATATAAATAAACTATCATATCATATCATCTGGCGTCCCAAAAATTGTGAAGACAGACAATGGGCCACGCTTCACGGGGCAGGACTTCAAAACCTTTGCAGAATACATGGGTTTTTGACATCGTAAAGTAGCACCTCTGTGGCCCCAAGCCAATGGGACCGTAGAAAGGTTTATGAGCAACATCAAGCGCACCACCCAAATAGCACGGCTCACCGGAGAACCTGTAGAAAAGCTACTGTATCAACTGATGCGAGACTACAGGAACACCCTGCACAGCGCCACAGGGAAAGCACCCTCAGAAGTGATGTTCGGCAGAACTGTCAGGACAAGACTTCCACACATCACGGCAGATGAAGATAGAAACAAGGATGACCCAGAAATGCGAAGGAGCGACACCCTCATGAAAGATGACATGAAAAGGGCCCCTGATGCAAGAAGGACAGCCAATGAATATGATCTGGCACCAGGCGATGTGGACGTCGTCAAACAACCCCAAGGTCGCAAGAACATGGCAGCATTCAATGAGGAACCCCTCACAGTTGTCAAGACACAGGATTCAACGGTCACCGCTGAAAACGACAAGAAATCCACAACAAGAAACTCGTCCCACTTTAGGAGAATGCTCATGATCGTAATTGCAGCAGAGAATCCTTCACCTGAAAACAGCCAAGTTTGGGACGCTACCTATGAAGGAGACAGAGAAGACACTGACAATGAAATGCCCCTCTGGGCATCTCGAGATACAGAACCAGCAGACCGAACGGACCTGCGGCCTCAGAGAGTTCAGAAGAAACCCCACCGACTCATAGAAGAAATGCCCTGAATACAGGACTCTATGTTTAGTACTGGGGGGGGGTTCGTCACACCCTCATGTCACGTGGGGGGACCACTGGGACGCAGGAAGGGGAGGAGCCAAGGGAACGTGGGAAGACCAGTGCCGGTATTGATGTAGATCAATAAAGACATGTTGCACCCCAGCTCCTGTGCCTGCCCCCTTCTTGTGAGAGTTAGTGCGGATATCAACCTGAGCGTGAGGCGGTCCACGAGGGACTCAACATGCAGGTTTCAAAACAAAGCGATTTAATGTGCAAGCACATACAGGTTTTCTTTTTTAAAAAGTGCTTTATTGTCCTCGTGCAGGTTTTGGAAAGTGGTTGGTGTTTTCCAGTGGAAAAAGGGCATTTCACAAACTAATATGAAGCATTTCACAAACTAATTTTTCATTCAAATATTGCCATGCCACAGCATTCCACACTGCAGCGTGTTCTTAAGACTTGCCTCGTGTTTTCATGAAGTCTTATGAATACACTGCAGTGTGAAATGCTTAATACGTTCCATTGCATTACTATAAAAGCTTGTATTGCGAGGATTAAAGCAATGGAGCCTGTGGTTGTTTTAAACAGAGTTTACCAGAGCAAGGTCGGAACTCTCCTACTTTGGTCTGCTATCTACGAAGATAGCCGATGACAGGGGATACCGGATAGGTATGGGATACCAAATACTACATAACACCGCCAACCGTTTAAATGCATGGGGGGCGCTGTGTAGTCCCGAACGTGCCCTGCTGGTAGGAGACTTCAAATGCCGGCCCCATAGACCCGAGAGCTGAATAGAGAAGGTGCTTGCTTCTCATTTTATTTCTCTCTGTTGCATAGTTTCACGCCAGCTGCCAGCCTTGGTGCAGAAATGTGTAACGTTTTGGCATAGTAGAAAATGGACGGAAGACTTTTGGGACGATAGTAAACACCCTGAAGCCAGCAGAGCATGCCTCATTTGCGAGGATTTAAGAGTTTTGAATAAAATAGTCAAATTGAAGAAACGTTTCTTGCTGGAGAATGCGGGTCTCGCATGCAAAGCGAGCGCTCTACCATCTGAGCTAATTCCCCTTCTGAGCAAACGATCTTAAAGGACAGCTTAGTCTTTAGCTCGCACCTGCTTGGCTGTCCAGGGACCTGTAGTGCGTAAAGTCGCTTCTCTTCATCTGCCAGGGGAAAAATCACAATCTCACCTTTTTGCCCAAAACAAAAAGTAATGGAGCTACAAATAAAGCTGCAGATGGCCATCCATTGCAATGAGGATTGGCCAACTAGGTCTTAATAGCAGAGTGACTCCACTGCCACGCCCTTTCACCCTGGACCTGCGCTTGTGATCAAGAGGCTGCACACCAACCCCATAGACCCGAGAGCTGAATTGAGAAGGTGCTTGCCTGCTGTTTAAGGCCACTTGCACGCTGCTTGGAGCCAAAGGCCCAGCGTTGGAGTGCATTTGTCATGTTTACCAGATGGACATATTTTCCAATAGAGCGTCAGAATACTAAACAGGTAAGATTGAGTTCTGGAAATTGAGTCCACTTTCCAACGTGTGTCCCATAAAGCGGAAGTGTCCAGCCGAGTGCAAGCAGGTGCAGGTTGCACGCGTGTTATGGGACAGTGCAGCTTCGGACGTGATCCAATGCTCCCGTAGTTATCAGTGGGCCAGTACAGGTGACACCAGTGAGAGAAGAGGAAAAGAAAGAACTCTCGAGCTGTTGGCTGAGCGGCCCCAGTGGCCTTATGGATAAGGCAGTGGCCTACATAAACCAGCAATCATGGGTTCAAGTCCCATCAGGGGTCGATCCTGGAATTTTGTTCAAACTTCTGCCAAAGATATATGCAGGAGTAGAGGGTGGGTGCAGGCTATTATTTTGCTGGGGGGCGCTGTGTAGTCCCGAACGTGCCCTGCTGGTAGGAGACTTTAAATGCCGGCCCCATAGACCCGAGAGCTGAATAGAGAAGGTGCTTGCTTCTCATTTTATTTCTCTCTGTTGCATAGTTTCACGCCCGCTGCCAGCCTTGGTCCGGAAATGTGTAACGTTTTGGCATAGTAGAAAATGGAAATGGTGAAAATGGTGAAAATGGTGAAATGGTGAAAATGGTGAAAAATGGTGAAATGGTGAAAATGGTGCCAAAGTTATATGCGGGAGTAGAGGGTGGGTGCAGGCTATTATTTTGCTGGGGGGCGCTGTGTAGTCCCGAACGTGCCCTGCTGGTGGGAGACTTTAAATGCCGGCCCCATAGACCCGAGAGCTGAATAGAGAAGGTGCTTGCTTTTCATTTTATTTCTCTCTGTTGCATAGTTTCACGCCAGCTGCCAGCCTTGGTGCAGAAATGTGTAACGTTTTGGCATAGTAGAAAATGGACGGAAGACTTTTGGGATGATAGTAAACACCCTGAAGCCAGCAGCGCATGCCTCATTTGCGAGGATTTAAGAGTTTTGAATAAAAAAAGTCAAATGAAAGAAAAGTTTCTTGCTGGAGAATGCGGGATGCCCGCTACCTCTCGCATGCTAAGCGAGCGCTCTACCATCTGAGCTAATTCCCCTTCTGAGCAAATGATCTTAAAGGACAGCTTAGTCTTTAGCTCGCTCTTGCTTGGCTGTCCAGGGACCTGTAGTGCGTAAAGTCGCTTCTCTTCATCTGCCAGGGGAAAAATCACAATCTCACCTTTTTGCCCAAAACAAAAAGCAATGGAGCTACAAATAAAGCTGCAGATGGCCATCCATTGCAATGAGGATTGACCAACTAGGTCTTAATAGCAGAGTGACTCCACTGCCACGCCCTTTCACGCTGGACCTGCGCTTGTGATCAAGAGGCTGCACACCAACCCCATAGACCCGAGAGCTGAATTGAGAAGGTGCTTGCCTGCTGTTTAAGGCCGCTTGCACGCTGCTTGGAGCCAAAGGCCCAGCGTTGGAGTGCATTTGTCATTTTTACCAGATGGACATATTTTCCAATAGAGCGTCAGAATGCCTTATGGATAAGGCAGTGGTCTACTAAACCAGGGATTGTGGGTTCGAGTCCCGTTCAAACTTCTGCCAAAGTTTTTTGCGGGAGTAGAGGGTGGGTGCAGGCTATTATTTTGCTGGGGGCGCTGTGTAGTCCCGAACGTGCCCTGCTGGTAGGAGACTTTAAATGCCGGCCCCATAGACCCGAGAGCTGAATAGAGAAGGTGCTTGCTTCTCATTTTATTTCTCTCTGTTGCATAGTTTCACGCCCGCTGCCAGCCTTGGTCCGGAAATGTGTAACGTTTTGGCATAGTAGAAAATGGAAATGGTGAAAATGGTGAAAATGGTGAAATGGTGAAAATGGTGAAAAATGGTGAAATGGTGAAAATGGTGCCAAAGTTATATGCGGGAGTAGAGGGTGGGTGCAGGCTATTATTTTGCTGGGGGGCGCTGTGTAGTCCCGAACGTGCCCTGCTGGTGGGAGACTTTAAATGCCGGCCCCATAGACCCGAGAGCTGAATAGAGAAGGTGCTTGCTTCTCATTTTATTTCTCTCTGTTGCATAGTTTCACGCCAGCTGCCAGCCTTGGTGCAGAAATGTGTAACGTTTTGGCATAGTAGAAAATGGACGGAAGACTTTTGGGATGATAGTAAACACCCTGAAGCCAGCAGCGCATGCCTCATTTGCGAGGATTTAAGAGTTTTGAATAAAAAAAGTCAAATGAAAGAAAAGTTTCTTGCTGGAGAATGCGGGATGCCCGCTACCTCTCGCATGCTAAGCGAGCGCTCTACCATCTGAGCTAATTCCCCTTCTGAGCAAATGATCTTAAAGGACAGCTTAGTCTTTAGCTCGCTCTTGCTTGGCTGTCCAGGGACCTGTAGTGCGTAAAGTCGCTTCTCTTCATCTGCCAGGGGAAAAATCACAATCTCACCTTTTTGCCCAAAACAAAAAGCAATGGAGCTACAAATAAAGCTGCAGATGGCCATCCATTGCAATGAGGATTGACCAACTAGGTCTTAATAGCAGAGTGACTCCACTGCCACGCCCTTTCACGCTGGACCTGCGCTTGTGATCAAGAGGCTGCACACCAACCCCATAGACCCGAGAGCTGAATTGAGAAGGTGCTTGCCTGCTGTTTAAGGCCGCTTGCACGCTGCTTGGAGCCAAAGGCCCAGCGTTGGAGTGCATTTGTCATTTTTACCAGATGGACATATTTTCCAATAGAGCGTCAGAATGCCTTATGGATAAGGCAGTGGTCTACTAAACCAGGGATTGTGGGTTCGAGTCCCGTTCAAACTTCTGCCAAAGTTTTTTGCGGGAGTAGAGGGTGGGTGCAGGCTATTATTTTGCTGGGGGCGCTGTGTAGTCCCGAACGTGCCCTGCTGGTAGGAGACTTTAAATGCCGGCCCCATAGACCCGAGAGCTGAATAGAGAAGGTGCTTGCTTCTCATTTTATTTCTCTCTGTTGCATAGTTTCACGCCCGCTGCCAGCCTTGGTCCGGAAATGTGTAACGTTTTGGCATAGTAGAAAATGGAAATGGTGAAAATGGTGAAAATGGTGAAATGGTGAAAATGGTGAAAAATGGTGAAATGGTGAAAATGGTGCCAAAGTTATATGCGGGAGTAGAGGGTGGGTGCAGGCTATTATTTTGCTGGGGGGCGCTGTGTAGTCCCGAACGTGCCCTGCTGGTGGGAGACTTTAAATGCCGGCCCCATAGACCCGAGAGCTGAATAGAGAAGGTGCTTGCTTCTCATTTTATTTCTCTCTGTTGCATAGTTTCACGCCAGCTGCCAGCCTTGGTGCAGAAATGTGTAACGTTTTGGCATAGTAGAAAATGGACGGAAGACTTTTGGGATGATAGTAAACACCCTGAAGCCAGCAGCGCATGCCTCATTTGCGAGGATTTAAGAGTTTTGAATAAAAAAAGTCAAATGAAAGAAAAGTTTCTTGCTGGAGAATGCGGGATGCCCGCTACCTCTCGCATGCTAAGCGAGTGCTCTACCATCTGAGCTAATTCCCCTTCTGAGCAAATGATCTTAAAGGACAGCTTAGTCTTTAGCTCGCTCTTGCTTGGCTGTCCAGGGACCTGTAGTGCGTAAAGTCGCTTCTCTTCATCTGCCAGGGGAAAAATCACAATCTCACCTTTTTGCCCAAAACAAAAAGCAATGGAGCTACAAATGGCCATCCATTGCAATGAGGATTGACCAACTAGGTCTTAATAGCAGAGTGACTCCACTGCCACGCCCTTTCACGCTGGACCTGCGCTTGTGATCAAGAGGCTGCACACCAACCCCACAGACCCGAGAGCTGAATTGAGAAGGTGCTTGCCTGCTGTTTAAGGCCTCTTGCACGCTGCTTGGAGCCAAAGGCCCAGCGTTGGAGTGCATTTGTCATTTTTACCAGATGGACATATTTTCCAATAGAGCGTCAGAATGCCTTATGGATAAGGCAGTGGTCTACTAAACCAGGGATTGTGGGTTCGAGTCCCGTTCAAACTTCTGCCAAAGTTTTTTGCGGGAGTAGAGGGTGGGTGCAGGCTATTATTTTGCTGGGGGCGCTGTGTAGTCCCGAACGTGCCCTGCTGGTAGGAGACTTTAAATGCCGGCCCCATAGACCCGAGAGCTGAATAGAGAAGGTGCTTGCTTCTCATTTTATTTCTCTCTGTTGCATAGTTTCACGCCCGCTGCCAGCCTTGGTGTGGAAATGTGTAACGTTTTGGCATAGTAGAAAATGGAAATGGTGAAAATGGTGAAATGGTGAAAATGGTGAACAATGGTGCCAAAGTTATATGCGGGAGTAGAGGGTGGGTGCAGGCTATTATTTTGCTGGGGGGCGCTGTGTAGTCCCGAACGTGCCCTGCTGGTAGGAGACTTTAAATGCCGGCCCCATAGACCCGAGAGCTGAATAGAGAAGGCGCTTGCTTCTCATTTTATTTCTCTCTGTTGCATAGTTTCACGCCAGCTGCCAGCCTTGGTGCAGAAATGTGTAACGTTTTGGCATAGTAGAAAATGGACGGAAGACTTTTGGGACGATAGTAAACACCCTGAAGCCAGCAGCGCATGCCTCATTTGCGAGGATTTAAGAGTTTTGAATAAAAAAAGTGAAATGGAAGAAACGTTTCTTGCTGGAGAATGCGGGCATCGATCCCGCTACCTCTCGCATGCAAAGCGAGCGCTCTACCATCTGAGCTAATTCCCCTTCTGAGCAAATGATCTTAAAGGACAGCTTAGTCTTTAGCTCGCACTTGCTTGGCTGTCCAGGGACCTGTAGTGCTTAAAGTCGCTTCTCTTCATCTGCCAGGGGAAAGAATCACAATCTCACCTTTTTGCCCAAAACAAAAAGTAATGGAGCTACAAATAAAGCTGCAGATGGCCATCCATTGCAATGAAGATTGGCCAACTAGGTCTGAATAGCAGAGTGACTCCACTGCCACGCCCTTTCACGCTGGACCTGCGCTTGTGATCCGGAGGCTGCACACCAACCCCATAGACCCGAGAGCTCGATTGAGAAGGTGCTTGCCTGCTGTTTAAGGCCGCTTGCATGCTGCTTGGAGCCAAAGGCCCAGCGTTGGAGTGCATTTGTCATGTTTACCAGATGGACATATTTTCCAATAGAGCGTCAGAATACTAAACAGGTAAGATTGAGTTCTGGAAATTGAGTCCACTTTCCAACGTGTGTCCCATAAAGCGGAAGTGTCCAGCCGAGTGCAAGCAGGTGCAGGTTGCACGCGTGTTATGGGACAGTGCAGCTTTGGACGTGATCCAATGCTCCCGTAGTTATCAGTGGGCCAGTACAGGTGACACCAGTGAGAGAAGAGGAAAAGAAAGAACTCTCGAGCTGTTGGCTGAGAGGCCCCAGTGGCCTTATGGATAAGGCAGTGGCCTACATAAACCAGCGATCGTGGGTTCAAGTCCCATCAGGGGTGGATCCTGGAATTTTGTTCAAACTTCTGCCAAAGATATATGCAGGAGTAGAGGGTGGGTGCAGGCTATTATTTTGCTGGGGGGCGCTGTGTAGTCCCGAACGTGCCCTGCTGGTAGGAGACTTTAAATGCCGGCCCCATAGACCCGAGAGCTGAATAGAGAAGGTGCTTGCTTCTCATTTTATTTCTCTCTGTTGCATAGTTTCACGCCCGCTGCCAGCCTTGGTGCGGAAATGTGTAACGTTTTGGCATAGTAGAAAATGGAAATGGTGAAAATGGTGAAATGGTGAAAATGGTGAAAAATGGTGAAATGGTGAAAATGGTGCCAAAGTTATATGCGGGAGTAGAGGGTGGGTGCAGGCTATTATTTTGCTGGGGGGCGCTGTGTAGTCCCGAACGTGCCCTGCTGGTGGGAGACTTTAAATGCCGGCCCCATAGACCCGAGAGCTGAATAGAGAAGGTGCTTGCTTCTCATTTTATTTCTCTCTGTTGCATAGTTTCACGCCAGCTGCCAGCCTTGGTGCAGAAATGTGTAACGTTTTGGCATAGTAGAAAATGGACGGAAGACTTTTGGGATGATAGTAAACACCCTGCAGCCAGCAGCGCATGCCTCATTTGCGAGGATTTAAGAGTTTTGAATAAAAAAAGTCAAATGAAAGAAAAGTTTCTTGCTGGAGAATGCGGGATGCCCGCTACCTCTCGCATGCTAAGCGAGTGCTCTACCATCTGAGCTAATTCCCCTTCTGAGCAAATGATCTTAAAGGACAGCTTAGTCTTTAGCTCGCTCTTGCTTGGCTGTCCAGGGACCTGTAGTGCGTAAAGTCGCTTCTCTTCATCTGCCAGGGGAAAAATCACAATCTCACCTTTTTGCCCAAAACAAAAAGCAATGGAGCTACAAATAAAGCTGCAGATGGCCATCCATTGCAATGAGGATTGACCAACTAGGTCTTAATAGCAGAGTGACTCCACTGCCACGCCCTTTCACGCTGGACCTGCGCTTGTGATCAAGAGGCTGCACACCAACCCCATAGACCCGAGAGCTGAATTGAGAAGGTGCTTGCCTGCTGTTTAAGGCCGCTTGCACGCTGCTTGGAGCCAAAGGCCCAGCGTTGGAGTGCATTTGTCATTTTTACCAGATGGACATATTTTCCAATAGAGCGTCAGAATTCTAAACAAGATTGAGGTTAGATTGAGGTCTGGAAATTGAGTCCACTTTCCAACGTGTGTCCCATAAAGCGGAAGTGTCCAGCCGAGTGCAAGCAGGTGCAGGTTGCACGCGTGTTATGGGACAGTGCAGCTTTGGACGTGATCCATTGCTCCCGTAGTTATCAGTGGGCCAGTACAGGTGACACCAGTGAGAGAAGAGGAAAAGAAAGAACTCTCGAGCTGTTGGCTGAGCGGCCCCAGTGGCCTTATGGATAAGGCAGTGGCCTACTTAAACCAAGGATCGTGGGTTCGAGTCCCATCAGGGGTGGATCCTGGAATTTTGTTCAAACTTCTGCCAAAGTTATATGCGGGAGTAGAGGGTGGGTGCAGGCTATTATTTTGCTGGGGGGCGCTGTGTAGTCCCGAACGTGCCCTGCTGGTAGGAGACTTTAAATGCCGGCCCCATAGACCCGAGAGCTGAATAGAGAAGGTACTTGCTTCTCATTTTATTTCTCTCTGTTGCATAGTTTCACGCCAGCTGCCAGCCTTGGTGCAGAAATGTGTAACGTTTTGGCATAGTAGAAAATGGACGGAAGACTTTTGGGATGATAGTAAACACCCTGAAGCCAGCAGCGCATGCCTCATTTGCGAGGATTTAAGAGTTTTGAATAAAAAAAGTCAAATGAAAGAAAAGTTTCTTGCTGGAGAACGCGGGATGCCCGCTACCTCTCGCATGCTAAGCGAGTGCTCTACCATCTGAGCTAATTCCCCTTCTGAGCAAATGATCTTAAAGGACAGCTTAGTCTTTATCTCGCTCTTGCTTGGCTGTCCAGGGACCTGTAGTGCGTAAAGTCGCTTCTCTTCATCTGCCAGGGGAAAAATCACAATCTCACCTTTTTGCCCAAAACAAAAAGCAATGGAGCTACAAATAAAGCTGCAGATGGCCATCCATTGCAATGAGGATTGGCCAACTAGGTCTTAATAGCAGAGTGACTCCACTGCCACGCCCTTTCACGCTGGACCTGCGCTTGTGATCAAGAGGCTGCACACCAACCCCATAGACCCGAGAGCTGAATTGAGAAGGTGCTTGCCTGCTGTTTAAGGCCGCTTGCACGCTGCTTGGAGCCAAAGGCCCAGCGTTGGAGTGCATTTGTCATTTTTACCAGATGGACATATTTTCCAATAGAGCGTCAGAATACTAAACAGGGAAGATTGAAGTCTGGAAACGGAGTCCACTTTCCAACGTGTGTCCCATAATGCGGAAGTGTCCAGCCGAGTGCAAGCAGGTGCAGGTTGCACGCGTGTTATGGGACAGTGCAGCTTTGGACGTGATCCAATGCTCCTGTAGTTATCAGTGGGCCAGTACAGGTGACACCAGTGAGAGAAGAGGAAAAGAAAGAACTCTCGAGCTGTTGGCTGAGCGGCCCCAGTGGCCTTATGGATAAGGCCGTGGCCTACTAAACCAGGGATTGTGGGTTTGAGCCCCATCAGGGGTGGATCCTGGAATTTTGTTCAAACTTCTGCCAAAGTTATATGCGGGAGTAGAGGGTGGGTGCAGGCTATTATTTTGCTGGGGGGCGCTGTGTAGTCCCGAACGTGCCCTGCTGGTAGGAGACTTTAAATGCCGGCCCCATAGACCCGAGAGCTGAATAGAGAAGGTGCTTGCTTCTCATTTTATTTCTCTCTGTTGCATAGTTTCACGCCAGCTGCCAGCCTTGGTGCAGAAATGTGTAACGTTTTGGCATAGTAGAAAATGGACGGAAGACTTTTGGGATGATAGTAAACACCCTGAAGCCAGCAGCGCATGCCTCATTTGCGAGGATTTAAGAGTTTTGAATAAAATAGTCAAATGGAAGAAATGTTTCTTGCTGGAGAATGCGGGCATCGATCCCGCTACCTCTCGCATGCTAAGCGAGCGCTCTACCATCTGAGCTAATTCCCCTTCTGAGCAAACGATCTTAAAGGACAGCTCAGTCTTTAGCTAGCACCTGCTTGGCTGTCCAGGGACCTGTAGTGCATAAAGTCGCTTCTCTTCATCTGCCAGGGGAAAAATCACAATGTCACCTTTTTGCCCAAAACAAAAAGTAATGGAGCTACAAATAAAGCTGCAGATGGCCATCCATTGCAATGAAGATTGGCCAACTAGGTCTGAATAGCAGAGTGACTCCACTGCCACGCCCTTTCACGCTGGACCTGCGCTTGTGATCAAGAGGCTGCACACCAACCCCATAGACCCGAGAGCTGAATTGAGAAGGTGCTTGCCTGCTGTTTAAGGCCGCTTGCACGCTGCTTGGAGCCAAAGGCCCAGCGTTGGAGTGCATTTGTCATTTTTACCAGATGGACATATTTTCCAATAGAGCGTCAGAATACTAAACAGGTAAGATTGAGGTCTGGAAATTGAGTCCACTTTCCAACGTGTGTCCCATAAAGCGGAAGTGTCCAGCCGAGTGCAAGCAGGTGCAGGTTGCACGCGTGTTATGGGACAGTGCAGCTTTGGACGTGATCCAATGCTCCTGTAGTTATCAGTGGGCCAGTACAGGTGACACCAGTGAGAGAAGAGGAAAAGAAAGAACTCTCGAGCTGTTGGCTGAGCGGCCCCAGTGGCCTTATGGATAAGGCAGTGGCCTACTAAACCAGGGATTGTGGGTTTGAGCCCCATCAGGGGTGGATCCTGGAATTTTGTTCAAACTTCTGCCAAAGATATATGCAGGAGTAGAGGGTGGGTGCAGGCTATTATTTTGCTGGGGGGCGCTGTGTAGTCCCGAACGTGCCCTGCTGGTAGGAGACTTTAAATGCCGGCCCCATAGACCCGAGAGCTGAATAGAGAAGGTGCTTGCTTCTCATTTTATTTCTCTCTGTTGCATAGTTTCACGCCCGCTGCCAGCCTTGGTGCGGAAATGTGTAACGTTTTGGCATAGTAGAAAATGGAAATGGTGAAAATGGTGAAATGGTGACAATGGTGAAAAATGGTGAAATGGTGAAAATGGTGCCAAAGTTATATGCGGGAGTAGAGGGTGGGTGCAGGCTATTATTTTGCTGGGGGGCGCTGTGTAGTCCCGAACGTGCCCTGCTGGTGGGAGACTTTAAATGCCGGCCCCATAGACCCGAGAGCTGAATAGAGAAGGTGCTTGCTTCTCATTTTATTTCTCTCTGTTGCATAGTTTCACGCCAGCTGCCAGCCTTGGTGCAGAAATGTGTAACGTTTTGGCATAGTAGAAAATGGACGGAAGATTTTGGGATGATAGTAAACACCCTGCAGCCAGCAGCGCATGCCTCATTTGCGAGGATTTAAGAGTTTTGAATAAAAAAAGTCAAATGAAAGAAAAGTTTCTTGCTGGAGAATGCGGGATGCCCGCTACCTCTCGCATGCTAAGCGAGTGCTCTACCATCTGAGCTAATTCCCCTTCTGAGCAAATGATCTTAAAGGACAGCTTAGTCTTTAGCTCGCTCTTGCTTGGCTGTCCAGGGACCTGTAGTGCGTAAAGTCGCTTCTCTTCATCTGCCAGGGGAAAAATCACAATCTAACCTTTTTGCCCAAAACAAAAAGCAATGGAGCTACAAATAAAGCTGCAGATGGCCATCCATTGCAATGAGGATTGGCCAACTAGGTCTGAATAGCAGAGTGACTCCACTGCCACGCCCTTTCACGCTGGACCTGCGCTTGTGATCAAGAGGCTGCACACCAACCCCATAGACCCGAGAGCTGAATTGAGAAGGTGCTTGCCTGCTGTTTAAGGCCGCTTGCACGCTGCTTGGAGCCAAAGGCCCAGCGTTGGAGTGCATTTGTCATTTTTACCAGATGGACATATTTTCCAATAGAGCGTCAGAATACTAAACAGGTAAGATTGAGGTCTGGAAATTGAGTCCACTTTCCAACGTGTGTCCCATAAAGCGGAAGTGTCCAGCCGAGTGCAAGCAGGTGCAGGTTGCACGCGTGTTATGGGACAGTGCAGCTTTGGACGTGATCCAATGCTCCTGTAGTTATCAGTGGGCCAGTACAGGTGACACCAGTGAGAGAAGAGGAAAAGAAAGAACTCTCGAGGTGTTGGCTGAGCGGCCCCAGTGGCCTTATGGATAAGGCAGTGGCCTACTAAACCAGGGATTGTGGGTTTGAGCCCCATCAGGGGTGGATCCTGGAATTTTGTTCAAACTTCTGCCAAAGTTAATATGCGGGAGTAGAGGGTGGGTGCAGGCTATTATTTTGCTGGGGGGCGCTGTGTAGTCCCGAACGTGCCCTGCTGGTAGGAGACTTTAAATGCCGGCCCCATAGACCCGAGAGCTGAATAGAGAAGGTGCTTGCTTCTCATTTTATTTCTCTCTGTTGCATAGTTTCACGCCCGCTGCCAGCCTTGGTGCGGAAATGTGTAACGTTTTGGCATAGTAGAAAATGGACGGAAGACTTTTGGGATGATAGTAAACACCCTGAAGCCAGCAGCGCATGCCTCATTTGCGAGGATTTAAGAGTTTTGAATAAAATAGTCAAATTGAAGAAACGTTTCTTGCTGGAGAATGCGGGCATCGATCCCGCTACCTCTCGCATGCAAAGCGAGCGCTCTACCATCTGAGCTAATTCCCCTTCTGAGCAAACGATCTTAAAGGACAGCTTAGTCTTTAGCTAGCACCTGCTTGGCTGTCCAGGGACCTGTAGTGCGTAAAGTCGCTTCTCTTCATCTGCCAGGGGAAAAATCACAATCTCACCTTTTTGCCCAAAACAAAAAGTAATGGAGCTACAAATAAAGCTGCAGATGGCCATCCATTGCAATGAGGATTGGCTAACTAGGTATTGATAGCAGAGTGACTCCACTGCCACGCCCTTTCACGCTGGGCCTGCGCTTGTGATCCGGAGGCTGCACACCAACCCCATAGACCCGAGAGCTCGATTGAGAAGGTGCTTGCCTGCTGTTTAAGGCCGCTTGCACGCTGCTTGGAGCCAAAGGCCCAGCGTTGGAGTGCATTTGTCATTTTTACCAGATGGACATATTTTCCAATAGAGCGTCAGAATACTAAACAGGTAAGATTGAGGTCTGGAAACGGAGTCCACTTTCCAACGTGTGTCCCATAAAGCGGAAGTGTCCAGCCGAGTGCAAGCAGGTGCAGGTTGCACGCGTGTTATGGGACAGTGCAGCTTTGGACGTGATCCAATGCTCCCGTAGTTATCAGTGGGCCAGTACAGGTGACACCAGTGAGAGAAGAGGAAAAGAAAGAACTCTCGAGCTGTTGGCTGAGAGGCCCCAGTGGCCTTATGGATAAGGCAGTGGCCTATATAAACCAGCGATCATGGGTTCAAGTCCCATCAGGGGTGGATCCTGGAATTTTGTTCAAACTTCTGCCAAAGATATATGCAGGAGTAGAGGGTGGGTGCAGGCTATTATTTTGCTGGGGGGCGCTGTGTAGTCCCGAACGTGCCCTTCTGGTAGGAGACTTTAAATGCCGGCCCCATAGACCCGAGAGCTGAATAGAGAAGGTGCTTGCTTCTCATTTTATTTCTCTCTGTTGCATAGTTTCACGCCCGCTGCCAGCCTTGGTGCGGAAATGTGTAACGTTTTGGCATAGTAGAAAATGGAAATGGTGAAAATGGTGAAATGGTGAAAATGGTGAAAAATGGTGAAATGGTGAAAATGGTGCCAATGTTATATGCGGGAGTAGAGGGTGGGTGCAGGCTATTATTTTGCTGGGGGGCGCTGTGTAGTCCCGAACGTGCCCTGCTGGTGGGAGACTTTAAATGCCGGCCCCATAGACCCGAGAGCTGAATAGAGAAGGTGCTTGCTTCTCATTTTATTTCTCTCTGTTGCATAGTTTCACGCCAGCTGCCAGCCTTGGTGCAGAAATGTGTAACGTTTTGGCATAGTAGAAAATGGACGGAAGACTTTTGGGATGATGGTAAACACCCTGCAGCCAGCAGCGCATGCCTCATTTGCGAGGATTTAAGAGTTTTGAATAAAAAAAGTCAAATGAAAGAAAAGTTTCTTGCTGGAGAATGCGGGATGCCCGCTACCTCTCGCATGCTAAGCGAGTGCTCTACCATCTGAGCTAATTCCCCTTCTGAGCAAATGATCTTAAAGGACAGCTTAGTCTTTAGCTCGCTCTTGCTTGGCTGTCCAGGGACCTGTAGTGCGTAAAGTCGCTTCTCTTCATCTGCCAGGGGAAAAATCACAATCTCACCTTTTTGCCCAAAACAAAAAGCAATGGAGCTACAAATAAAGCTGCAGATGGCCATCCATTGCAATGAGGATTGACCAACTAGGTCTTAATAGCAGAGTGACTCCACTGCCACGCCCTTTCACGCTGGACCTGCGCTTGTGATCAAGAGGCTGCACACCAACCCCATAGACCCGAGAGCTGAATTGAGAAGGTGCTTGCCTGCTGTTTAAGGCCGCTTGCACGCTGCTTGGAGCCAAAGGCCCAGCGTTGGAGTGCATTTGTCATTTTTACCAGATGGACATATTTTCCAATAGAGCGTCAGAATGCCTTATGGATAAGGCAGTGGCCTACTAAACCAGGGATTGTGGGTTCGAGTCCCGTTCAAACTGCTGCCAAAGTTTTTTGCGGGAGTAGAGGGTGGGTGCAGGCTATTATTTTGCTGGGGGGCGCTGTGTAGTCCCGAACGTGCCCTGCTGGTAGGAGACTTTAAATGCCGGCCCCATAGACCCGAGAGCTGAATAGAGAAGGTGCTTGCTTCTCATTTTATTTCTCTCTGTTGCATAGTTTCACGTCAGCTGCCAGCCTTGGTGCAGAAATGTGTAACGTTTTGGCATAGTAGAAAATGGACGGAAGTCTTTTGGGACGATAGTAAACACCCTGAAGCCAGCAGCGCATGCCTCATTTGCGAGGATTTAAGAGTTTTGAATAAAATAGTCAAATTGAAGAAACGTTTCTTGCTGGAGAATGCGGGTCTCGCATGCAAAGCGAGCGCTCTACCATCTGAGCTAATTCCCCTTCTGAGCAAACGATCTTAAAGGACAGCTTAGTCTTTAGCTAGCACCTGCTTGGCTGTCCAGGGACCTGTAGTGCATAAAGTCGCTTCTCTTCATCTGCCAGGGGAAAAATCACAATGTCACCTTTTTGCCCAAAACAAAAAGTAATGGAGCTACAAATAAAGCTGCAGATGGCCATCCATTGCAATGAAGATTGGCCAACTAGGTCTGAATAGCAGAGTGACTCCACTGCCACGCCCTTTCACGCTGGACCTGCGTTTGTGATCCGGAGGCTGCACACCAACCCCATAGACCCGAGAGCTCGATTGAGAAGGTGCTTGCCTGCTGTTTAAGGCCGCTTGCATGCTGCTTGGAGCCAAAGGCCCAGCGTTGGAGTGCATTTGTCATGTTTACCAGATGGACATATTTTCCAATAGAGCGTCAGAATACTAAACAGGTAAGATTGAGTTCTGGAAATTGAGTCCACTTTCCAACGTGTGTCCCATAAAGCGGAAGTGTCCAGCCGAGTGCAAGCAGGTGCAGGTTGCACGCGTGTTATGGGACAGTGCAGCTTCGGACGTGATCCATTGCTCCCGTAGTTATCAGTGGGCCAGTACAGGTGACACCAGTGAGAGAAGAGGAAAAGAAAGAACTCTCGAGCTTTTGGCTGAGAGGCCCCAGTGGCCTTATGGATAAGGCAGTGGCCTACATAAACCAGCGATCATGGGTTCAAGTCCCTTCAGGGGTGGATCCTGGAATTTTGTTCAAACTTCTGCCAAAGATATATGCAGGAGTAGAGGGTGGGTGCAGGCTATTATTTTGCTGGGGGGCGCTGTGTAGTCCCGAACGTGCCCTGCTGGTAGGAGACTTTAAATGCCGGCCCCATAGACCCGAGAGCTGAATAGAGAAGGTGCTTGCTTCTCATTTTATTTCTCTCTGTTGCATAGTTTCACGCCCGCTGCCAGCCTTGGTGCAGAAATGTGTAACGTTTTGGCATAGTAGAAAATGGAAATGGTGAAAATGGTGAAATGGTGAAAATGGTGAAAAATGGTGAAATGGTGAAAATGGTGAAAAATGGTGAAATGGTGAAAATGGTGCCAAAGTTATATGCGGGAGTAGAGGGTGGGTGCAGGCTATTATTTTGCTGGGGGGCGCTGTGTAGTCCCGAACGTGCCCTGCTGGTCGGAGACTTTAAATGCCGGCCCCATAGACCCGAGAGCTGAATAGAGAAGGTGCTTGCTTCTCATTTTATTTCTCTCTGTTGCATAGTTTCACGCCCGCTGCCAGCCTTGGTGCGGAAATGTGTAACGTTTTGGCATAGTAGAAAATGGACGGAAGACTTTTGGGACGATAGTAAACACCCTGAAGCCAGCAGCGCATGCCTCATTTGCGAGGATTTAAGAGTTTTGAATAAAATAGTCAAATTGAAGAAACGTTTCTTGCTGGAGAATGCGGGCATCGATCCCGCTACCTCTCGCATGCAAAGCGAGCGCTCTACCATCTGAGCTAATTCCCCTTCTGAGCAAATGATCTTAAAGGACAGCTTAGTCTTTAGCTCGCACCTGCTTGGCTGTCCAGGGACCTGTAGTGCATAAAGTCGCTTCTCTTCATCTGCCAGGGGAAAAATCACAATCTCACCTTTTTGCCCAAAACAAAAAGTAATGGAGCTACAAATAAAGCTGCAGATGGCCATCCATTGCAATGAGGATTGGCCAACTAGGTCTGAATAGCAGAGTGACTCCACTGCCACGCCCTTTCACGCTGGACCTGCGCTTGTGATCAAGAGGCTGCACACCAACCCCATAGACCCGAGAGCTGAATTGAGAAGGTGCTTGCCTGCTGTTTAAGGCCGCTTGCACGCTGCTTGGAGCCAAAGGCCCAGCGTTGGAGTGCATTTGTCATGTTTACCAGATGGACATATTTTCCAATAGAGCGTCAGAATACTAAACAGGTAAGATTGAGTTCTGGAAATTGAGTCCACTTTCCAACGTGTGTCCCATAAAGCGGAAGTGTCCAGCCGAGTGCAAGCAGGTGCAGGTTGCACGCGTGTTATGGGACAGTGCAGCTTCGGACGTGATCCAATGCTCCCGTAGTTATCAGTGGGCCAGTACAGGTGACACCAGTGAGAGAAGAGGAAAAGAAAGAACTCTCGAGCTGTTGGCTGAGAGGCCCCAGTGGCCTTATGGATAAGGCAGTGGCCTATATAAACCAGCGATCATGGGTTCAAGTCCCATCAGGGGTGGATCCTGGAATTTTGTTCAAACTTCTGCCAAAGATATATGCAGGAGTAGAGGGTGGGTGCAGGCTATTATTTTGCTGGGGGGCGCTGTGTAGTCCCGAACGTGCCCTGCTGGTAGGAGACTTTAAATGCCGGCCCCATAGACCCGAGAGCTGAATAGAGAAGGTGCTTGCTTCTCATTTTATTTCTCTCTGTTGCATAGTTTCACGCCCGCTGCCAGCCTTGGTCCGGAAATGTGTAACGTTTTGGCATAGTAGAAAATGGAAATGGTGAAAATGGTGAAAATGGTGAAATGGTGAAAATGGTGAAAAATGGTGAAATGGTGAAAATGGTGCCAAAGTTATATGCGGGAGTAGAGGGTGGGTGCAGGCTATTATTTTGCTGGGGGGCGCTGTGTAGTCCCGAACGTGCCCTGCTGGTCGGAGACTTTAAATGCCGGCCCCATAGACCCGAGAGCTGAATAGAGAAGGTGCTTGCTTCTCATTTTATTTCTCTCTGTTGCATAGTTTCACGCCAGCTGCCAGCCTTGGTGCAGAAATGTGTAACGTTTTGGCATAGTAGAAAATGGACGGAAGACTTTTGGGATGATAGTAAACACCCTGAAGCCAGCAGCGCATGCCTCATTTGCGAGGATTTAAGAGTTTTGAATAAAAAAAGTCAAATGAAAGAAAAGTTTCTTGCTGGAGAATGCGGGATGCCCGCTACCTCTCGCATGCTAAGCGAGTGCTCTACCATCTGAGCTAATTCCCCTTCTGAGCAAATGATCTTAAAGGACAGCTTAGTCTTTAGCTCGCTCTTGCTTGGCTGTCCAGGGACCTGTAGTGCGTAAAGTCGCTTCTCTTCATCTGCCAGGGGAAAAATCACAATCTCACCTTTTTGCCCAAAACAAAAAGCAATGGAGCTACAAATAAAGCTGCAGATGGCCATCCATTGCAATGAGGATTGACCAACTAGGTCTTAATAGCAGAGTGACTCCACTGCCACGCCCTTTCACGCTGGACCTGCGCTTGTGATCAAGAGGCTGCACACCAACCCCATAGACCCGAGAGCTGAATTGAGAAGGTGCTTGCCTGCTGTTTAAGGCCGCTTGCACGCTGCTTGGAGCCAAAGGCCCAGCGTTGGAGTGCATTTGTCATTTTTACCAGATGGACATATTTTCCAATAGAGCGTCAGAATGCCTTATGGATAAGGCAGTGGTCTACTAAACCAGGGATTGTGGGTTCGAGTCCCGTTCAAACTTCTGCCAAAGTTTTTTGCGGGAGTAGAGGGTGGGTGCAGGCTATTATTTTGCTGGGGGCGCTGTGTAGTCCCGAACGTGCCCTGCTGGTAGGAGACTTTAAATGCCGGCCCCATAGACCCGAGAGCTGAATAGAGAAGGTGCTTGCTTCTCATTTTATTTCTCTCTGTTGCATAGTTTCACGCCCGCTGCCAGCCTTGGTCCGGAAATGTGTAACGTTTTGGCATAGTAGAAAATGGAAATGGTGAAAATGGTGAAAATGGTGAAATGGTGAAAATGGTGAAAAATGGTGAAATGGTGAAAATGGTGCCAAAGTTATATGCGGGAGTAGAGGGTGGGTGCAGGCTATTATTTTGCTGGGGGGCGCTGTGTAGTCCCGAACGTGCCCTGCTGGTGGGAGACTTTAAATGCCGGCCCCATAGACCCAAGAGCTGAATAGAGAAGGTGCTTGCTTCTCATTTTATTTCTCTCTGTTGCATAGTTTCACGCCAGCTGCCAGCCTTGGTGCAGAAATGTGTAACGTTTTGGCATAGTAGAAAATGGACGGAAGACTTTTGGGATGATAGTAAACACCCTGAAGCCAGCAGCGCATGCCTCATTTGCGAGGATTTAAGAGTTTTGAATAAAAAAAGTCAAATGAAAGAAAAGTTTCTTGCTGGAGAATGCGGGATGCCCGCTACCTCTCGCATGCTAAGCGAGTGCTCTACCATCTGAGCTAATTCCCCTTCTGAGCAAATGATCTTAAAGGACAGCTTAGTCTTTAGCTCGCTCTTGCTTGGCTGTCCAGGGACCTGTAGTGCGTAAAGTCGCTTCTCTTCATCTGCCAGGGGAAAAATCACAATCTCACCTTTTTGCCCAAAACAAAAAGCAATGGAGCTACAAATGGCCATCCATTGCAATGAGGATTGACCAACTAGGTCTTAATAGCAGAGTGACTCCACTGCCACGCCCTTTCACGCTGGACCTGCGCTTGTGATCAAGAGGCTGCACACCAACCCCACAGACCCGAGAGCTGAATTGAGAAGGTGCTTGCCTGCTGTTTAAGGCCTCTTGCACGCTGCTTGGAGCCAAAGGCCCAGCGTTGGAGTGCATTTGTCATTTTTACCAGATGGACATATTTTCCAATAGAGCGTCAGAATGCCTTATGGATAAGGCAGTGGTCTACTAAACCAGGGATTGTGGGTTCGAGTCCCGTTCAAACTTCTGCCAAAGTTTTTTGCGGGAGTAGAGGGTGGGTGCAGGCTATTATTTTGCTGGGGGGCGCTGTGTAGTCCCGAACGTGCCCTGCTGGTAGGAGACTTTAAATGCCGGCCCCATAGACCCGAGAGCTGAATAGAGAAGGTGCTTGCTTCTAATTTTATTTCTCTCTGTTGCATAGTTTCACGCCCGCTGCCAGCCTTGGTGCGGAAATGTGTAACGTTTTGGCATAGTAGAAAATGGAAATGGTGAAAATGGTGAAATGGTGAAAATGGTGAACAATGGTGAAATGGTGAAAATGGTGCCAAAGTTATATGCGGGAGTAGAGGGTGGGTGCAGGCTATTATTTTGCTGGGGGGCGCTGTGTAGTCCCGAACGTGCCCTGCTGGTAGGAGACTTTAAATGCCGGCCCCATAGACCCGAGAGCTGAATAGAGAAGGCGCTTGCTTCTCATTCTATTTCTCTCTGTTGCATAGTTTCACGCCAGCTGCCAGCCTTGGTGCAGAAATGTGTAACGTTTTGGCATAGTAGAAAATGGACGGAAGACTTTTGGGACGATAGTAAACACCCTGAAGCCAGCAGCGCATGCCTCATTTGCGAGGATTTAAGAGTTTTGAATAAAAAAAGTGAAATGGAAGAAACGTTTCTTGCTGGAGAATGCGGGCATCGATCCCGCTACCTCTCGCATGCAAAGCGAGCGCTCTACCATCTGAGCTAATTCCCCTTCTGAGCAAATGATCTTAAAGGACAGCTTAGTCTTTAGCTCGCACTTGCTTGGCTGTCCAGGGACCTGTAGTGCTTAAAGTCGCTTCTCTTCATCTGCCAGGGGAAAGAATCACAATCTCACCTTTTTGCCCAAAACAAAAAGTAATGGAGCTACAAATAAAGCTGCAGATGGCCATCCATTGCAATGAGGATTGGCTAACTAGGTATTGATAGCAGAGTGACTCCACTGCCACGCCCTTTCACGCTGGGCCTGCGCTTGTGATCCGGAGGCTGCACACCAACCCCATAGACCCGAGAGCTCGATTGAGAAGGTGCTTGCCTGCTGTTTAAGGCCGCTTGCACGCTGCTTGGAGCCAAATGCCCAGCGTTGGAGTGCATTTGTCATGTTTACCAGATGGACATATTTTCCAATAGAGCGTCAGAATACTAAACAGGTAAGATTGAGTTCTGGAAATTGAGTCCACTTTCCAACGTGTGTCCCATAAAGCGGAAGTGTCCAGCCGAGTGCAAGCAGGTGCAGGTTGCACGCGTGTTATGGGACAGTGCAGCTTCGGACGTGATCCAATGCTCCCGTAGTTATCAGTGGGCCAGTACAGGTGACACCAGTGAGAGAAGAGGAAAAGAAAGAACTCTCGAGCTGTTGGCTGAGAGGCCCCAGTGGCCTTATGGATAAGGCAGTGGCCTATATAAACCAGCGATCATGGGTTCAAGTCCCATCAGGGGTGGATCCTGGAATTTTGTTCAAACTTCTGCCAAAGATATATGCAGGAGTAGAGGGTGGGTGCAGGCTATTATTTTGCTGGGGGGCGCTGTGTAGTCCCGAACGTGCCCTTCTGGTAGGAGACTTTAAATGCCGGCCCCATAGACCCGAGAGCTGAATAGAGAAGGTGCTTGCTTCTCATTTTATTTCTCTCTGTTGCATAGTTTCACGCCCGCTGCCAGCCTTGGTGCGGAAATGTGTAACGTTTTGGCATAGTAGAAAATGGAAATGGTGAAAATGGTGAAATGGTGAAAATGGTGAAAAATGGTGAAATGGTGAAAATGGTGCCAAAGTTATATGCGGGAGTAGAGGGTGGGTGCAGGCTATTATTTTGCTGGGGGGCGCTGTGTAGTCCCGAACGTGCCCTGCTGGTGGGAGACTTTAAATGCCGGCCCCATAGACCCGAGAGCTGAATAGAGAAGGTGCTTGCTTCTCATTTTATTTCTCTCTGTTGCATAGTTTCACGCCAGCTGCCAGCCTTGGTGCAGAAATGTGTAACGTTTTGGCATAGTAGAAAATGGACGGAAGACTTTTGGGATGATAGTAAACACCCTGCAGCCAGCAGCGCATGCCTCATTTGCGAGGATTTAAGAGTTTTGAATAAAAAAAGTCAAATGAAAGAAAAGTTTCTTGCTGGAGAATGCGGGATGCCCGCTACCTCTCGCATGCTAAGCGAGTGCTCTACCATCTGAGCTAATTCCCCTTCTGAGCAAATGATCTTAAAGGACAGCTTAGTCTTTAGCTCGCTCTTGCTTGGCTGTCCAGGGACCTGTAGTGCGTAAAGTCGCTTCTCTTCATCTGCCAGGGGAAAAATCACAATCTCACCTTTTTGCCCAAAACAAAAAGCAATGGAGCTACAAATAAAGCTGCAGATGGCCATCCATTGCAATGAGGATTGACCAACTAGGTCTTAATAGCAGAGTGACTCCACTGCCACGCCCTTTCACGCTGGACCTGCGCTTGTGATCAAGAGGCTGCACACCAACCCCATAGACCCGAGAGCTGAATTGAGAAGGTGCTTGCCTGCTGTTTAAGGCCGCTTGCACGCTGCTTGGAGCCAAAGGCCCAGCGTTGGAGTGCATTTGTCATTTTTACCAGATGGACATATTTTCCAATAGAGCGTCAGAATGCCTTATGGATAAGGCAGTGGCCTACTAAACCAGGGATTGTGGGTTCGAGTCCCGTTCAAACTGCTGCCAAAGTTTTTTGCGGGAGTAGAGGGTGGGTGCAGGATATTATTTTGCTGGGGGGCGCTGTGTAGTCCCGAACGTGCCCTGCTGGTAGGAGACTTTAAATGCCGGCCCCATAGACCCGAGAGCTGAATAGAGAAGGTGCTTGCTTCTCATTTTATTTCTCTCTGTTGCATAGTTTCACGTCAGCTGCCAGCCTTGGTGCAGAAATGTGTAACGTTTTGGCATAGTAGAAAATGGACGGAAGTCTTTTGGGACGATAGTAAACACCCTGAAGCCAGCAGCGCATGCCTCATTTGCGAGGATTTAAGAGTTTTGAATAAAATAGTCAAATTGAAGAAACGTTTCTTGCTGGAGAATGCGGGTCTCGCATGCAAAGCGAGCGCTCTACCATCTGAGCTAATTCCCCTTCTGAGCAAACGATCTTAAAGGACAGCTTAGTCTTTAGCTAGCACCTGCTTGGCTGTCCAGGGACCTGTAGTGCATAAAGTCGCTTCTCTTCATCTGCCAGGGGAAAAATCACAATGTCACCTTTTTGCCCAAAACAAAAAGTAATGGAGCTACAAATAAAGCTGCAGATGGCCATCCATTGCAATGAAGATTGGCCAACTAGGTCTGAATAGCAGAGTGACTCCACTGCCACGCCCTTTCACGCTGGACCTGCGCTTGTGATCCGGAGGCTGCACACCAACCCCATAGACCCGAGAGCTCGATTGAGAAGGTGCTTGCCTGCTGTTTAAGGCCGCTTGCATGCTGCTTGGAGCCAAAGGCCCAGCGTTGGAGTGCATTTGTCATGTTTACCAGATGGACATATTTTCCAATAGAGCGTCAGAATACTAAACAGGTAAGATTGAGTTCTGGAAATTGAGTCCACTTTCCAACGTGTGTCCCATAAAGCGGAAGTGTCCAGCCGAGTGCAAGCAGGTGCAGGTTGCACGCGTGTTATGGGACAGTGCAGCTTCGGACGTGATCCATTGCTCCCGTAGTTATCAGTGGGCCAGTACAGGTGACACCAGTGAGAGAAGAGGAAAAGAAAGAACTCTCGAGCTTTTGGCTGAGAGGCCCCAGTGGCCTTATGGATAAGGCAGTGGCCTACATAAACCAGCGATCATGGGTTCAAGTCCCATCAGGGGTGGATCCTGGAATTTTGTTCAAACTTCTGCCAAAGATATATGCAGGAGTAGAGGGTGGGTGCAGGCTATTATTTTGCTGGGGGGCGCTGTGTAGTCCCGAACGTGCCCTGCTGGTAGGAGACTTTAAATGCCGGCCCCATAGACCCGAGAGCTGAATAGAGAAGGTGCTTGCTTCTCATTTTATTTCTCTCTGTTGCATAGTTTCACGCCCGCTGCCAGCCTTGGTGCGGAAATGTGTAACGTTTTGGCATAGTAGAAAATGGAAATGGTGAAAATGGTGAAATGGTGAAAATGGTGAAAAATGGTGAAAATGGTGAAAAATGGTGAAATGGTGAAAATGGTGCCAAAGTTATATGCGGGAGTAGAGGGTGGGTGCAGGCTATTATTTTGCTGGGGGGCGCTGTGTAGTCCCGAACGTGCCCTGCTGGTGGGAGACTTTAAATGCCGGCCCCATAGACCCGAGAGCTGAATAGAGAAGGTGCTTGCTTCTCATTTTATTTCTCTCTGTTGCATAGTTTCACGCCAGCTGCCAGCCTTGGTGCAGAAATGTGTAACGTTTTGGCATAGTAGAAAATGGACGGAAGACTTTTGGGATGATAGTAAACACCCTGCAGCCAGCAGCGCATGCCTCATTTGCGAGGATTTAAGAGTTTTGAATAAAATAGTCAAATTGAAGAAACGTTTCTTGCTGGAGAATGCGGGCATCGATCCCGCTACCTCTCGCATGCAAAGCGAGCGCTCTACCATCTGAGCTAATTCCCCTTCTGAGCAAATGATTTTAAAGGACAGCTTAGTCTTTAGCTCGCACCTGCTTGGCTGTCCAGGGACCTGTAGTGCATAAAGTCGCTTCTCTTCATCTGCCAGGGGAAAAATCACAATCTCACCTTTTTGCCCAAAACAAAAAGTAATGGAGCTACAAATAAAGCTGCAGATGGCCATCCATTGCAATGAGGATTGGCCAACTAGGTCTGAATAGCAGAGTGACTCCACTGCCACGCCCTTTCACGCTGGACCTGCGCTTGTGATCAAGAGGCTGCACACCAACCCCATAGACCCGAGAGCTGAATTGAGAAGGTGCTTGCCTGCTGTTTAAGGCCGCTTGCACGCTGCTTGGAGCCAAAGGCCCAGCGTTGGAGTGCATTTGTCATGTTTACCAGATGGACATATTTTCCAATAGAGCGTCAGAATACTAAACAGGTAAGATTGAGTTCTGGAAATTGAGTCCACTTTCCAACGTGTGTCCCATAAAGCGGAAGTGTCCAGCCGAGTGCAAGCAGGTGCAGGTTGCACGCGTGTTATGGGACAGTGCAGCTTCGGACGTGATCCAATGCTCCCGTAGTTATCAGTGGGCCAGTACAGGTGACACCAGTGAGAGAAGAGGAAAAGAAAGAACTCTCGAGCTGTTGGCTGAGAGGCCCCAGTGGCCTTATGGATAAGGCAGTGGCCTATATAAACCAGCGATCATGGGTTCAAGTCCCATCAGGGGTGGATCCTGGAATTTTGTTCAAACTTCTGCCAAAGATATATGCAGGAGTAGAGGGTGGGTGCAGGCTATTATTTTGCTGGGGGGCGCTGTGTAGTCCCGAACGTGCCCTGCTGGTAGGAGACTTTAAATGCCGGCCCCATAGACCCGAGAGCTGAATAGAGAAGGTGCTTGCTTCTCATTTTATTTCTCTCTGTTGCATAGTTTCACGCCCGCTGCCAGCCTTGGTCCGGAAATGTGTAACCTTTTGGCATAGTAGAAAATGGAAATGGTGAAAATGGTGAAAATGGTGAAATGGTGAAAATGGTGAAAAATGGTGAAATGGTGAAAATGGTGCCAAAGTTATATGCGGGAGTAGAGGGTGGGTGCAGGCTATTATTTTGCTGGGGGGCGCTGTGTAGTCCCGAACGTGCCCTGCTGGTCGGAGACTTTAAATGCCGGCCCCATAGACCCGAGAGCTGAATAGAGAAGGTGCTTGCTTCTCATTTTATTTCTCTCTGTTGCATAGTTTCACGCCAGCTGCCAGCCTTGGTGCAGAAATGTGTAACGTTTTGGCATAGTAGAAAATGGACGGAAGACTTTTGGGATGATAGTAAACACCCTGAAGCCAGCAGCGCATGCCTCATTTGCGAGGATTTAAGAGTTTTGAATAAAAAAAGTCAAATGAAAGAAAAGTTTCTTGCTGGAGAATGCGGGATGCCCGCTACCTCTCGCATGCTAAGCGAGTGCTCTACCATCTGAGCTAATTCCCCTTCTGAGCAAATGATCTTAAAGGACAGCTTAGCCTTTAGCTCGCTCTTGCTTGGCTGTCCAGGGACCTGTAGTGCGTAAAGTCGCTTCTCTTCATCTGCCAGGGGAAAAATCACAATCTCACCTTTTTGCCCAAAACAAAAAGCAATGGAGCTACAAATAAAGCTGCAGATGGCCATCCATTGCAATGAGGATTGACCAACTAGGTCTTAATAGCAGAGTGACTCCACTGCCACGCCCTTTCACGCTGGACCTGCGCTTGTGATCAAGAGGCTGCACACCAACCCCATAGACCCGAGAGCTGAATTGAGAAGGTGCTTGCCTGCTGTTTAAGGCCGCTTGCACGCTGCTTGGAGCCAAAGGCCCAGCGTTGGAGTGCATTTGTCATTTTTACCAGATGGACATATTTTCCAATAGAGCGTCAGAATGCCTTATGGATAAGGCAGTGGTCTACTAAACCAGGGATTGTGGGTTCGAGTCCCGTTCAAACTTCTGCCAAAGTTTTTTGCGGGAGTAGAGGGTGGGTGCAGGCTATTATTTTGCTGGGGGCGCTGTGTAGTCCCGAACGTGCCCTGCTGGTAGGAGACTTTAAATGCCGGCCCCATAGACCCGAGAGCTGAATAGAGAAGGTGCTTGCTTCTCATTTTATTTCTCTCTGTTGCATAGTTTCACGCCCGCTGCCAGCCTTGGTCCGGAAATGTGTAACGTTTTGGCATAGTAGAAAATGGAAATGGTGAAAATGGTGAAAATGGTGAAATGGTGAAAATGGTGAAAAATGGTGAAATGGTGAAAATGGTGCCAAAGTTATATGCGGGAGTAGAGGGTGGGTGCAGGCTATTATTTTGCTGGGGGGCGCTGTGTAGTCCCGAACGTGCCCTGCTGGTGGGAGACTTTAAATGCCGGCCCCATAGACCCGAGAGCTGAATAGAGAAGGTGCTTGCTTCTCATTTTATTTCTCTCTGTTGCATAGTTTCACGCCAGCTGCCAGCCTTGGTGCAGAAATGTGTAACGTTTTGGCATAGTAGAAAATGGACGGAAGACTTTTGGGATGATAGTAAACACCCTGAAGCCAGCAGCGCATGCCTCATTTGCGAGGATTTAAGAGTTTTGAATAAAAAAAGTCAAATGAAAGAAAAGTTTCTTGCTGGAGAATGCGGGATGCCCGCTACCTCTCGCATGCTAAGCGAGTGCTCTACCATCTGAGCTAATTCCCCTTCTGAGCAAATGATCTTAAAGGACAGCTTAGTCTTTAGCTCGCTCTTGCTTGGCTGTCCAGGGACCTGTAGTGCGTAAAGTCGCTTCTCTTCATCTGCCAGGGGAAAGAATCACAATCTCACCTTTTTGCCCAAAACAAAAAGCAATGGAGCTACAAATGGCCATCCATTGCAATGAGGATTGACCAACTAGGTCTTAATAGCAGAGTGACTCCACTGCCACGCCCTTTCACGCTGGACCTGCGCTTGTGATCAAGAGGCTGCACACCAACCCCACAGACCCGAGAGCTGAATTGAGAAGGTGCTTGCCTGCTGTTTAAGGCCTCTTGCAAGCTGCTTGGAGCCAAAGGCCCAGCGTTGGAGTGCATTTGTCATTTTTACCAGATGGACATATTTTCCAATAGAGCGTCAGAATGCCTTATGGATAAGGCAGTGGTCTACTAAACCAGGGATTGTGGGTTCGAGTCCCGTTCAAACTTCTGCCAAAGTTTTTTGCGGGAGTAGAGGGTGGGTGCAGGCTATTATTTTGCTGGGGGGCGCTGTGTAGTCCCGAACGTGCCCTGCTGGTAGGAGACTTTAAATGCCGGCCCCATAGACCCGAGAGCTGAATAGAGAAGGTGCTTGCTTCTCATTTTATTTCTCTCTGTTGCATAGTTTCACGCCCGCTGCCAGCCTTGGTGCGGAAATGTGTAACGTTTTGGCATAGTAGAAAATGGAAATGGTGAAAATGGTGAAATGGTGAAAATGGTGAACAATGGTGAAATGGTGAAAATGGTGCCAAAGTTATATGCGGGAGTAGAGGGTGGGTGCAGGCTATTATTTTGCTGGGGGGCGCTGTGTAGTCCCGAACGTGCCCTGCTGGTAGGAGACTTTAAATGCCGGCCCCATAGACCCGAGAGCTGAATAGAGAAGGCGCTTGCTTCTCATTCTATTTCTCTCTGTTGCATAGTTTCACGCCAGCTGCCAGCCTTGGTGCAGAAATGTGTAACGTTTTGGCATAGTAGAAAATGGACGGAAGACTTTTGGGACGATAGTAAACACCCTGAAGCCAGCAGAGCATGCCTCATTTGCGAGGATTTAAGAGTTTTGAATAAAATAGTCAAATTGAAGAAACGTTTCTTGCTGGAGAATGCGGGTCTCGCATGCAAAGCGAGCGCTCTACCATCTGAGCTAATTCCCCTTCTGAGCAAACGATCTTAAAGGACAGCTTAGTCTTTAGCTAGCACCTGCTTGGCTGTCCAGGGACCTGTAGTGCGTAAAGTCGCTTCTCTTCATCTGCCAGGGGAAAAATCACAATCTCACCTTTTTGCCCAAAACAAAAAGTAATGGAGCTACAAATAAAGCTGCAGATGGCCATCCATTGCAATGAGGATTGGCTAACTAGGTATTGATAGCAGAGTGACTCCACTGCCACGCCCTTTCACGCTGGGCCTGCGCTTGTGATCCGGAGGCTGCACACCAACCCCATAGACCCGAGAGCTCGATTGAGAAGGTGCTTGCCTGCTGTTTAAGGCCGCTTGCATGCTGCTTGGAGCCAAAGGCCCAGCGTTGGAGTGCATTTGTCATGTTTACCAGATGGACATATTTTCCAATAGAGCGTCAGAATACTAAACAGGTAAGATTGAGTTCTGGAAATTGAGTCCACTTTCCAACGTGTGTCCCATAAAGCGGAAGTGTCCAGCCGAGTGCAAGCAGGTGCAGGTTGCACGCGTGTTATGGGACAGTGCAGCTTCGGACGTGATCCAATGCTCCCGTAGTTATCAGTGGGCCAGTACAGGTGACACCAGTGAGAGAAGAGGAAAAGAAAGAACTCTCGAGCTTTTGGCTGAGAGGCCCCAGTGGCCTTATGGATAAGGCAGTGGCCTACATAAACCAGCGATCATGGGTTCAAGTCCCATCAGGGGTGGATCCTGGAATTTTGTTCAAACTTCTGCCAAAGATATATGCAGGAGTAGAGGGTGGGTGCAGGCTATTATTTTGCTGGGGGGCGCTGTGTAGTCCCGAACGTGCCCTGCTGGTAGGAGACTTTAAATGCCGGCCCCATAGACCCGAGAGCTGAATAGAGAAGGTGCTTGCTTCTCATTTTATTTCTCTCTGTTGCATAGTTTCACGCCCGCTGCCAGCCTTGGTGCGGAAATGTGTAACGTTTTGGCATAGTAGAAAATGGAAATGGTGAAAATGGTGAAATGGTGAAAATGGTGAAAAATGGTGAAATGGTGAAAATGGTGCCAAAGTTATATGCGGGAGTAGAGGGTGGGTGCAGGCTATTATTTTGCTGGGGGGCGCTGTGTAGTCCCGAACGTGCCCTGCTGGTGGGAGACTTTAAATGCCGGCCCCATAGACCCGAGAGCTTAATAGAGAAGGTGCTTGCTTCTCATTTTATTTCTCTCTGTTGCATAGTTTCACGCCAGCTGCCAGCCTTGGTGCAGAAATGTGTAACGTTTTGGCATAGTAGAAAATGGACGGAAGACTTTTGGGATGATAGTAAACACCCTGAAGCCAGCAGCGCATGCCTCATTTGCGAGGATTTAAGAGTTTTGAATAAAAAAAGTCAAATGAAAGAAAAGTTTCTTGCTGGAGAATGCGGGATGCCCGCTACCTCTCGCATGCTAAGCGAGTGCTCTACCATCTGAGCTAATTCCCCTTCTGAGCAAATGATCTTAAAGGACAGCTTAGTCTTTAGCTCGCTCTTGCTTGGCTGTCCAGGGACCTGTACTGCGTAAAGTCGCTTCTCTTCATCTGCCAGGGGAAAAATCACAATCTCACCTTTTTGCCCAAAACAAAAAGCAATGGAGCTACAAATAAAGCTGCAGGTGGCCATCCATTGCAATGAGGATTGACCAACTAGGTCTTAATAGCAGAGTGACTCCACTGCCACGCCCTTTCACGCTGGACCTGCGCTTGTGATCAAGAGGCTGCACACCAACCCCATAGACCCGAGAGCTGAATTGAGAAGGTGCTTGCCTGCTGTTTAAGGCCGCTTGCACGCTGCTTGGAGCCAAAGGCCCAGCGTTGGAGTGCATTTGTCATTTTTACAAGATGGACATATTTTCCAATAGAGCGTCAGAATGCCTTATGGATAAGGCAGTGGCCTACTAAACCAGGGATTGTGGGTTCGAGTCCCGTTCAAACTGCTGCCAAAGTTTTTTGCGGGAGTAGAGGGTGGGTGCAGGCTATTATTTTGCTGGGGGGCGCTGTGTAGTCCCGAACGTGCCCTGCTGGTAGGAGACTTTAAATGCCGGCCCCATAGACCCGAGAGCTGAATAGAGAAGGTGCTTGCTTCTCATTTTATTTCTCTCTGTTGCATAGTTTCACGCCAGCTGCCAGCCTTGGTGCAGAAATGTGTAACGTTTTGGCATAGTAGAAAATGGACGGAAGTCTTTTGGGACGATAGTAAACACCCTGAAGCCAGCAGCGCATGCCTCATTTGCGAGGATTTAAGAGTTTTGAATAAAATAGTCAAATTGAAGAAACGTTTCTTGCTGGAGAACGCGGGCATCGATCCCGCTACCTCTCGCATGCAAAGCGAGCGCTCTACCATCTGAGCTAATTCCCCTTCTGAGCAAACTATCTTAAAGGACAGCTTAGTCTTTAGCTAGCACCTGCTTGGCTGTCCAGGGACCTGTAGTGCGTAAAGTCGCTTCTCTTCATCTGCCAGGGGAAAAATCACAATCTCACCTTTTTGCCCAAAACAAAAAGTAATGGAGCTACAAATAAAGCTGCAGATGACCATCAATTGCAATGAGGATTGGCTAACTAGGTATTGATAGAAGAGTGACTCCACTGCCACGCCCTTTCACGCTGGACCTGCGCTTGTGATCCGGAGGCTGCACACCAACCCCATAGACCCGAGAGCTCGATTGAGAAGGTGCTTGCCTGCTGTTTAAGGCCGCTTGCATGCTGCTTGGAGCCAAAGGCCCAGCGTTGGAGTGCATTTGTCATGTTTACCAGATGGACATATTTTCCAATAGAGCGTCAGAATACTAAACAGGTAAGATTGAGTTCTGGAAATTGAGTCCACTTTCCAACGTGTGTCCCATAAAGCGGAAGTGTCCAGCCGAGTGCAAGCAGGTGCAGGTTGCACGCGTGTTATGGGACAGTGCAGCTTCGGACGTGATCCATTGCTCCCGTAGTTATCAGTGGGCCAGTACAGGTGACACCAGTGAGAGAAGAGGAAAAGAAAGAACTCTCGAGCTTTTGGCTGAGAGGCCCCAGTGGCCTTATGGATAAGGCAGTGGCCTACATAAACCAGCGATCATGGGTTCAAGTCCCATCAGGGGTGGATCCTGGAATTTTGTTCAAACTTCTGCCAAAGATATATGCAGGAGTAGAGGGTGGGTGCAGGCTATTATTTTGCTGGGGGGCGCTGTGTAGTCCCGAACGTGCCCTGCTGGTAGGAGACTTTAAATGCCGGCCCCATAGACCCGAGAGCTGAATAGAGAAGGTGCTTGCTTCTCATTTTATTTCTCTCTGTTGCATAGTTTCACGCCCGCTGCCAGCCTTGGTGCGGAAATGTGTAACGTTTTGGCATAGTAGAAAATGGAAATGGTGAAAATGGTGAAATGGTGAAAATGGTGAAAATGGTGAAATGGTGAAAATGGTGAAAAATGGTGAAATGGTGAAAATGGTGCCAAAGTTATATGCGGGAGTAGAGGGTGGGTGCAGGCTATTATTTTGCTGGGGGGCGCTGTGTAGTCCCGAACGTGCCCTGCTGGTGGGAGACTTTAAATGCCGGCCCCATAGACCCGAGAGCTGAATAGAGAAGGTGCTTGCTTCTCATTTTATTTCTCTCTGTTGCATAGTTTCACGCCAGCTGCCAGCCTTGGTGCAGAAATGTGTAACGTTTTGGCATAGTAGAAAATGGACGGAAGACTTTTGGGATGATAGTAAACACCCTGCAGCCAGCAGCGCATGCCTCATTTGCGAGGATTTAAGAGTTTTGAATAAAAAAAGTCAAATGAAAGAAAAGTTTCTTGCTGGAGAATGCGGGATGCCCGCTACCTCTCGCATGCTAAGCGAGTGCTCTACCATCTGAGCTAATTCCCCTTCTGAGCAAATGATCTTAAAGGACAGCTTAGTCTTTAGCTCGCTCTTGCTTGGCTGTCCAGGGACCTGTAGTGCGTAAAGTCGCTTCTCTTCATCTGCCAGGGGAAAAATCACAATCTCACCTTTTTGCCCAAAACAAAAAGCAATGGAGCTACAAATAAAGCTGCAGATGGCCATCCATTGCAATGAGGATTGGCCAACTAGGTCTGAATAGCAGAGTGACTCCACTGCCACGCCCTTTCACGCTGGACCTGCGCTTGTGATCAAGAGGCTGCACACCAACCCCATAGACCCGAGAGCTGAATTGAGAAGGTGCTTGCCTGCTGTTTAAGGCCGCTTGCACGCTGCTTGGAGCCAAAGGCCCAGCGTTGGAGTGCATTTGTCATTTTTACCAGATGGACATATTTTCCAATAGAGCGTCAGAATACTAAACAAGATTGAGGTTAGATTGAGGTCTGGAAATTGAGTCCACTTTCCAACGTGTGTCCCATAAAGCGGAAGTGTCCAGCCGAGTGCAAGCAGGTGCAGGTTGCACGCGTGTTTTGGGACAGTGCAGCTTTGGACGTGATCCAATGCTCCCGTAGTTATCAGTGGGCCAGTACAGGTGACACCAGTGAGAGAAGAGGAAAAGAAAGAACTCTCGAGCTGTTGGCTGAGCGGCCGCAGTGGCCTTATGGATAAGGCAGTGGCCTACTAAACCAGGGATTGTGGGTTTGAGCCCCATCAGGGGTGGATCCTGGAATTTTGTTCAAACTTCTGCCAAAGTTAATATGCGGGAGTAGAGGGTGGGTGCAGGCTATTATTTTGCTGGGGGGCGCTGTGTAGTCCCGAACGTGCCCTGCTGGTAGGAGACTTTAAATGCCGGCCCCATAGACCCGAGAGCTGAATAGAGAAGGTGCTTGCTTCTCATTTTATTTCTCTCTGTTGCATAGTTTCACGCCCGCTGCCAGCCTTGGTGCGGAAATGTGTAACGTTTTGGCATAGTAGAAAATGGACGGAAGACTTTTGGGACGATAGTAAACACCCTGAAGCCAGCAGCGCATGCCTCATTTGCGAGGATTTAAGAGTTTTGAATAAAAAAAGTCAAATGAAAGAAAAGTTTCTTGCTGGAGAACGCGGGATGCCCGCTACCTCTCGCATGCTAAGCGAGTGCTCTACCATCTGAGCTAATTCCCCTTCTGAGCAAATGATCTTAAAGGACAGCTTAGTCTTTAGCTCGCACCTGCTTGGCTGTCCAGGGACCTGTAGTGCGTAAAGTCGCTTCTCTTCATCTGCCAGGGGAAAAATCACAATGTCACCTTTTTGCCCAAAACAAAAAGTAATGGAGCTACAAATAAAGCTGCAGATGACCATCAATTGCAATGAGGATTGACCAACTAGGTCTTAATAGCAGAGTGACTCCACTGCCACGCCCTTTCACGCTGGACCTGCGCTTGTGATCAAGAGGCTGCACACCAACCCCATAGACCCGAGAGCTGAATTGAGAAGGTGCTTGCCTGCTGTTTAAGGCCGCTTGCATGCTGCTTGGAGCCAAAGGCCCAGCGTTGGAGTGCATTTGTCATGTTTACCAGATGGACATATTTTCCAATAGAGCGTCAGAATACTAAACAGGTAAGATTGAGTTCTGGAAATTGAGTCCACTTTCCAACGTGTGTCCCATAATGCGGAAGTGTCCAGCCGAGTGCAAGCAGGTGCAGGTTGCACGCGTGTTATGGGACAGTGCAGCTTCGGACGTGATCCAATGCTCCCGTAGTTATCAGTGGGCCAGTACAGGTGACACCAGTGAGAGAAGAGGAAAAGAAAGAACTCTCGAGCTTTTGGCTGAGAGGCCCCAGTGGCCTTACGGATAAGGCAGTGGCCTACATAAACCAGCGATCATGGGTTCAAGTCCCATCAGGGGTGGATCCTGGAATTTTGTTCAAACTTCTGCCAAAGATATATGCAGGAGTAGAGGGTGGGTGCAGGCTATTATTTTGCTGGGGGGCGCTGTGTAGTCCCGAACGTGCCCTGCTGGTAGGAGACTTTAAATGCCGGCCCCATAGACCCGAGAGCTGAATAGAGAAGGTGCTTGCTTCTCATTTTATTTCTCTCTGTTGCATAGTTTCACGCCCGCTGCCAGCCTTGGTGCAGAAATGTGTAACGTTTTGGCATAGTAGAAAATGGACGGAAGTCTTTTGGGACGATAGTAAACACCCTGAAGCCAGCAGCGCATGCCTCATTTGCGAGGATTTAAGAGTTTTGAATAAAATAGTCAAATTGAAGAAACGTTTCTTGCTGGAGAATGCGGGCATCGATCCCGCTACCTCTCGCATGCAAAGCGAGCGCTCTACCATCTGAGCTAATTCCCCTTCTGAGCAAACGATCTTAAAGGACAGCTTAGTCTTTAGCTAGCACCTGCTTGGCTGTCCAGGGACCTGTAGTGCGTAAAGTCGCTTCTCTTCATCTGCCAGGGGAAAGAATCACAATCTCACCTTTTTGCCCAAAACAAAAAGTAATGGAGCTACAAATAAAGCTGCAGATGACCATCAATTGCAATGAGGATTGGCTAACTAGGTATTGATAGCAGAGTGACTCCACTGCCACGCCCTTCCACGCTGGACCTGCGCTTGTGATCCGGAGGCTGCACACCAACCCCATAGACCTGAGAGCTCGATTGAGAAGGTGCTTGCCTGCTGTTTAAGGCCGCTTGCATGCTGCTTGGAGCCAAAGGCCCAGCGTTGGAGTGCATTTGTCATGTTTACCAGATGGACATATTTTCCAATAGAGCGTCAGAATACTAAACAGGTAAGATTGAGTTCTGGAAATTGAGTCCACTTTCCAACGTGTGTCCCATAAAGCGGAAGTGTCCAGCCGAGTGCAAGCAGGTGCAGGTTGCACGCGTGTTATGGGACAGTGCAGCTTCGGACGTGATCCAATGCTCCCGTAGTTATCAGTGGGCCAGTACAGGTGACACCAGTGAGAGAAGAGGAAAAGAAAGAACTCTCGAGCTTTTGGCTGAGAGGCCCCAGTGGCCTTATGGATAAGGCAGTGGCCTACATAAACCAGCGATCATGGGTTCAAGTCCCATCAGGGGTGGATCCTGGAATTTTGTTCAAACTTCTGCCAAAGATATATGCAGGAGTAGAGGGTGGGTGCAGGCTATTATTTTGCTGGGGGGCGCTGTGTAGTCCCGAACGTGCCCTGCTGGTAGGAGACTTTAAATGCCGGCCCCATAGACCCGAGAGCTGAATAGAGAAGGTGCTTGCTTCTCATTTTATTTCTCTCTGTTGCATAGTTTCACGCCCGCTGCCAGCCTTGGTGCGGAAATGTGTAACGTTTTGGCATAGTAGAAAATGGAAATGGTGAAAATGGTGAAATGGTGAAAATGGTGAAAAATGGTGAAATGGTGAAATGGTGAAAATGGTGCCAAAGTTATATGCGGGAGTAGAGGGTGGGTGCAGGCTATTATTTTGCTGGGGGGCGCTGTGTAGTCCCGAACGTGCCCTGCTGGTAGGAGACTTTAAATGCCGGCCCCATAGACCCGAGAGCTGAATAGAGAAGGTGCTTGCTTCTCATTTTATTTCTCTCTGTTGCATAGTTTCACGCCAGCTGCCAGCCTTGGTGCAGAAATGTGTAACGTTTTGGCATAGTAGAAAATGGACGGAAGACTTTTGGGATGATAGTAAACACCCTGCAGCCAGCAGCGCATGCCTCATTTGCGAGGATTTAAGAGTTTTGAATAAAAAAAGTCAAATGAAAGAAAAGTTTCTTGCTGGAGAATGCGGGATGCCCGCTACCTCTCGCATGCTAAGCGAGTGCTCTACCATCTGAGCTAATTCCCCTTCTGAGCAAATGATCTTAAAGGACAGCTTAGTCTTTAGCTCGCTCTTGCTTGGCTGTCCAGGGACCTGTAGTGCGTAAAGTCGCTTCTCTTCATCTGCCAGGGGAAAAATCACAATCTCACCTTTTTGCCCAAAACAAAAAGCAATGGAGCTACAAATAAAGCTGCAGATGGCCATCCATTGCAATGAGGATTGACCAACTAGGTCTTAATAGCAGAGTGACTCCACTGCCACGCCCTTTCACGCTGGACCTGCGCTTGTGATCAAGAGGCTGCACACCAACCCCATAGACCCGAGAGCTGAATTGAGAAGGTGCTTGCCTGCTGTTTAAGGCCGCTTGCACGCTGCTTGGAGCCAAAGGCCCAGCGTTGGAGTGCATTTGTCATTTTTACCAGATGGACATATTTTCCAATAGAGCGTCAGAATGCCTTATGGATAAGGCAGTGGCCTACTAAACCAGGGATTGTGGGTTCGAGTCCCGTTCAAACTGCTGCCAAAGTTTTTTGCGGGAGTAGAGGGTGGGTGCAGGCTATTATTTTGCTGGGGGGCGCTGTGTAGTCCCGAACGTGCCCTGCTGGTAGGAGACTTTAAATGCCGGCCCCATAGACCCGAGAGCTGAATAGAGAAGGTGCTTGCTTCTCATTTTATTTCTCTCTGTTGCATAGTTTCACGCCCGCTGCCAGCCTTGGTGCGGAAATGTGTAACGTTTTGGCATAGTAGAAAATGGACGGAAGACTTTTGGGACGATAGTAAACACCCTGAAGCCAGCAGCGCATGCCTCATTTGCGAGGATTTAAGAGTTTTGAATAAAATAGTCAAATTGAAGAAACGTTTCTTGCTGGAGAATGCGGGCATCGATCCCGCTACCTCTCGCATGCAAAGCGAGCGCTCTACCATCTGAGCTAATTCCCCTTCTGAGCAAACGAT
Source organism: Ambystoma mexicanum (assembly GCF_040938575.1). NCBI lineage: Eukaryota > Metazoa > Chordata > Amphibia > Caudata > Ambystomatidae > Ambystoma > Ambystoma mexicanum. Next base: position 527,012,308 of record NC_090933.1, read on the forward strand.
CTTAAAGGACAGCTTAGTCTTTAGCTAGCACCTGCTTGGCTGTCCAGGGACCTGTAGTGCGTAAAGTCGCTTCTCTTCATCTGCCAGGGGAAAAATCACAATCTCACCTTTTTGCCCAAAACAAAAAGTAATGGAGCTACAAATAAAGCTGCAGATGGCCATCCATTGCAATGAGGATTGGCTAACTAGGTATTGATAGCAGAGTGACTCCACTGCCACGCCCTTTCACGCTGGGCCTGCGCTTGTGATCCGGAGGCTGCACACCAACCCCATAGACCCGAGAGCTCGATTGAGAAGGTGCTTGCCTGCTGTTTAAGGCCGCTTGCATGCTGCTTGGAGCCAAAGGCCCAGCGTTGGAGTGCATTTGTCATGTTTACCAGATGGACATATTTTCCAATAGAGCGTCAGAATACTAAACAGGTAAGATTGAGTTCTGGAAATTGAGTCCACTTTCCAACGTGTGTCCCATAAAGCGGAAGTGTCCAGCCGAGTGCAAGCAGGTGCAGGTTGCACGCGTGTTATGGGACAGTGCAGCTTTGGACGTGATCCAATGCTCCCGTAGTTATCAGTGGGCCAGTACAGGTGACACCAGTGAGAGAAGAGGAAAAGAAAGAACTCTCGAGCTTTTGGCTGAGAGGCCCCAGTGGCCTTATGGATAAGGCAGTGGCCTACATAAACCAGCGATCATGGGTTCAAGTCCCATCAGGGGTGGATCCTGGAATTTTGTTCAAACTTCTGCCAAAGATATATACAGGAGTAGAGGGTGGGTGCAGGCTATTATTTTGCTGGGGGGCGCTGTGTAGTCCCGAACGTGCCCTGCTGGTAGGAGACTTTAAATGCCGGCCCCATAGACCCGAGAGCTGAATAGAGAAGGTGCTTGCTTCTCATTTTATTTCTCTCTGTTGCATAGTTTCACGCCCGCTGCCAGCCTTGGTGCGGAAATGTGTAACGTTTTGGCATAGTAGAAAATGGAAATGGTGAAAATGGTGAAATGGTGAAAATGGTGAAAAATGGTGAAATGGTGAAAATGGTGCCAAAGTTATATGCGGGAGTAGAGGGTGGGTGCAGGCTATTATTTTGCTGGGGGGCGCTGTGTAGTCCCGAACGTGCCCTGCTGGTGGGAGACTTTAAATGCCGGCCCCATAGACCCGAGAGCTGAATAGAGAAGGTGCTTGCTTCTCATTTTATTTCTCTCTGTTGCATAGTTTCACGCCAGCTGCCAGCCTTGGTGCAGAAATGTGTAACGTTTTGGCATAGTAGAAAATGGACGGAAGACTTTTGGGATGATAGTAAACACCCTGCAGCCAGCAGCGCATGCCTCATTTGCGAGGATTTAAGAGTTTTGAATAAAAAAAGTCAAATGAAAGAAAAGTTTCTTGCTGGAGAATGCGGGATGCCCGCTACCTCTCGCATGCTAAGCGAGTGCTCTACCATCTGAGCTAATTCCCCTTCTGAGCAAATGATCTTAAAGGACAGCTTAGTCTTTAGCTCGCTCTTGCTTGGCTGTCCAGGGACCTGTAGTGCGTAAAGTCGCTTCTCTTCATCTGCCAGGGGAAAAATCACAATCTCACCTTTTTGCCCAAAACAAAAAGCAATGGAGCTACAAATAAAGCTGCAGATGGCCATCCATTGCAATGAGGATTGACCAACTAGGTCTTAATAGCAGAGTGACTCCACTGCCACGCCCTTTCACGCTGGACCTGCGCTTGTGATCAAGAGGCTGCACACCAACCCCATAGACCTGAGAGCTGAATTGAGAAGGTGCTTGCCTGCTGTTTAAGGCCGCTTGCACGCTGCTTGGAGCCAAAGGCCCAGCGTTGGAGTGCATTTGTCATTTTTACCAGATGGACATATTTTCCAATAGAGCGTCAGAATACTAAACAGGTAAGATTGAGGTCTGGAAATTGAGTCCACTTTCCAACGTGTGTCCCATAAAGCGGAAGTGTCCAGCCGAGTGCAAGCAGGTGCAGGTTGCACGCGTGTTATGGGACAGTGCAGCTTTGGACGTGATCCAATGCTCCCGTAGTTATCAGTGGGCCAGTACAGGTGACACCAGTGAGAGAAGTGGAAAAGAAAGAACTCTCGAGCTGTTGGCTGAGAGGCCCCAGTGGCCTTATGGATAAGGCAGTGGCCTACTAAACCAGGGATTGTGGGTTTGAGCCCCATCAGGGGTGGATCCTGGAATTTTGTTCAAACTTCTGCCAAAGTTAATATGCGGGAGTAGAGGGTGGGTGCAGGCTATTATTTTGCTGGGGGGCGCTGTGTAGTCCCGAACGTGCCCTGCTGGTAGGAGACTTTAAATGCCGGCCCCATAGACCCGAGAGCTGAATAGAGAAGGTGCTTGCTTCTCATTTTATTTCTCTCTGTTGCATAGTTTCACGCCAGCTGCCAGCCTTGGTGCGGAAATGTGTAACGTTTTGGCATAGTAGAAAATGGACGGAAGACTTTTGGGACGATAGTAAACACCCTGAAGCCAGCAGCGCATGCCTCATTTGCGAGGATTTAAGAGTTTTGAATAAAATAGTCAAATTGAAGAAACGTTTCTTGCTGGAGAATGCGGGCATCGATCCCGCTACCTCTCGCATGCAAAGCGAGCGCTCTACCATCTGAGCTAATTCCCCTTCTGAGCAAACGATCTTAAAGGACAGCTTAGTCTTTAGCTAGCACCTGCTTGGCTGTCCAGGGACCTGTAGTGCGTAAAGTCGCTTCTCTTCATCTGCCAGGGGAAAAATCACAATCTCACCTTTTTGCCCAAAACAAAAAGTAATGGAGCTACAAATAAAGCTGCAGATGACCATCCATTGCAATGAGGATTGGCTAACTAGGTATTGATAGCAGAGTGACTCCACTGCCACGCCCTTTCACGCTGGACCTGCGCTTGTGATCCGGAGGCTGCACACCAACCCCATAGACCCGAGAGCTCGATTGAGAAGGTGCTTGCCTGCTGTTTAAGGCCGCTTGCATGCTGCTTGGAGCCAAAGGCCCAGTGTTGGAGTGCATTTGTCATGTTTACCAGATGGACATATTTTCCAATAGAGCGTCAGAATACTAAACAGGTAAGATTGAGTTCTGGAAATTGAGTCCACTTTCCAACGTGTGTCCCATAAAGCGGAAGTGTCCAGCCGAGTGCAAGCAGGTGCAGGTTGCACGCGTGTTATGGGACAGTGCAGCTTCGGACGTGATCCAATGCTCCCGTAGTTATCAGTGGGCCAGTACAGGTGACACCAGTGAGAGAAGAGGAAAAGAAAGAACTCTCGAGCTTTTGGCTGAGAGGCCCCAGTGGCCTTATGGATAAGGCAGTGGCCTACATAAACCAGCTATCATGGGTTCAAGTCCCATCAGGGGTGGATCCTGGAATTTTGTTCAAACTTCTGCCAAAGATATATGCAGGAGTAGAGGGTGGGTGCAGGCTATTATTTTGCTGGGGGGCGCTGTGTAGTCCCGAACGTGCCCTGCTGGTAGGAGACTTTAAATGCCGGCCCCATAGACCCGAGAGCTGAATAGAGAAGGTGCTTGCTTCTCATTTTATTTCTCTCTGTTGCATAGTTTCACGCCCGCTGCCAGCCTTGGTGCGGAAATGTGTAACGTTTTGGCATAGTAGAAAATGGAAATGGTGAAAATGGTGAAATGGTGAAAATGGTGCCAAAGTTATATGCGGGAGTAGAGGGTGGGTGCAGGCTATTATTTTGCTGGGGGGCGCTGTGTAGTCCCGAACGTGCCCTGCTGGTGGGAGACTTTAAATGCCGGCCCCATAGACCCGAGAGCTGAATAGAGAAGGTGCTTGCTTCTCATTTTATTTCTCTCTGTTGCATAGTTTCACGCCAGCTGCCAGCCTTGGTGCAGAAATGTGTAACGTTTTGGCATAGTAGAAAATGGACGGAAGACTTTTGGGATGATAGTAAACACCCTGCAGCCAGCAGCGCATGCCTCATTTGCGAGGATTTAAGAGTTTTGAATAAAAAAAGTCAAATGAAAGAAAAGTTTCTTGCTGGAGAATGCGGGATGCCCGCTACCTCTCGCATGCTAAGCGAGTGCTCTACCATCTGAGCTAATTCCCCTTCTGAGCAAATGATCTTAAAGGACAGCTTAGTCTTTAGCTCGCTCTTGCTTGGCTGTCCAGGGACCTGTAGTGCGTAAAGTCGCTTCTCTTCATCTGCCAGGGGAAAAATCACAATCTCACCTTTTTGCCCAAAACAAAAAGCAATGGAGCTACAAATAAAGCTGCAGATGGCCATCCATTGCAATGAGGATTGACCAACTAGGTCTTAATAGCAGAGTGACTCCACTGCCACGCCCTTTCACGCTGGACCTGCGCTTGTGATCAAGAGGCTGCACACCAACCCCATAGACCCGAGAGCTGAATTGAGAAGGTGCTTGCCTGCTGTTTAAGGCCGCTTGCACGCTGCTTGGAGCCAAAGGCCCAGCGTTGGAGTGCATTTGTCATTTTTACCAGATGGACATATTTTCCAATAGAGCGTCAGAATGCCTTATGGATAAGGCAGTGGCCTACTAAACCAGGGATTGTGGGTTCGAGTCCCGTTCAAACTGCTGCCAAAGTTTTTTGCGGGAGTAGAGGGTGGGTGCAGGCTATTATTTTGCTGGGGGGCGCTGTGTAGTCCCGAACGTGCCCTGCTGGTAGGAGACTTTAAATGCCGGCCCCATAGACCCGAGAGCTGAATAGAGAAGGTGCTTGCTTCTCATTTTATTTCTCTCTGTTGCATAGTTTCACGCCAGCTGCCAGCCTTGGTGCAGAAATGTGTAACGTTTTGGCATAGTAGAAAATGGACGGAAGTCTTTTGGGACGATAGTAAACACCCTGAAGCCAGCAGCGCATGCCTCATTTGCGAGGATTTAAGAGTTTTGAATAAAATAGTCAAATTGAAGAAACGTTTCTTGCTGGAGAATGCGGGCATCGATCCCGCTACCTCTCGCATGCAAAGCGAGCGCTCTACCATCTGAGCTAATTCCCCTTCTGAGCAAACGATCTTAAAGGACAGCTTAGTCTTTAGCTAGCACCTGCTTGGCTGTCCAGGGACCTGTAGTGCGTAAAGTCGCTTCTCTTCATCTGCCAGGGGAAAAATCACAATCTCACCTTTTTGCCCAAAACAAAAAGTAATGGAGCTACAAATAAAGCTGCAGATGACCATCAATTGCAATGAGGATTGGCTAACTAGGTATTGATAGCAGAGTGACTCCACTGCCACGCCCTTTCAAGCTGGACCTGCGCTTGTGATCCGGAGGCTGCACACCAACCCCATAGACCCGAGAGCTCGATTGAGAAGGTGCTTGCCTGCTGTTTAAGGCCGCTTGCATGCTGCTTGGAGCCAAAGGCCCAGCGTTGGAGTGCATTTGTCATGTTTACCAGATGGACATATTTTCCAATAGAGCGTCAGAATACTAAACAGGTAAGATTGAGTTCTGGAAATTGAGTCCACTTTCCAACGTGTGTCCCATAAAGCGGAAGTGTCCAGCCGAGTGCAAGCAGGTGCAGGTTGCACGCGTGTTATGGGACAGTGCAGCTTCGGACGTGATCCAATGCTCCCGTAGTTATCAGTGGGCCAGTACAGGTGACACCAGTGAGAGAAGAGGAAAAGAAAGAACTCTCGAGCTGTTGGCTGAGAGGCCCCAGGGGCCTTATGGATAAGGCAGTGGCCTACATAAACCAGCGATCATGGGTTCAAGTCCCATCAGGGGTGGATCCTGGAATTTTGTTCAAACTTCTGCCAAAGATATATGCAGGAGTAGAGGGTGGGTGCAGGCTATTATTTTGCTGGGGGGCGCTGTGTAGTCCCGAACGTGCCCTGCTGGTGGGAGACTTTAAATGCCGGCCCCATAGACCCGAGAGCTGAATAGAGAAGGTGCTTGCTTCTCATTTTATTTCTCTCTGTTGCATAGTTTCACGCCAGCTGCCAGCCTTGGTGCAGAAATGTGTAACGTTTTGGCATAGTAGAAAATGGACGGAAGACTTTTGGGATGATAGTAAACACCCTGAAGCCAGCAGCGCATGCCTCATTTGCGAGGATTTAAGAGTTTTGAATAAAATAGTCAAATGGAAGAAAAGTTTCTTGCTGGAGAATGCGGGCATCGATCCCGCTACCTCTCGCATGCTAAGCGAGCGCTCTACCATCTGAGCTAATTCCGCTTCTGAGCAAATGATCTTAAAGGACAGCTTAGTCTTTAGCTCGCACCTGCTTGGCTGTCCAGGGACCTGTAGTGCGTAAAGTCGCTTCTCTTCATCTGCCAGGGGAAAGAATCACAATCTCACCTTTTTGCCCAAAACAAAAAGTAATGGAGCTACAAATAAAGCTGCAGATGGCCATCCATTGCAATGAGGATTGGCCAACTAGGTCTGAATAGCAGAGTGACTCCACTGCCACGCCCTTTCACGCTGGACCTGCGCTTGTGATCAAGAGGCTGCACACCAACCCCATAGACCCGAGAGCTGAATTGAGAAGGTGCTTGCCTGCTGTTTAAGGCCGCTTGCACGCTGCTTGGAGCCAAAGGCCCAGCGTTGGAGTGCATTTGTCATTTTTACCAGATGGACATATTTTCCAATAGAGCGTCAGAATGCCTTATGGATAAGGCAGTGGCCTACTAAACCAGAGATTGTGGGTTCGAGTCTCGTTCAAACTACTGCCAAAGTTTTTTGCGGGAGTAGAGGGTGGGTGCAGGCTATTATTTTGCTGGGGGGCGCTGTGTAGTCCCGAACGTGCCCTGCTGGTCGGAGACTTTAAATGCCGGCCCCATAGACCCGAGAGCTGAATAGAGAAGGTGCTTGCTTCTCATTTTATTTCTCTCTGTTGCATAGTTTCACGCCAGCTGCCAGCCTTGGTGCAGAAATGTGTAACGTTTTGGCATAGTAGAAAATGGACGGAAGTCTTTTGGGACGATAGTAAACACCCTGAAGCCAGCAGCGCATGCCTCATTTGCGAGGATTTAAGAGTTTTGAATAAAATAGTCAAATTGAAGAAACGTTTCTTGCTGGAGAATGCGGGCATCGATCCCGCTACCTCTCGCATGCAAAGCGAGCGCTCTACCATCTGAGCTAATTCCCCTTCTGAGCAAACGATCTTAAAGGACAGCTTAGTCTTTAGCTAGCACCTGCTTGGCTGTCCAGGGACCTGTAGTGCGTAAAGTCGCTTCTCTTCATCTGCCAGGGGAAAAATCACAATCTCACCTTTTTGCCCAAAACAAAAAGTAATGGAGCTACAAATAAAGCTGCAGATGACCATCAATTGCAATGAGGATTGGCTAACTAGGTATTGATAGCAGAGTGACTCCACTGCCACGCCCTTTCAAGCTGGACCTGCGCTTGTGATCCGGAGGCTGCACACCAACCCCATAGACCCGAGAGCTCGATTGAGAAGGTGCTTGCCTGCTGTTTAAGGCCGCTTGCATGCTGCTTGGAGCCAAAGGCCCAGCGTTGGAGTGCATTTGTCATGTTTACCAGATGGACATATTTTCCAATAGAGCGTCAGAATACTAAACAGGTAAGATTGAGTTCTGGAAATTGAGTCCACTTTCCAACGTGTGTCCCATAAAGCGGAAGTGTCCAGCCGAGTGCAAGCAGGTGCAGGTTGCACGCGTGTAATGGGACAGTGCAGCTTTGGACGTGATCCAATGCTCCCGTAGTTATCAGTGGGCCAGTACAGGTGACACCAGTGAGAGAAGAGGAAAAGAAAGAACTCTCGAGCTTTTGGCTGAGAGGCCCCAGTGGCCTTATGGATAAGGCAGTGGCCTACATAAACCAGCGATCATGGGTTCAAGTCCCATCAGGGGTGGATCCTGGAATTTTGTTCAAACTTCTGCCAAAGATATATGCAGGAGTAGAGGGTGGGTGCAGGCTATTATTTTGCTGGGGGGCGCTGTGTAGTCCCGAACGTGCCCTGCTGGTGGGAGACTTTAAATGCCGGCCCCATAGACCCGAGAGCTGAATAGAGAAGGTGCTTGCTTCTCATTTTATTTCTCTCTGTTGCATAGTTTCACGCCAGCTGCCAGCCTTGGTGCAGAAATGTGTAACGTTTTGGCATAGTAGAAAATGGACGGAAGACTTTTGGGATGATAGTAAACACCCTGAAGCCAGCAGCGCATGCCTCATTTGCGAGGATTTAAGAGTTTTGAATAAAATAGTCAAATGGAAGAAAAGTTTCTTGCTGGAGAATGCGGGCATCGATCCCGCTACCTCTCGCATGCTAAGCGAGCGCTCTACCATCTGAGCTAATTACGCTTCTGAGCAAATGATCTTAAAGGACAGCTTAGTCTTTAGCTCGCACCTGCTTGGCTGTCCAGGGACCTGTAGTGCGTAAAGTCGCTTCTCTTCATCTGCCAGGGGAAAAATCACAATCTCACCTTTTTGCCCAAAACAAAAAGCAATGGAGCTACAAATAAAGCTGCAGATGGCCATCCATTGCAATGAGGATTGACCAACTAGGTCTTAATAGCAGAGTGACTCCACTGCCACGCCCTTTCACGCTGGACCTGCGCTTGTGATCAAGAGGCTGCACACCAACCCCATAGATCCGAGAGCTGAATTGAGAAGGTGCTTGCCTGCTGTTTAAGGCCGCTTGCACGCTGCTTGGAGCCAAAGGCCCAGCGTTGGAGTGCATTTGTCATTTTTACCAGATGGACATATTTTCCAATAGAGCGTCAGAATGCCTTATGGATAAGGCAGTGGCCTACTAAACCAGAGATTGTGGGTTCGAGTCTCGTTCAAACTACTGCCAAAGTTTTTTGCGGGAGTAGAGGGTGGGTGCAGGCTATTATTTTGCTGGGGGGTGCTGTGTAGTCCCGAACGTGCCCTGCTGGTCGGAGACTTTAAATGCCGGCCCCATAGACCCGAGAGCTGAATAGAGAAGGTGCTTGCTTCTCATTTTATTTCTCTCTGTTGCATAGTTTCACGCCAGCTGCCAGCCTTGGTGCAGAAATGTGTAACGTTTTGGCATAGTAGAAAATGGACGGAAGTCTTTTGGGACGATAGTAAACACCCTGAAGCCAGCAGCGCATGCCTCATTTGCGAGGATTTAAGAGTTTTGAATAAAATAGTCAAATTGAAGAAACGTTTCTTGCTGGAGAATGCGGGCATCGATCCCGCTACCTCTCGCATGCAAAGCGAGCGCTCTACCATCTGAGCTAATTCCCCTTCTGAGCAAACGATCTTAAAGGACAGCTTAGTCTTTAGCTAGCACCTGCTTGGCTGTCCAGGGACCTGTAGTGCGTAAAGTCGCTTCTCTTCATCTGCCAGGGGAAAAATCACAATCTCACCTTTTTGCCCAAAACAAAAAGTAATGGAGCTACAAATAAAGCTGCAGATGACCATCCATTGCAATGAGGATTGGCCAACCAGGTCTTAATAGCAGAGTGACTCCACTGCCACGCCCTTTCACGCTGGACCTGCGCTTGTGATCCGGAGGCTGCACACCAACCCCATAGACCCGAGAGCTCGATTGAGAAGGTGCTTGCCTGCTGTTTAAGGCCGCTTGCACGCTGCTTGGAGCCAAAGGCCCAGCGTTGGAGTGCATTTGTCATTTTTACCAGATGGACATATTTTCCAATAGAGCGTCAGAATACTAAACAGGTAAGATTGAGGTCTGGAAATTGAGTCCACTTTCCAACGTGTGTCCCATAAAGCGGAAGTGTCCAGCCGAGTGCAAGCAGGTGCAGGTTGCACGCGTGTTATGGGACAGTGCAGCTTTGGACGTGATCCAATGCTCCTGTAGTTATCAGTGGGCCAGTACAGGTGACACCAGTGAGAGAAGAGGAAAAGAAAGAACTCTCGAGCTGTTGGCTGAGCGGCCCCAGTGGCCTTATGGATAAGGCAGTGGCCTACTAGACCAGGGATTGTGGGTTTGAGTCCCATCAGGGGTGGATCCTGGAATTTTGTTCAAACTTCTGCCAAAGTTAATATGCGGGAGTAGAGGGTGGGTGCAGGCTATTATTTTGCTGGGGGGCGCTGTGTAGTCCCGAACGTGCCCTGCTGGTAGGAGACTTTAAATGCCGGCCCCATAGACCCGAGAGCTGAATAGAGAAGGTGCTTGCTTCTCATTTTATTTCTCTCTGTTGCATAGTTTCACGCCCGCTGCCAGCCTTGGTGCGGAAATGTGTAACGTTTTGGCATAGTAGAAAATGGACGGAAGACTTTTGGGATGATAGTAAACACCCTGAAGCCAGCAGCGCATGCCTCATTTGCGAGGATTTAAGAGTTTTGAATAAAATAGTCAAATGGAAGAAAAGTTTCATGCTGGAGAATGCGGGCATCGATCCCGCTACCTCTCGCATGCTAAGCGAGCGCTCTACCATCTGAGCTAATTCCCCTTCTGAGCAAATGATCTTAAAGGACAGCTTAGTCTTTAGCTCGCACCTGCTTGGCTGTCCAGGGACCTGTAGTGCGTAAAGTCGCTTCTCTTCATCTGCCAGGGGAAAGAATCACAATCTCACCTTTTTGCCCAAAACAAAAAGTAATGGAGCTACAAATAAAGCTGCAGATGGCCATCCATTGCAATGAGGATTGGCCAACTAGGTCTGAATAGCAGAGTGACTCCACTGCCACGCCCTTTCACGCTGGACCTGCGCTTGTGATCAAGAGGCTGCACACCAACCCCACAGACCCGAGAGCTGAATTGAGAAGGTGCTTGCCTGCTATTTAAGGCCGCTTGCACGCTGCTTGGAGCCAAAGGCCCAGCGTTGGAGTGCATTTGTCATTTTTACCAGATGGACATATTTTCCAATAGAGCGTCAGAATACTAAACAGGTAAGATTGAGGTCTGGAAATTGAGTCCACTTTCCAACGTGTGTCCCATAAAGCGGAAGTGTCCAGCCGAGTGCAAGCAGGTGCAGGTTGCACGCGTGTTATGGGACAGTGCAGCTTTGGACGTGATCCAATGCTCCTGTAGTTATCAGTGGGCCAGTACAGGTGACACCAGTGAGAGAAGAGGAAAAGAAAGAACTCTCGAGCTGTTGGCTGAGAGGCCCCAGTGGCCTTATGGATAAGGCAGTGGCCTACTAGACCAGGGATTGTGGGTTTGAGTCCCATCAGGGGTGGATCCTGGAATTTTGTTCAAACTTCTGCCAAAGTTAATATGCGGGAGTAGAGGGTGGGTGCAGGCTATTATTTTGCTGGGGGGCGCTGTGTAGTCCCGAACGTGCCCTGCTGGTAGGAGACTTTAAATGCCGGCCCCATAGACCCGAGAACTGAATAGAGAAGGTGCTTGCTTCTCATTTTATTTCTCTCTGTTGCATAGTTTCACGCCCGCTGCCAGCCTTGGTGTGGTAATGTGTAACGTTTTGGCATAGTAGAAAATGGACGGAAGACTTTTGGGATGATAGTAAACACCCTGAAGCCAGCAGCGCATGCCTCATTTGCGAGGATTTAAGAGTTTTGAATAAAATAGTCAAATGGAAGAAAAGTTTCTTGCTGGAGAATGCGGGCATCGATCCCGCTACCTCTCGCATGCTAAGCGAGCGCTCTACCATCTGAGCTAATTCCCCTTCTGAGCAAATGATCTTAAAGGACAGCTCAGTCTTTAGCTCGCACCTGCTTGGCTGTCCAGGGACCTGTAGTGCGTAAAGTCGCTTCTCTTCATCTGCCAGGGGAAAGAATCACAATCTCACCTTTTTGCCCAAAACAAAAAGTAATGGAGCTACAAATAAAGCTGCAGATGGCCATCCATTGCAATGAGGATTGGCCAACTAGGTCTGAATAGCAGAGTGACTCCACTGCCACGCCCTTTCACGCTGGACCTGCGCTTGTGATCAAGAGGCTGCACACCAACCCCATAGACCCGAGAGCTGAATTGAGAAGGTGCTTGCCTGCTGTTTAAGGCCGCTTGCACGCTGCTTGGAGCCAAAGGCCCAGCGTTGGAGTGCATTTGTCATTTTTACCAGATGGACATATTTTCCAATAGAGCGTCAGAATACTAAACAGGTAAGATTGAGGTCTGGAAATTGAGTCCACTTTCCAACGTGTGTCCCATAAAGCGGAAGTGTCCAGCCGAGTGCAAGCAGTTACAGGTTGCACGCGTGTTATGGGACAGTGCAGCTTTGGACGTGATCCAATGCTCCTGTAGTTATCAGTGGGCCAGTACAGGTGACACCAGTGAGAGAAGAGGAAAAGAAAGAACTCTCGAGCTGTTGGCTGAGAGGCCCCAGTGGCCTTATGGATAAGGCAGTGGCCTACTAAACCAGGGATTGTGGGTTTGAGCCCCATCAGGGGTGGATCCTGGAATTTTGTTCAAACTTCTGCCAAAGTTAATATGCGAGAGTAGAGGGTGGGTGCAGGCTATTATTTTGCTGGGGGGCGCTGTGTAGTCCCGAACGTGCCCTGCTGGTAGGAGACTTTAAATGCCGGCCCCATAGACCCGAGAGCTGAATAGAGAAGGTGCTTGCTTCTCATTTTATTTCTCTCTGTTGCATAGTTTCACGCCCGCTGCCAGCCTTGGTGCGGTAATGTGTAACGTTTTGGCATAGTAGAAAATGGACGGAAGACTTTTGGGATGATAGTAAACACCCTGAAGCCAGCAGCGCATGCCTCATTTGCGAGGATTGAAGAGTTTTGAATAAAATAGTCAAATGGAAGAAAAGTTTCTTGCTGGAGAATGCGGGCATCAATCCCGCTACCTCTCGCATGCTAAGCGAGCGCTCTACCATCTGAGCTAATTCCCCTTCTGAGCAAATGATCTTAAAGGACAGCTTAGTCTTTAGCTCGCACCTGCTTGGCTGTCCAGGGACCTGTAGTGCGTAAAGTCGCTTCTCTTCATCTGCCAGGGGAAAGAATCACAATCTCACCTTTTTGCCCAAAACAAAAAGTAATGGAGCTACAAATAAAGCTGCAGATGGCCATCCATTGCAATGAGGATTGGCCAACTAGGTCTGAATAGCAGAGTGACTCCACTGCCACGCCCTTTCACGCTGGACCTGCGCTTGTGATCAAGAGGCTGCACACCAACCCCATAGACCCGAGAGCTGAATTGAGAAGGTGCTTGCCTGCTGTTTAAGGCCGCTTGCACGCTGCTTGGAGCCAAAGGCCCAGCGTTGGAGTGCATTTGTCATTTTTACCAGATGGACATATTTTCCAATAGAGCGTCAGAATACTAAACAGGTAAGATTGAGGTCTGGAAATTGAGTCCACTTTCCAACGTGTGTCCCATAAAGCGGAAGTGTCCAGCCGAGTGCAAGCAGTTGCAGGTTGCACGCGTGTTATGGGACAGTGCAGCTTTGGACGTGATCCAATGCTCCCGTAGTTATCAGTGGGCCAGTACAGGTGACACCAGTGAGAGAAGTGGAAAAGAAAGAACTCTCGAGCTGTTGGCTGAGAGGCCCCAGTGGCCTTATGGATAAGGCAGTGGCCTACTAAACCAGGGATTGTGGGTTTGAGCCCCATTAGGGGTGGATCCTGGAATTTTGTTCAAACTTCTGCCAAAGTTAATATGCGGGAGTAGAGGGTGGGTGCAGGCTATTATTTTGCTGGGGGGCGCTGTGTAGTCCCGAACGTGCCCTGCTGGTAGGAGACTTTAAATGCCGGCCCCATAGACCCGAGAGCTGAATAGAGAAGGTGCTTGCTTCTCATTTTATTTCTCTCTGTTGCATAGTTTCACGCCCGCTGCCAGCCTTGGTGTGGTAATGTGTAACGTTTTGGCATAGTAGAAAATGGACGGAAGACTTTTGGGATGATAGTAAACACCCTGAAGCCAGCAGCGCATGCCTCATTTGCGAGGATTTAAGAGTTTTGAATAAAATAGTCAAATGGAAGATAAGTTTCTTGCTGGAGAATGCGGGCATCGATCCCGCTACTTCTCGCATGCTAAGCGAGCGCTCTACCATCTGAGCTAATTCCCCTTCTGAGCAAATGATCTTAAAGGACAGCTTAGTCTTTAGCTCGCACCTGCTTGGCTGTCCAGGGACCTGTAGTGCGTAAAGTCGCTTCTCTTCATCTGCCAGGGGAAAGAATCACAATCTCACCTTTTTGCCCAAAACAAAAAGTAATGGAGCTACAAATAAAGCTGCAGATGGCCATCCATTGCAATGAGGATTGGCCAACTAGGTCTGAATAGCAGAGTGACTCCACTGCCACGCCCTTTCACGCTGGACCTGCGCTTGTGATCAAGAGGCTGCACACCAACCCCATAGACCCGAGAGCTGAATTGAGAAGGTGCTTGCCTGCTGTTTAAGGCCGCTTGCACGCTGCTTGGAGCCAAAGGCCCAGCGTTGGAGTGCATTTGTCATTTTTACCAGATGGACATATTTTCCAATAGAGCGTCAGAATACTAAACAGGTAAGATTGAGGTCTGGAAATTGAGTCCACTTTCCAACGTGTGTCCCATAAAGCGGAAGTGTCCAGCCGAGTGCAAGCAGTTGCAGGTTGCATGCGTGTTATGGGACAGTGCAGCTTTGGACGTGATCCAATGCTCCCGTAGTTATCAGTGGGCCAGTACAGGTGACACCAGTGAGAGAAGTGGAAAAGAAAGAACTCTAGAGCTGTTGGCTGAGAGGCCCCAGTGGCCTTATGGATAAGGCAGTGGCCTACTAAACCAGGGATTGTGGGTTTGAGCCCCATCAGGGGTGGATCCTGGAATTTTGTTCAAACTTCTGCCAAAGTTAATATGCGGGAGTAGAGGGTGGGTGCAGGCTATTATTTTGCTGGGGGGCGCTGTGTAGTCCCGAACGTGCCCTGCTGGTAGGAGACTTTAAATGCCGGCCCCATAGACCCGAGAGCTGAATAGAGAAGGTGCTTGCTTCTCATTTTATTTCTCTCTGTTGCATAGTTTCACGCCCGCTGCCAGCCTTGGTGCGGAAATGTGTAACGTTTTGGCATAGTAGAAAATGGACGGAAGACTTTTGGGATGATAGTAAACACCCTGAAGCCAGCAGCGCATGCCTCATTTGCGAGGATTTAAGAGTTTTGAATAAAATAGTCAAATGGAAGAAAAGTTTCTTGCTGGAGAATGCGGGCATCGATCCCGCTACCTCTCGCATGCTAAGCGAGCGCTCTACCATCTGAGCTAATTCCCCTTCTGAGCAAATAATCTTAAAGGACAGCTTAGTCTTTAGCTCGAACCTGCTTGGCTGTCCAGGGACCTGTAGTGCGTAAAGTCGCTTCTCTTCATCTGCCAGGGGAAAGAATCACAATCTCACCTTTTTGCCCAAAACAAAAAGTAATGGAGCTACAAATAAAGCTGCAGATGGCCATCCATTGCAATGAGGATTAGCCAACTAGGTCTGAATAGCAGAGTGACTCCACTGCCACGCCCTTTCACGCTGGACCTGCGCTTGTGATCAAGAGGCTGCACACCAACCCCATAGACCCGAGAGCTGAATTGAGAAGGTGCTTGCCTGCTGTTTAAGGCCGCTTGCACGCTGCTTGGAGCCAAAGGCCCAGCGTTGGAGTGCATTTGTCATTTTTACCAGATGGACATATTTTCCAATAGAGCGTCAGAATACTAAACAGGTAAGATTGAGGTCTGGAAATTGAGTCCACTTTCCAACGTGTGTCCCATAAAGCGGAAGTGTCCAGCCGAGTGCAAGCAGGTGCAGGTTGCACGCGTGTTATGGGACAGTGCAGCTTTGGACGTGATCCAATGCTCCCGTAGTTATCAGTGGGCCAGTACAGGTGACACCAGTGAGAGAAGAGGAAAAGAAAGAACTCTCGAGCTGTTGGCTGAGAGGCCCCAGTGGCCTTATGGATAAGGCAGTGGCCTACTAAACCAGGGATTGTGGGTTTGAGTCCCATCAGGGGTGGATCCTGGAATTTTGTTCAAACTTCTGCCAAAGTTAATATGCGGGAGTAGAGGGTGGGTGCAGGCTATTATTTTGCTGGGGGGCGCTGTGTAGTCCCGAACGTGCCCTGCTGGTAGGAGACTTTAAATGCCGGCCCCATAGACCCGAGAGCTGAATAGAGAAGGTGCTTGCTTCTCATTTTATTTCTCTCTGTTGCATAGTTTCACGCCCGCTGCCAGCCTTGGTGCGGTAATGTGTAACGTTTTGGCATAGTAGAAAATGGACGGAAGACTTTTGGGATGATAGTAAACACCCTGAAGCCAGCAGCGCATGCCTCATTTGCGAGGATTTAAGAGTTTTGAATAAAATAGTCAAATGGAAGAAAAGTTTCTTGCTGGAGAATGCGGGCATCGATCCCGCTACCTCTCGCATGCTAAGCGAGCGCTCTACCATCTGAGCTAATTCCCCTTCTGAGCAAATGATCTTAAAGGACAGCTTAGTCTTTAGTTCGCACCTGCTTGGCTGTCCAGGGACCTGTAGTGCGTAAAGTCGCTTCTCTTCATCTGCCAGGGGAAAGAATCACGATCTCACCTTTTTGCCCAAAACAAAAAGTAATGGAGCTACAAATAAAGCTGCAGATGGCCATCCATTGCAATGAGGATTGGCCAACTAGGTCTGAATAGCAGAGTGACTCCACTGCCACGCCCTTTCACGCTGGACCTGCGCTTGTGATCAAGAGGCTGCACACCAACCCCATAGACCCGAGAGCTGAATTGAGAAGGTGCTTGCCTGCTGTTTAAGGCCACTTGCACGCTGCTTGGAGCCAAAGGCCCAGCTTTGGAGTGCATTTGTCATTTTTACCAGATGGACATATTTTCCAATAGAGCGTCAGAATACTAAACAGGGAAGATTGAGGTCTGGAAACGGAGTCCACTTTCCAACGTGTGTCCCATAATGCGGAAGTGTCCAGCCGAGTGCAAGCAGGTGCAGGTTGCACGCGTGTTATGGGACAGTGCAGCTTTGGACGTGATCCAATGCTCCTGTAGTTATCAGTGGGCCAGTACAGGTGACACCAGTGAGAGAAGAGGAAAAGAAAGAATTCTCGAGCTGTTGGCTGAGCGGCCCCAGTGGCCTTATGGATAGGCAGTGGCCTCCTTAAACCAAGGATCGTGGGTTCGAGTCCCATCAGGGGTGGATCCTGGAATTTTGTTCAAACTTCTGCCAAAGTTAATATGCGGGAGTAGAGGGTGGGTGCAGGCTATTATTTTGCTGGGGGGCGCTGTGTAGTCCCGAACGTGCCCTGCTGGTAGGAGACTTTAAATGCCGGCCCCATAGACCCGAGAGCTGAATAGAGAAGGTGCTTGCTTCTCATTTTATTTCTCTCTGTTGCATAGTTTCACGCCCGCTGCCAGCCTTGGTGCGGAAATGTGTAACGTTTTGGCATAGTAGAAAATGGACGGAAGACTTTTGGGATGATAGTAAACACCCTGAAGCCAGCAGCGCATGCCTCATTTGCGAGGATTTAAGAGTTTTGAATAAAATAGTCAAATGGAAGAAAGGTTTCTTGCTGGAGAATGCGGGCATCGATCCCGCTACCTCTCGCATGCTAAGCGAGCGCTCTACCATCTGAGCTAATTCCCCTTCTGAGCAAATGATCTTAAAGGACAGCTTAGTCTTTAGCTCGAACCTGCTTGGCTGTCCAGGGACCTGTAGTGCGTAAAGTCGCTTCTCTTCATCTGCCAGGGGAAAGAATCACAATCTCACCTTTTTGCATAAAACAAAAAGTAATGGAGCTACAAATAAAGCTGCAGATGGCCATCCATTGCAATGAGGATTAGCCAACTAGGTCTGAATAGCAGAGTGACTCCACTGCCACGCCCTTTCACGCTGGACCTGCGCTTGTGATCAAGAGGCTGCACACCAACCCCATAGACCCGAGAGCTGAATTGAGAAGGTGCTTGCCTGCTGTTTAAGGCCGCTTGCACGCTGCTTGGAGCCAAAGGCCCAGCGTTGGAGTGCATTTGTCATTTTTACCAGATGGACATATTTTCCAATAGAGCGTCAGAATACTAAACAGGTAAGATTGAGGTCTGGAAATTGAGTCCACTTTCCAACGTGTGTCCCATAAAGCGGAAGTGTCCAGCCGAGTGCAAGCAGGTGCAGGTTGCACGCGTGTTATGGGACAGTGCAGTTTTGGACGTGATCCAATGCTCCCGTAGTTATCAGTGGGCCAGTACAGGTGACACCAGTGAGAGAAGAGGAAAAGAAAGAACTCTCGAGGTGTTGGCTGAGAGGCCCCAGTGGCCTTATGGATAAGGCAGTGGCCTACTAAACCAGGGATTGTGGGTTTGAGCCCCATCAGGGGTGGATCCTGGAATTTTGTTCAAACTTCTGCCAAAGTTAATATGCGGGAGTAGAGGGTGGGTGCAGGCTATTATTTTGCTGGGGGGCGCTGTGTAGTCCCGAACGTGCCCTGCTGGTAGGAGACTTTAAATGCCGGCCCCATAGACCCGAGAGCTGAATAGAGAAGGTGCTTGCTTCTCATTTTATTTCTCTCTGTTGCATAGTTTCACGCCCGCTGCCAGCCTTGGTGCGGAAATGTGTAACGTTTTGGCATAGTAGAAAATGGACGGAAGACTTTTGGGATGATAGTAAACACCCTGAAGCCAGCAGCGCATGCCTCATTTGCGAGGATTTAAGAGTTTTGAATAAAATAGTCAAATGGAAGAAAAGTTTCTTGCTGGAGAATGCGGGCATTGATCCCGCTACCTCTCGCATGCTAAGTGAGCGCTCTACCATCTGAGCTAATTCCCCTTCTGAGCAAATGATCTTAAAGGACAGCTTAGTCTTTAGCTCGAACCTGCTTGGCTGTCCAGGGACCTGTAGTGCGTAAAGTCGCTTCTCTTCATCTGCCAGGGGAAAGAATCACAATCTCACCTTTTTGCCCAAAACAAAAAGTAATGGAGCTACAAATAAAGCTGCAGATGGCCATCCATTGCAATGAGGATTAGCCAACTAGGTCTGAATAGCAGAGTGACTCCACTGCCACGCCCTTTCACGCTGGACCTGCGCTTGTGATCAAGAGGCTGCACACCAACCCCATAGACCCGAGAGCTGAATTGAGAAGGTGCTTGCCTGCTGTTTAAGGCCGCTTGCACGCTGCTTGGAGCCAAAGGCCCAGCGTTGGAGTGCATTTGTCATTTTTACCAGATGGACATATTTTCCAATAGAGCGTCAGAATACTAAACAGGTAAGATTGAGGTCTGGAAATTGAGTCCACTTTCCAACGTGTGTCCCATAAAGCGGAAGTGTCCAGCCGAGTGCAAGCAGGTGCAGGTTGCACGCGTGTTATGGGACAGTGCAGCTTTGGACGTGATCCAATGCTCCTGTAGTTATCAGTGGGCCAGTACAGGTGACACCAGTGAGAGAAGAGGAAAAGAAAGAACTCTCGAGCTGTTGGCTGAGAGGCCCCAGTGGCCTTATGGATAAGGCAGTGACCTACTAAACCAGGGATTGTGGGTTTGAGTCCCATCAGGGGTGGATCCTGGAATTTTGTTCAAACTTCTGCCAAAGTTAATATGCGGGAGTAGAGGGTGGGTGCAGGCTATTATTTTGCTGGGGGGCGCTGTGTAGTCCCGAACGTGCCCTGCTGGTAGGAGACTTTAAATGCCGGCCCCATAGACCCGAGAGCTGAATAGAGAAGGTGCTTGCTTCTCATTTTATTTCTCTCTGTTGCATAGTTTCACGCCCGCTGCCAGCCTTGGTGCGGTAATGTGTAACGTTTTGGCATAGTAGAAAATGGACGGAAGACTTTTAGGATGATAGTAAACACCCTGAAGCCAGCAGCGCATGCCTCATTTGCGAGGATTTAAGAGTTTTGAATAAAATAGTCAAATGGAAGAAAAGTTTCTTGCTGGAGAATGCGGGCATCGATCCCGCTACCTCTCGCATGCTAAGCGAGCGCTCTACCATCTGAGCTAATTCCCCTTCTGAGCAAATGATCTTAAAGGACAGCTTAGTCTTTAGCTCGCACCTGCTTGGCTGTCCAGGGACCTGTAGTGCGTAAAGTCGCTTCTCTTCATCTGCCAGGGGAAAGAATCACAATCTCACCTTTTTGCCCAAAACAAAAAGTAATGGAGCTACAAATAAAGCTGCAGATGGCCATCCATTGCAATGAGGATTGGCCAACTAGGTCTGAATAGCAGAGTGACTCCACTGCCACGCCCTTTCACGCTGGACCTGCGCTTGTGATCAAGAGGCTGCACACCAACCCCATAGACCCGAGAGCTGAATTGAGAAGGTGCTTGCCTGCTGTTTAAGGCCGCTTGCACGCTGCTTGGAGCCAAAGGCCCAGCGTTGGAGTGCATTTGTCATTTTTACCAGATGGACATATTTTCCAATAGAGCGTCAGAATACTAAACAGGTAAGATTGAGGTCTGGAAATTGAGTCCACTTTCCAACGTGTGTCCCATAAAGCGGAAGTGTCCAGCCGAGTGCAAGCAGTTGCAGGTTGCATGCGTGTTATGGGACAGTGCAGCTTTGGACGTGATCCAATGCTCCCGTAGTTATCAGTGGGCCAGTACAGGTGACACCAGTGAGAGAAGTGGAAAAGAAAGAACTCTAGAGCTGTTGGCTGAGAGGCCCCAGTGGCCTTATGGATAAGGCAGTGGCCTACTAAACCAGGGATTGTGGGTTTGAGCCCCATCAGGGGTGGATCCTGGAATTTTGTTCAAACTTCTGCCAAAGTTAATATGCGGGAGTAGAGGGTGGGTGCAGGCTATTATTTTGCTGGGGGGCGCTGTGTAGTCCCGAACGTGCCCTGCTGGTAGGAGACTTTAAATGCCGGCCCCATAGACCCGAGAGCTGAATAGAGAAGGTGCTTGCTTCTCATTTTATTTCTCTCTGTTGCATAGTTTCACGCCCGCTGCCAGCCTTGGTGCGGAAATGTGTAACGTTTTGGCATAGTAGAAAATGGACGGAAGACTTTTGGGATGATAGTAAACACCCTGAAGCCAGCAGCGCATGCCTCATTTGCGAGGATTTAAGAGTTTTGAATAAAATAGTCAAATGGAAGAAAAGTTTCTTGCTGGAGAATGCGGGCATCGATCCCGCTACCTCTCGCATGCTAAGCGAGCGCTCTACCATCTGAGCTAATTCCCCTTCTGAGCAAATAATCTTAAAGGACAGCTTAGTCTTTAGCTCGAACCTGCTTGGCTGTCCAGGGACCTGTAGTGCGTAAAGTCGCTTCTCTTCATCTGCCAGGGGAAAGAATCACAATCTCACCTTTTTGCCCAAAACAAAAAGTAATGGAGCTACAAATAAAGCTGCAGATGGCCATCCATTGCAATGAGGATTAGCCAACTAGGTCTGAATAGCAGAGTGACTCCACTGCCACGCCCTTTCACGCTGGACCTGCGCTTGTGATCAAGAGGCTGCACACCAACCCCATAGACCCGAGAGCTGAATTGAGAAGGTGCTTGCCTGCTGTTTAAGGCCGCTTGCACGCTGCTTGGAGCCAAAGGCCCAGCGTTGGAGTGCATTTGTCATTTTTACCAGATGGACATATTTTCCAATAGAGCGTCAGAATACTAAACAGGTAAGATTGAGGTCTGGAAATTGAGTCCACTTTCCAACGTGTGTCCCATAAAGCGGAAGTGTCCAGCCGAGTGCAAGCAGGTGCAGGTTGCACGCGTGTTATGGGACAGTGCAGCTTTGGACGTGATCCAATGCTCCCGTAGTTATCAGTGGGCCAGTACAGGTGACACCAGTGAGAGAAGAGGAAAAGAAAGAACTCTCGAGCTGTTGGCTGAGAGGCCCCAGTGGCCTTATGGATAAGGCAGTGGCCTACTAAACCAGGGATTGTGGGTTTGAGTCCCATCAGGGGTGGATCCTGGAATTTTGTTCAAACTTCTGCCAAAGTTAATATGCGGGAGTAGAGGGTGGGTGCAGGCTATTATTTTGCTGGGGGGCGCTGTGTAGTCCCGAACGTGCCCTGCTGGTAGGAGACTTTAAATGCCGGCCCCATAGACCCGAGAGCTGAATAGAGAAGGTGCTTGCTTCTCATTTTATTTCTCTCTGTTGCATAGTTTCACGCCCGCTGCCAGCCTTGGTGCGGTAATGTGTAACGTTTTGGCATAGTAGAAAATGGACGGAAGACTTTTGGGATGATAGTAAACACCCTGAAGCCAGCAGCGCATGCCTCATTTGCGAGGATTTAAGAGTTTTGAATAAAATAGTCAAATGGAAGAAAAGTTTCTTGCTGGAGAATGCGGGCATCGATCCCGCTACCTCTCGCATGCTAAGCGAGCGCTCTACCATCTGAGCTAATTCCCCTTCTGAGCAAATGATCTTAAAGGACAGCTTAGTCTTTAGTTCGCACCTGCTTGGCTGTCCAGGGACCTGTAGTGCGTAAAGTCGCTTCTCTTCATCTGCCAGGGGAAAGAATCACGATCTCACCTTTTTGCCCAAAACAAAAAGTAATGGAGCTACAAATAAAGCTGCAGATGGCCATCCATTGCAATGAGGATTGGCCAACTAGGTCTGAATAGCAGAGTGACTCCACTGCCACGCCCTTTCACGCTGGACCTGCGCTTGTGATCAAGAGGCTGCACACCAACCCCATAGACCCGAGAGCTGAATTGAGAAGGTGCTTGCCTGCTGTTTAAGGCCACTTGCACGCTGCTTGGAGCCAAAGGCCCAGCTTTGGAGTGCATTTGTCATTTTTACCAGATGGACATATTTTCCAATAGAGCGTCAGAATACTAAACAGGGAAGATTGAGGTCTGGAAACGGAGTCCACTTTCCAACGTGTGTCCCATAATGCGGAAGTGTCCAGCCGAGTGCAAGCAGGTGCAGGTTGCACGCGTGTTATGGGACAGTGCAGCTTTGGACGTGATCCAATGCTCCTGTAGTTATCAGTGGGCCAGTACAGGTGACACCAGTGAGAGAAGAGGAAAAGAAAGAATTCTCGAGCTGTTGGCTGAGCGGCCCCAGTGGCCTTATGGATAGGCAGTGGCCTCCTTAAACCAAGGATCGTGGGTTCGAGTCCCATCAGGGGTGGATCCTGGAATTTTGTTCAAACTTCTGCCAAAGTTAATATGCGGGAGTAGAGGGTGGGTGCAGGCTATTATTTTGCTGGGGGGCGCTGTGTAGTCCCGAACGTGCCCTGCTGGTAGGAGACTTTAAATGCCGGCCCCATAGACCCGAGAGCTGAATAGAGAAGGTGCTTGCTTCTCATTTTATTTCTCTCTGTTGCATAGTTTCACGCCCGCTGCCAGCCTTGGTGCGGAAATGTGTAACGTTTTGGCATAGTAGAAAATGGACGGAAGACTTTTGGGATGATAGTAAACACCCTGAAGCCAGCAGCGCATGCCTCATTTGCGAGGATTTAAGAGTTTTGAATAAAATAGTCAAATGGAAGAAAGGTTTCTTGCTGGAGAATGCGGGCATCGATCCCGCTACCTCTCGCATGCTAAGCGAGCGCTCTACCATCTGAGCTAATTCCCCTTCTGAGCAAATGATCTTAAAGGACAGCTTAGTCTTTAGCTCGAACCTGCTTGGCTGTCCAGGGACCTGTAGTGCGTAAAGTCGCTTCTCTTCATCTGCCAGGGGAAAGAATCACAATCTCACCTTTTTGCATAAAACAAAAAGTAATGGAGCTACAAATAAAGCTGCAGATGGCCATCCATTGCAATGAGGATTAGCCAACTAGGTCTGAATAGCAGAGTGACTCCACTGCCACGCCCTTTCACGCTGGACCTGCGCTTGTGATCAAGAGGCTGCACACCAACCCCATAGACCCGAGAGCTGAATTGAGAAGGTGCTTGCCTGCTGTTTAAGGCCGCTTGCACGCTGCTTGGAGCCAAAGGCCCAGCGTTGGAGTGCATTTGTCATTTTTACCAGATGGACATATTTTCCAATAGAGCGTCAGAATACTAAACAGGTAAGATTGAGGTCTGGAAATTGAGTCCACTTTCCAACGTGTGTCCCATAAAGCGGAAGTGTCCAGCCGAGTGCAAGCAGGTGCAGGTTGCACGCGTGTTATGGGACAGTGCAGTTTTGGACGTGATCCAATGCTCCCGTAGTTATCAGTGGGCCAGTACAGGTGACACCAGTGAGAGAAGAGGAAAAGAAAGAACTCTCGAGGTGTTGGCTGAGAGGCCCCAGTGGCCTTATGGATAAGGCAGTGGCCTACTAAACCAGGGATTGTGGGTTTGAGCCCCATCAGGGGTGGATCCTGGAATTTTGTTCAAACTTCTGCCAAAGTTAATATGCGGGAGTAGAGGGTGGGTGCAGGCTATTATTTTGCTGGGGGGCGCTGTGTAGTCCCGAACGTGCCCTGCTGGTAGGAGACTTTAAATGCCGGCCCCATAGACCCGAGAGCTGAATAGAGAAGGTGCTTGCTTCTCATTTTATTTCTCTCTGTTGCATAGTTTCACGCCCGCTGCCAGCCTTGGTGCGGAAATGTGTAACGTTTTGGCATAGTAGAAAATGGACGGAAGACTTTTGGGATGATAGTAAACACCCTGAAGCCAGCAGCGCATGCCTCATTTGCGAGGATTTAAGAGTTTTGAATAAAATAGTCAAATGGAAGAAAAGTTTCTTGCTGGAGAATGCGGGCATTGATCCCGCTACCTCTCGCATGCTAAGTGAGCGCTCTACCATCTGAGCTAATTCCCCTTCTGAGCAAATGATCTTAAAGGACAGCTTAGTCTTTAGCTCGAACCTGCTTGGCTGTCCAGGGACCTGTAGTGCGTAAAGTCGCTTCTCTTCATCTGCCAGGGGAAAGAATCACAATCTCACCTTTTTGCCCAAAACAAAAAGTAATGGAGCTACAAATAAAGCTGCAGATGGCCATCCATTGCAATGAGGATTAGCCAACTAGGTCTGAATAGCAGAGTGACTCCACTGCCACGCCCTTTCACGCTGGACCTGCGCTTGTGATCAAGAGGCTGCACACCAACCCCATAGACCCGAGAGCTGAATTGAGAAGGTGCTTGCCTGCTGTTTAAGGCCGCTTGCACGCTGCTTGGAGCCAAAGGCCCAGCGTTGGAGTGCATTTGTCATTTTTACCAGATGGACATATTTTCCAATAGAGCGTCAGAATACTAAACAGGTAAGATTGAGGTCTGGAAATTGAGTCCACTTTCCAACGTGTGTCCCATAAAGCGGAAGTGTCCAGCCGAGTGCAAGCAGGTGCAGGTTGCACGCGTGTTATGGGACAGTGCAGCTTTGGACGTGATCCAATGCTCCTGTAGTTATCAGTGGGCCAGTACAGGTGACACCAGTGAGAGAAGAGGAAAAGAAAGAACTCTCGAGCTGTTGGCTGAGAGGCCCCAGTGGCCTTATGGATAAGGCAGTGACCTACTAAACCAGGGATTGTGGGTTTGAGTCCCATCAGGGGTGGATCCTGGAATTTTGTTCAAACTTCTGCCAAAGTTAATATGCGGGAGTAGAGGGTGGGTGCAGGCTATTATTTTGCTGGGGGGCGCTGTGTAGTCCCGAACGTGCCCTGCTGGTAGGAGACTTTAAATGCCGGCCCCATAGACCCGAGAGCTGAATAGAGAAGGTGCTTGCTTCTCATTTTATTTCTCTCTGTTGCATAGTTTCACGCCCGCTGCCAGCCTTGGTGCGGTAATGTGTAACGTTTTGGCATAGTAGAAAATGGACGGAAGACTTTTAGGATGATAGTAAACACCCTGAAGCCAGCAGCGCATGCCTCATTTGCGAGGATTTAAGAGTTTTGAATAAAATAGTCAAATGGAAGAAAAGTTTCTTGCTGGAGAATGCGGGCATCGATCCCGCTACCTCTCGCATGCTAAGCGAGCGCTCTACCATCTGAGCTAATTCCCCTTCTGAGCAAATGATCTTAAAGGACAGCTTAGTCTTTAGCTCGCACCTGCTTGGCTGTCCAGGGACCTGTAGTGCGTAAAGTCGCTTCTCTTCATCTGCCAGGGGAAAGAATCACAATCTCACCTTTTTGCCCAAAACAAAAAGTAATGGAGCTACAAATAAAGCTGCAGATGGCCATCCATTGCAATGAGGATTAGCCAACTAGGTCTGAATAGCAGAGTGACTCCACTGCCACGCCCTTTCACGCTGGACCTGCGCTTGTGATCAAGAGGCTGCACACCAACCCCATAGACCCGAGAGCTGAATTGAGAAGGTGCTTGCCTGCTGTTTAAGGCCGCTTGCACGCTGCTTGGAGCCAAAGGCCCAGCGTTGGAGTGCATTTGTCATTTTTACCAGATGGACATATTTTCCAATAGAGCGTCAGAATACTAAACAGGTAAGATTGAGGTCTGGAAATTGAGTCCACTTTCCAACGTGTGTCCCATAAAGCGGAAGTGTCCAGCCGAGTGCAAGCAGGTGCAGGTTGCACGCGTGTTATGGGACAGTGCAGTTTTGGACGTGATCCAATGCTCCCGTAGTTATCAGTGGGCCAGTACAGGTGACACCAGTGAGAGAAGAGGAAAAGAAAGAACTCTCGAGGTGTTGGCTGAGAGGCCCCAGTGGCCTTATGGATAAGGCAGTGGCCTACTAAACCAGGGATTGTGGGTTTGAGCCCCATCAGGGGTGGATCCTGGAATTTTGTTCAAACTTCTGCCAAAGTTAATATGCGGGAGTAGAGGGTGGGTGCAGGCTATTATTTTGCTGGGGGGCGCTGTGTAGTCCCGAACGTGCCCTGCTGGTAGGAGACTTTAAATGCCGGCCCCATAGACCCGAGAGCTGAATAGAGAAGGTGCTTGCTTCTCATTTTATTTCTCTCTGTTGCATAGTTTCACGCCCGCTGCCAGCCTTGGTGCGGAAATGTGTAACGTTTTGGCATAGTAGAAAATGGACGGAAGACTTTTGGGATGATAGTAAACACCCTGAAGCCAGCAGCGCATGCCTCATTTGCGAGGATTTAAGAGTTTTGAATAAAATAGTCAAATGGAAGAAAAGTTTCTTGCTGGAGAATGCAGGCATCGATCCCGCTACCTCTCGCATGCTAAGCGAGCGCTCTACCATCTGAGCTAATTCCCCTTCTGAGCAAATGATCTTAAAGGACAGCTTAGTCTTTAGCTCGAACCTGCTTGGCTGTCCAGGGACCTGTAGTGCGTAAAGTCGCTTCTCTTCATCTGCCAGGGGAAAGAATCACAATCTCACCTTTTTGCCCAAAACAAAAAGTAATGGAGCTACAAATAAAGCTGCAGATGGCCATCCATTGCAATGAGGATTAGCCAACTAGGTCTGAATAGCAGAGTGACTCCACTGCCACGCCCTTTCACGCTGGACCTGCGCTTGTGATCAAGAGGCTGCACACCAACCCCATAGACCCGAGAGCTGAATTGAGAAGGTGCTTGCCTGCTGTTTAAGGCCGCTTGCACGCTGCTTGGAGCCAAAGGCCCAGCGTTGGAGTGCATTTGTCATTTTTACCAGATGGACATATTTTCCAATAGAGCGTCAGAATACTAAACAGGTAAGATTGAGGTCTGGAAATTGAGTCCACTTTCCAACGTGTGTCCCATAAAGCGGAAGTGTCCAGCCGAGTGCAAGCAGGTGCAGGTTGCACGCGTGTTATGGGACAGTGCAGTTTTGGACGTGATCCAATGCTCCCGTAGTTATCAGTGGGCCAGTACAGGTGACACCAGTGAGAGAAGAGGAAAAGAAAGAACTCTCGAGCTGTTGGCTGAGAGGCCCCAGTGGCCTTATGGATAAGGCAGTGGCCTACTAAACCAGGGATTGTGGGTTTGAGCCCCATCAGGGGTGGATCCTGGAATTTTGTTCAAACTTCTGCCAAAGTTAATATGCGGGAGTAGAGGGTGGGTGCAGGCTATTATTTTGCTGGGGGGCGCTGTGTAGTCCCGAACGTGCCCTGCTGGTAGGAGACTTTAAATGCCGGCCCCATAGACCCGAGAGCTGAATAGAGAAGGTGCTTGCTTCTCATTTTATTTCTCTCTGTTGCATAGTTTCACGCCCGCTGCCAGCCTTGGTGCGGTAATGTGTAACGTTTTGGCATAGTAGAAAATGGACGGAAGACTTTTGGGATGATAGTAAACACCCTGAAGCCAGCAGCGCATGCCTCATTTGCGAGGATTTAAGAGTTTTGAATAAAATAGTCAAATGGAAGAAAAGTTTCTTGCTGGAGAATGCGGGCATCGATCCCGCTACCTCTCGCATGCTAAGCGAGCGCTCTACCATCTGAGCTAATTCCCCTTCTGAGCAAATGATCTTAAAGGACAGCTTAGTCTTTAGTTCGCACCTGCTTGGCTGTCCAGGGACCTGTAGTGCGTAAAGTCGCTTCTCTTCATCTGCCAGGGGAAAGAATCACGATCTCACCTTTTTGCCCAAAACAAAAAGTAATGGAGCTACAAATAAAGCTGCAGATGGCCATCCATTGCAATGAGGATTGGCCAACTAGGTCTGAATAGCAGAGTGACTCCACTGCCACGCCCTTTCACGCTGGACCTGCGCTTGTGATCAAGAGGCTGCACACCAACCCCATAGACCCGAGAGCTGAATTGAGAAGGTGCTTGCCTGCTGTTTAAGGCCACTTGCACGCTGCTTGGAGCCAAAGGCCCAGCTTTGGAGTGCATTTGTCATTTTTACCAGATGGACATATTTTCCAATAGAGCGTCAGAATACTAAACAGGGAAGATTGAGGTCTGGAAACGGAGTCCACTTTCCAACGTGTGTCCCATAATGCGGAAGTGTCCAGCCGAGTGCAAGCAGGTGCAGGTTGCACGCGTGTTATGGGACAGTGCAGCTTTGGACGTGATCCAATGCTCCTGTAGTTATCAGTGGGCCAGTACAGGTGACACCAGTGAGAGAAGAGGAAAAGAAAGAATTCTCGAGCTGTTGGCTGAGCGGCCCCAGTGGCCTTATGGATAGGCAGTGGCCTCCTTAAACCAAGGATCGTGGGTTCGAGTCCCATCAGGGGTGGATCCTGGAATTTTGTTCAAACTTCTGCCAAAGTTAATATGCGGGAGTAGAGGGTGGGTGCAGGCTATTATTTTGCTGGGGGGCGCTGTGTAGTCCCGAACGTGCCCTGCTGGTAGGAGACTTTAAATGCCGGCCCCATAGACCCGAGAGCTGAATAGAGAAGGTGCTTGCTTCTCATTTTATTTCTCTCTGTTGCATAGTTTCACGCCCGCTGCCAGCCTTGGTGCGGAAATGTGTAACGTTTTGGCATAGTAGAAAATGGACGGAAGACTTTTGGGATGATAGTAAACACCCTGAAGCCAGCAGCGCATGCCTCATTTGCGAGGATTTAAGAGTTTTGAATAAAATAGTCAAATGGAAGAAAGGTTTCTTGCTGGAGAATGCGGGCATCGATCCCGCTACCTCTCGCATGCTAAGCGAGCGCTCTACCATCTGAGCTAATTCCCCTTCTGAGCAAATGATCTTAAAGGACAGCTTAGTCTTTAGCTCGAACCTGCTTGGCTGTCCAGGGACCTGTAGTGCGTAAAGTCGCTTCTCTTCATCTGCCAGGGGAAAGAATCACAATCTCACCTTTTTGCATAAAACAAAAAGTAATGGAGCTACAAATAAAGCTGCAGATGGCCATCCATTGCAATGAGGATTAGCCAACTAGGTCTGAATAGCAGAGTGACTCCACTGCCACGCCCTTTCACGCTGGACCTGCGCTTGTGATCAAGAGGCTGCACACCAACCCCATAGACCCGAGAGCTGAATTGAGAAGGTGCTTGCCTGCTGTTTAAGGCCGCTTGCACGCTGCTTGGAGCCAAAGGCCCAGCGTTGGAGTGCATTTGTCATTTTTACCAGATGGACATATTTTCCAATAGAGCGTCAGAATACTAAACAGGTAAGATTGAGGTCTGGAAATTGAGTCCACTTTCCAACGTGTGTCCCATAAAGCGGAAGTGTCCAGCCGAGTGCAAGCAGGTGCAGGTTGCACGCGTGTTATGGGACAGTGCAGTTTTGGACGTGATCCAATGCTCCCGTAGTTATCAGTGGGCCAGTACAGGTGACACCAGTGAGAGAAGAGGAAAAGAAAGAACTCTCGAGGTGTTGGCTGAGAGGCCCCAGTGGCCTTATGGATAAGGCAGTGGCCTACTAAACCAGGGATTGTGGGTTTGAGCCCCATCAGGGGTGGATCCTGGAATTTTGTTCAAACTTCTGCCAAAGTTAATATGCGGGAGTAGAGGGTGGGTGCAGGCTATTATTTTGCTGGGGGGCGCTGTGTAGTCCCGAACGTGCCCTGCTGGTAGGAGACTTTAAATGCCGGCCCCATAGACCCGAGAGCTGAATAGAGAAGGTGCTTGCTTCTCATTTTATTTCTCTCTGTTGCATAGTTTCACGCCCGCTGCCAGCCTTGGTGCGGAAATGTGTAACGTTTTGGCATAGTAGAAAATGGACGGAAGACTTTTGGGATGATAGTAAACACCCTGAAGCCAGCAGCGCATGCCTCATTTGCGAGGATTTAAGAGTTTTGAATAAAATAGTCAAATGGAAGAAAAGTTTCTTGCTGGAGAATGCGGGCATTGATCCCGCTACCTCTCGCATGCTAAGTGAGCGCTCTACCATCTGAGCTAATTCCCCTTCTGAGCAAATGATCTTAAAGGACAGCTTAGTCTTTAGCTCGAACCTGCTTGGCTGTCCAGGGACCTGTAGTGCGTAAAGTCGCTTCTCTTCATCTGCCAGGGGAAAGAATCACAATCTCACCTTTTTGCCCAAAACAAAAAGTAATGGAGCTACAAATAAAGCTGCAGATGGCCATCCATTGCAATGAGGATTAGCCAACTAGGTCTGAATAGCAGAGTGACTCCACTGCCACGCCCTTTCACGCTGGACCTGCGCTTGTGATCAAGAGGCTGCACACCAACCCCATAGACCCGAGAGCTGAATTGAGAAGGTGCTTGCCTGCTGTTTAAGGCCGCTTGCACGCTGCTTGGAGCCAAAGGCCCAGCGTTGGAGTGCATTTGTCATTTTTACCAGATGGACATATTTTCCAATAGAGCGTCAGAATACTAAACAGGTAAGATTGAGGTCTGGAAATTGAGTCCACTTTCCAACGTGTGTCCCATAAAGCGGAAGTGTCCAGCCGAGTGCAAGCAGGTGCAGGTTGCACGCGTGTTATGGGACAGTGCAGCTTTGGACGTGATCCAATGCTCCTGTAGTTATCAGTGGGCCAGTACAGGTGACACCAGTGAGAGAAGAGGAAAAGAAAGAACTCTCGAGCTGTTGGCTGAGAGGCCCCAGTGGCCTTATGGATAAGGCAGTGACCTACTAAACCAGCGATTGTGGGTTTGAGTCCCATCAGGGGTGGATCCTGGAATTTTGTTCAAACTTCTGCCAAAGTTAATATGCGGGAGTAGAGGGTGGGTGCAGGCTATTATTTTGCTGGGGGGCGCTGTGTAGTCCCGAACGTGCCCTGCTGGTAGGAGACTTTAAATGCCGGCCCCATAGACCCGAGAGCTGAATAGAGAAGGTGCTTGCTTCTCATTTTATTTCTCTCTGTTGCATAGTTTCACGCCCGCTGCCAGCCTTGGTGCGGTAATGTGTAACGTTTTGGCATAGTAGAAAATGGACGGAAGACTTTTAGGATGATAGTAAACACCCTGAAGCCAGCAGCGCATGCCTCATTTGCGAGGATTTAAGAGTTTTGAATAAAATAGTCAAATGGAAGAAAAGTTTCTTGCTGGAGAATGCGGGCATCGATCCCGCTACCTCTCGCATGCTAAGCGAGCGCTCTACCATCTGAGCTAATTCCCCTTCTGAGCAAATGATCTTAAAGGACAGCTTAGTCTTTAGCTCGCACCTGCTTGGCTGTCCAGGGACCTGTAGTGCGTAAAGTCGCTTCTCTTCATCTGCCAGGGGAAAGAATCACAATCTCACCTTTTTGCCCAAAACAAAAAGTAATGGAGCTACAAATAAAGCTGCAGATGGCCATCCATTGCAATGAGGATTAGCCAACTAGGTCTGAATAGCAGAGTGACTCCACTGCCACGCCCTTTCACGCTGGACCTGCGCTTGTGATCAAGAGGCTGCACACCAACCCCATAGACCCGAGAGCTGAATTGAGAAGGTGCTTGCCTGCTGTTTAAGGCCGCTTGCACGCTGCTTGGAGCCAAAGGCCCAGCGTTGGAGTGCATTTGTCATTTTTACCAGATGGACATATTTTCCAATAGAGCGTCAGAATACTAAACAGGTAAGATTGAGGTCTGGAAATTGAGTCCACTTTCCAACGTGTGTCCCATAAAGCGGAAGTGTCCAGCCGAGTGCAAGCAGGTGCAGGTTGCACGCGTGTTATGGGACAGTGCAGTTTTGGACGTGATCCAATGCTCCCGTAGTTATCAGTGGGCCAGTACAGGTGACACCAGTGAGAGAAGAGGAAAAGAAAGAACTCTCGAGGTGTTGGCTGAGAGGCCCCAGTGGCCTTATGGATAAGGCAGTGGCCTACTAACCCAGGGATTGTGGGTTTGAGCCCCATCAGGGGTGGATCCTGGAATTTTGTTCAAACTTCTGCCAAAGTTAATATGCGGGAGTAGAGGGTGGGTGCAGGCTATTATTTTGCTGGGGGGCGCTGTGTAGTCCCGAACGTGCCCTGCTGGTAGGAGACTTTAAATGCCGGCCCCATAGACCCGAGAGCTGAATAGAGAAGGTGCTTGCTTCTCATTTTATTTCTCTCTGTTGCATAGTTTCACGCCCGCTGCCAGCCTTGGTGCGGAAATGTGTAACGTTTTGGCATAGTAGAAAATGGACGGAAGACTTTTGGGATGATAGTAAACACCCTGAAGCCAGCAGCGCATGCCTCATTTGCGAGGATTTAAGAGTTTTGAATAAAATAGTCAAATGGAAGAAAAGTTTCTTGCTGGAGAATGCAGGCATCGATCCCGCTACCTCTCGCATGCTAAGCGAGCGCTCTACCATCTGAGCTAATTCCCCTTCTGAGCAAATGATCTTAAAGGACAGCTTAGTCTTTAGCTCGAACCTGCTTGGCTGTCCAGGGACCTGTAGTGCGTAAAGTCGCTTCTCTTCATCTGCCAGGGGAAAGAATCACAATCTCACCTTTTTGCCCAAAACAAAAAGTAATGGAGCTACAAATAAAGCTGCAGATGGCCATCCATTGCAATGAGGATTAGCCAACTAGGTCTGAATAGCAGAGTGACTCCACTGCCACGCCCTTTCACGCTGGACCTGCGCTTGTGATCAAGAGGCTGCACACCAACCCCATAGACCCGAGAGCTGAATTGAGAAGGTGCTTGCCTGCTGTTTAAGGCCGCTTGCACGCTGCTTGGAGCCAAAGGCCCAGCGTTGGAGTGCATTTGTCATTTTTACCAGATGGACATATTTTCCAATAGAGCGTCAGAATACTAAACAGGTAAGATTGAGGTCTGGAAATTGAGTCCACTTTCCAACGTGTGTCCCATAAAGCGGAAGTGTCCAGCCGAGTGCAAGCAGGTGCAGGTTGCACGCGTGTTATGGGACAGTGCAGTTTTGGACGTGATCCAATGCTCCCGTAGTTATCAGTGGGCCAGTACAGGTGACACCAGTGAGAGAAGAGGAAAAGAAAGAACTCTCGAGCTGTTGGCTGAGAGGCCCCAGTGGCCTTATGGATAAGGCAGTGGCCTACTAAACCAGGGATTGTGGGTTTGAGCCCCATCAGGGGTGGATCCTGGAATTTTGTTCAAACTTCTGCCAAAGTTAATATGCGGGAGTAGAGGGTGGGTGCAGGCTATTATTTTGCTGGGGGGCGCTGTGTAGTCCCGAACGTGCCCTGCTGGTAGGAGACTTTAAATGCCGGCCCCATAGACCCGAGAGCTGAATAGAGAAGGTGCTTGCTTCTCATTTTATTTCTCTCTGTTGCATAGTTTCACGCCCGCTGCCAGCCTTGGTGCGGAAATGTGTAACGTTTTGGCATAGTAGAAAATGGACGGAAGACTTTTGGGATGATAGTAAACACCCTGAAGCCAGCAGCGCATGCCTCATTTGCGAGGATTTAAGAGTTTTGAATAAAATAGTCAAATGGAAGAAAAGTTTCTTGCTGGAGAATGCGGGCATCGATCCCGCTACCTCTCGCATGCTAAGCGAGCGCTCTACCATCTGAGCTAATTCCCCTTCTGAGCAAATGATCTTAAAGGACAGCTTAGTCTTTAGCTCGAACCTGCTTGGCTGTCCAGGGACCTGTAGTGCGTAAAGTCGCTTCTCTTCATCTGCCAGGGGAAAGAATCACAATCTCACCTTTTTGCCCAAAACAAAAAGTAATGGAGCTACAAATAAAGCTGCAGATGGCCATCCATTGCAATGAGGATTAGCCAACTAGGTCTGAATAGCAGAGTGACTCCACTGCCACGCCCTTTCACGCTGGACCTGCGCTTGTGATCAAGAGGCTGCACACCAACCCCATAGACCCGAGAGCTGAATTGAGAAGGTGCTTGCCTGCTGTTTAAGGCCGCTTGCACGCTGCTTGGAGCCAAAGGCCCAGCGTTGGAGTGCATTTGTCATTTTTACCAGATGGACATATTTTCCAATAGAGCGTCAGAATACTAAACAGGTAAGATTGAGGTCTGGAAATTGAGTCCACTTTCCAACGTGTGTCCCATAAAGCGGAAGTGTCCAGCCGAGTGCAAGCAGGTGCAGGTTGCACGCGTGTTATGGGACAGTGCAGCTTTGGACGTGATCCAATGCTCCCGTAGTTATCAGTGGGCCAGTACAGGTGACACCAGTGAGAGAAGAGGAAAAGAAAGAACTCTCGAGGTGTTGGCTGAGAGGCCCCAGTGGCCTTATGGATAAGGCAGTGGCCTACTAAACCAGGGATTGTGGGCTTGAGTCCCATCAGGGGTGGATCCTGGAATTTTGTTCAAACTTCTGCCAAAGTTAATATGCGGGAGTAGAGGGTGGGTGCAGGCTATTATTTTGCTGGGGGGCGCTGTGTAGTCCCGAACGTGCCCTGCTGGTAGGAGACTTTAAATGCCGGCCCCATAGACCCGAGAGCTGAATAGAGAAGGTGCTTGCTTCTCATTTTATTTCTCTCTGTTGCATAGTTTCACGCCCGCTGCCAGCCTTGGTGCGGTAATGTGTAACGTTTTGGCATAGTAGAAAATGGACGGAAGACTTTTGGGATGATAGTAAACACCCTGAAGCCAGCAGCGCATGCCTCATTTGCGAGGATTTAAGAGTTTTGAATAAAATAGTCAAATGGAAGAAAAGTTTCTTGCTGGAGAATGCGGGCATCGATCCCGCTACCTCTCGCATGCTAAGCGAGCGCTCTACCATCTGAGCTAATTCCCCTTCTGAGCAAATGATCTTAAAGGACAGCTTAGTCTTTAGCTCGCACCTGCTTGGCTGTCCAGGGACCTGTAGTGCGTAAAGTCGCTTCTCTTCATCTGCCAGGGGAAAGAATCACAATCTCACCTTTTTGCCCAAAACAAAAAGTAATGGAGCTACAAATAAAGCTGCAGATGGCCATCCATTGCAATGAGGATTAGCCAACTAGGTCTGAATAGCAGAGTGACTCCACTGCCACGCCCTTTCACGCTGGACCTGCGCTTGTGATCAAGAGGCTGCACACCAACCCCATAGACCCGAGAGCTGAATTGAGAAGGTGCTTGCCTGCTGTTTAAGGCCGCTTGCACGCTGCTTGGAGCCAAAGGCCCAGCGTTGGAGTGCATTTGTCATTTTTACCAGATGGACATATTTTCCAATAGAGCGTCAGAATACTAAACAGGTAAGATTGAGGTCTGGAAATTGAGTCCACTTTCCAACGTGTGTCCCATAAAGCGGAAGTGTCCAGCCGAGTGCAAGCAGGTGCAGGTTGCACGCGTGTTATGGGACAGTGCAGTTTTGGACGTGATCCAATGCTCCCGTAGTTATCAGTGGGCCAGTACAGGTGACACCAGTGAGAGAAGTGGAAAAGAAAGAACTCTCGAGCTGTTGGCTGAGAGGCCCCAGTGGCCTTATGGATAAGGCAGTGGCCTACTAAACCAAGGATTGTGGGTTTGAGCCCCATCAGGGGTGGATCCTGGAATTTTGTTCAAACTTCTGCCAAAGTTAATATGCGGGAGTAGAGGGTGGGTGCAGGCTATTATTTTGCTGGGGGGCGCTGTGTAGTCCCGAACGTGCCCTGCTGGTAGGAGACTTTAAATGCCGGCCCCATAGACCCGAGAGCTGAATAGAGAAGGTGCTTGCTTCTCATTTTATTTCTCTCTGTTGCATAGTTTCACGCCCGCTGCCAGCCTTGGTGCGGAAATGTGTAACGTTTTGGCATAGTAGAAAATGGACGGAAGACTTTTGGGATGATAGTAAACACCCTGAAGCCAGCAGCGCATGCCTCATTTGCGAGGATTTAAGAGTTTTGAATAAAATAGTCAAATGGAAGAAAAGTTTCTTGCTGGAGAATGCGGGCATCGATCCCGCTACCTCTCGCATGCTAAGCGAGCGCTCTACCATCTGAGCTAATTCCCCTTCTGAGCAAATGATCTTAAAGGACAGCTTAGTCTTTAGCTCGAACCTGCTTGGCTGTCCAGGGACCTGTAGTGCGTAAAGTCGCTTCTCTTCATCTGCCAGGGGAAAGAATCACAATCTCACCTTTTTGCCCAAAACAAAAAGTAATGGAGCTACAAATAAAGCTGCAGATGGCCATCCATTGCAATGAGGATTAGCCAACTAGGTCTGAATAGCAGAGTGACTCCACTGCCACGCCCTTTCACGCTGGACCTGCGCTTGTGATCAAGAGGCTGCACACCAACCCCATAGACCCGAGAGCTGAATTGAGAAGGTGCTTGCCTGCTGTTTAAGGCCGCTTGCACGCTGCTTGGAGCCAAAGGCCCAGCGTTGGAGTGCATTTGTCATTTTTACCAGATGGACATATTTTCCAATAGAGCGTCAGAATACTAAACAGGTAAGATTGAGGTCTGGAAATTGAGTCCACTTTCCAACGTGTGTCCCATAAAGCGGAAGTGTCCAGCCGAGTGCAAGCAGGTGCAGGTTGCACGCGTGTTATGGGACAGTGCAGCTTTGGACGTGATCCAATGCTCCCGTAGTTATCAGTGGGCCAGTACAGGTGACACCAGTGAGAGAAGAGGAAAAGAAAGAACTCTCGAGGTGTTGGCTGAGAGGCCCCAGTGGCCTTATGGATAAGGCAGTGGCCTACTAAACCAGGGATTGTGGGTTTGAGTCCCATCAGGGGTGGATCCTGGAATTTTGTTCAAACTTCTGCCAAAGTTAATATGCGGGAGTAGAGGGTGGGTGCAGGCTATTATTTTGCTGGGGGGCGCTGTGTAGTCCCGAACGTGCCCTGCTGGTAGGAGACTTTAAATGCCGGCCCCATAGACCCGAGAGCTGAATAGAGAAGGTGCTTGCTTCTCATTTTATTTCTCTCTGTTGCATAGTTTCACGCCCGCTGCCAGCCTTGGTGCGGTAATGTGTAACGTTTTGGCATAGTAGAAAATGGACGGAAGACTTTTGGGATGATAGTAAACACCCTGAAGCCAGCAGCGCATGCCTCATTTGCGAGGATTTAAGAGTTTTGAATAAAATAGTCAAATGGAAGAAAAGTTTCTTGCTGGAGAATGCGGGCATCGATCCCGCTACCTCTCGCATGCTAAGCGAGCGCTCTACCATCTGAGCTAATTCCCCTTCTGAGCAAATGATCTTAAAGGACAGCTTAGTCTTTAGCTCGCACCTGCTTGGCTGTCCAGGGACCTGTAGTGCGTAAAGTCGCTTCTCTTCATCTGCCAGGGGAAAGAATCACAATCTCACCTTTTTGCCCAAAACAAAAAGTAATGGAGCTACAAATAAAGCTGCAGATGGCCATCCATTGCAATGAGGATTAGCCAACTAGGTCTGAATAGCAGAGTGACTCCACTGCCACGCCCTTTCACGCTGGACCTGCGCTTGTGATCAAGAGGCTGCACACCAACCCCATAGACCCGAGAGCTGAATTGAGAAGGTGCTTGCCTGCTGTTTAAGGCCGCTTGCACGCTGCTTGGAGCCAAAGGCCCAGCGTTGGAGTGCATTTGTCATTTTTACCAGATGGACATATTTTCCAATAGAGCGTCAGAATACTAAACAGGTAAGATTGAGGTCTGGAAATTGAGTCCACTTTCCAACGTGTGTCCCATAAAGCGGAAGTGTCCAGCCGAGTGCAAGCAGGTGCAGGTTGCACGCGTGTTATGGGACAGTGCAGCTTTGGACGTGATCCAATGCTCCCGTAGTTATCAGTGGGCCAGTACAGGTGACACCAGTGAGAGAAGTGGAAAAGAAAGAACTCTCGAGCTGTTGGCTGAGAGGCCCCAGTGGCCTTATGGATAAGGCAGTGGCCTACTAAACCAGGGATTGTGGGTTTGAGCCCCATCAGGGGTGGATCCTGGAATTTTGTTCAAACTTCTGCCAAAGTTAATATGCGGGAGTAGAGGGTGGGTGCAGGCTATTATTTTGCTGGGGGGCGCTGTGTAGTCCCGAACGTGCCCTGCTGGTAGGAGACTTTAAATGCCGGCCCCATAGACCCGAGAGCTGAATAGAGAAGGTGCTTGCTTCTCATTTTATTTCTCTCTGTTGCATAGTTTCACGCCAGCTGCCAGCCTTGGTGCGGAAATGTGTAACGTTTTGGCATAGTAGAAAATGGACGGAAGACTTTTGGGACGATAGTAAACACCCTGAAGCCAGCAGCGCATGCCTCATTTGCGAGGATTTAAGAGTTTTGAATAAAATAGTCAAATTGAAGAAACGTTTCTTGCTGGAGAATGCGGGCATCGATCCCGCTACCTCTCGCATGCAAAGCGAGCGCTCTACCATCTGAGCTAATTCCCCTTCTGAGCAAACGATCTTAAAGGACAGCTTAGTCTTTAGCTAGCACCTGCTTGGCTGTCCAGGGACCTGTAGTGCGTAAAGTCGCTTCTCTTCATCTGCCAGGGGAAAAATCACAATCTCACCTTTTTGCCCAAAACAAAAAGTAATGGAGCTACAAATAAAGCTGCAGATGACCATCCATTGCAATGAGGATTGGCTAACTAGGTATTGATAGCAGAGTGACTCCACTGCCACGCCCTTTCACGCTGGACCTGCGCTTGTGATCCGGAGGCTGCACACCAACCCCATAGACCCGAGAGCTCGATTGAGAAGGTGCTTGCCTGCTGTTTAAGGCCGCTTGCATGCTGCTTGGAGCCAAAGGCCCAGTGTTGGAGTGCATTTGTCATGTTTACCAGATGGACATATTTTCCAATAGAGCGTCAGAATACTAAACAGGTAAGATTGAGTTCTGGAAATTGAGTCCACTTTCCAACGTGTGTCCCATAAAGCGGAAGTGTCCAGCCGAGTGCAAGCAGGTGCAGGTTGCACGCGTGTTATGGGACAGTGCAGCTTCGGACGTGATCCAATGCTCCCGTAGTTATCAGTGGGCCAGTACAGGTGACACCAGTGAGAGAAGAGGAAAAGAAAGAACTCTCGAGCTTTTGGCTGAGAGGCCCCAGTGGCCTTATGGATAAGGCAGTGGCCTACATAAACCAGCTATCATGGGTTCAAGTCCCATCAGGGGTGGATCCTGGAATTTTGTTCAAACTTCTGCCAAAGATATATGCAGGAGTAGAGGGTGGGTGCAGGCTATTATTTTGCTGGGGGGCGCTGTGTAGTCCCGAACGTGCCCTGCTGGTAGGAGACTTTAAATGCCGGCCCCATAGACCCGAGAGCTGAATAGAGAAGGTGCTTGCTTCTCATTTTATTTCTCTCTGTTGCATAGTTTCACGCCCGCTGCCAGCCTTGGTGCGGAAATGTGTAACGTTTTGGCATAGTAGAAAATGGAAATGGTGAAAATGGTGAAATGGTGAAAATGGTGCCAAAGTTATATGCGGGAGTAGAGGGTGGGTGCAGGCTATTATTTTGCTGGGGGGCGCTGTGTAGTCCCGAACGTGCCCTGCTGGTGGGAGACTTTAAATGCCGGCCCCATAGACCCGAGAGCTGAATAGAGAAGGTGCTTGCTTCTCATTTTATTTCTCTCTGTTGCATAGTTTCACGCCAGCTGCCAGCCTTGGTGCAGAAATGTGTAACGTTTTGGCATAGTAGAAAATGGACGGAAGACTTTTGGGATGATAGTAAACACCCTGCAGCCAGCAGCGCATGCCTCATTTGCGAGGATTTAAGAGTTTTGAATAAAAAAAGTCAAATGAAAGAAAAGTTTCTTGCTGGAGAATGCGGGATGCCCGCTACCTCTCGCATGCTAAGCGAGTGCTCTACCATCTGAGCTAATTCCCCTTCTGAGCAAATGATCTT
The DNA here is from genome assembly GCF_040938575.1 of Ambystoma mexicanum. Classification (NCBI taxonomy): domain Eukaryota; kingdom Metazoa; phylum Chordata; class Amphibia; order Caudata; family Ambystomatidae; genus Ambystoma; species Ambystoma mexicanum. Next base: position 527,052,226 of record NC_090933.1, read on the forward strand.
AAAGGACAGCTTAGTCTTTAGCTCGCTCTTGCTTGGCTGTCCAGGGACCTGTAGTGCGTAAAGTCGCTTCTCTTCATCTGCCAGGGGAAAAATCACAATCTCACCTTTTTGCCCAAAACAAAAAGCAATGGAGCTACAAATAAAGCTGCAGATGGCCATCCATTGCAATGAGGATTGACCAACTAGGTCTTAATAGCAGAGTGACTCCACTGCCACGCCCTTTCACGCTGGACCTGCGCTTGTGATCAAGAGGCTGCACACCAACCCCATAGACCCGAGAGCTGAATTGAGAAGGTGCTTGCCTGCTGTTTAAGGCCGCTTGCACGCTGCTTGGAGCCAAAGGCCCAGCGTTGGAGTGCATTTGTCATTTTTACCAGATGGACATATTTTCCAATAGAGCGTCAGAATGCCTTATGGATAAGGCAGTGGCCTACTAAACCAGGGATTGTGGGTTCGAGTCCCGTTCAAACTGCTGCCAAAGTTTTTTGCGGGAGTAGAGGGTGGGTGCAGGCTATTATTTTGCTGGGGGGCGCTGTGTAGTCCCGAACGTGCCCTGCTGGTAGGAGACTTTAAATGCCGGCCCCATAGACCCGAGAGCTGAATAGAGAAGGTGCTTGCTTCTCATTTTATTTCTCTCTGTTGCATAGTTTCACGCCAGCTGCCAGCCTTGGTGCAGAAATGTGTAACGTTTTGGCATAGTAGAAAATGGACGGAAGTCTTTTGGGACGATAGTAAACACCCTGAAGCCAGCAGCGCATGCCTCATTTGCGAGGATTTAAGAGTTTTGAATAAAATAGTCAAATTGAAGAAACGTTTCTTGCTGGAGAATGCGGGCATCGATCCCGCTACCTCTCGCATGCAAAGCGAGCGCTCTACCATCTGAGCTAATTCCCCTTCTGAGCAAACGATCTTAAAGGACAGCTTAGTCTTTAGCTAGCACCTGCTTGGCTGTCCAGGGACCTGTAGTGCGTAAAGTCGCTTCTCTTCATCTGCCAGGGGAAAAATCACAATCTCACCTTTTTGCCCAAAACAAAAAGTAATGGAGCTACAAATAAAGCTGCAGATGACCATCAATTGCAATGAGGATTGGCTAACTAGGTATTGATAGCAGAGTGACTCCACTGCCACGCCCTTTCAAGCTGGACCTGCGCTTGTGATCCGGAGGCTGCACACCAACCCCATAGACCCGAGAGCTCGATTGAGAAGGTGCTTGCCTGCTGTTTAAGGCCGCTTGCATGCTGCTTGGAGCCAAAGGCCCAGCGTTGGAGTGCATTTGTCATGTTTACCAGATGGACATATTTTCCAATAGAGCGTCAGAATACTAAACAGGTAAGATTGAGTTCTGGAAATTGAGTCCACTTTCCAACGTGTGTCCCATAAAGCGGAAGTGTCCAGCCGAGTGCAAGCAGGTGCAGGTTGCACGCGTGTTATGGGACAGTGCAGCTTCGGACGTGATCCAATGCTCCCGTAGTTATCAGTGGGCCAGTACAGGTGACACCAGTGAGAGAAGAGGAAAAGAAAGAACTCTCGAGCTGTTGGCTGAGAGGCCCCAGGGGCCTTATGGATAAGGCAGTGGCCTACATAAACCAGCGATCATGGGTTCAAGTCCCATCAGGGGTGGATCCTGGAATTTTGTTCAAACTTCTGCCAAAGATATATGCAGGAGTAGAGGGTGGGTGCAGGCTATTATTTTGCTGGGGGGCGCTGTGTAGTCCCGAACGTGCCCTGCTGGTGGGAGACTTTAAATGCCGGCCCCATAGACCCGAGAGCTGAATAGAGAAGGTGCTTGCTTCTCATTTTATTTCTCTCTGTTGCATAGTTTCACGCCAGCTGCCAGCCTTGGTGCAGAAATGTGTAACGTTTTGGCATAGTAGAAAATGGACGGAAGACTTTTGGGATGATAGTAAACACCCTGAAGCCAGCAGCGCATGCCTCATTTGCGAGGATTTAAGAGTTTTGAATAAAATAGTCAAATGGAAGAAAAGTTTCTTGCTGGAGAATGCGGGCATCGATCCCGCTACCTCTCGCATGCTAAGCGAGCGCTCTACCATCTGAGCTAATTCCGCTTCTGAGCAAATGATCTTAAAGGACAGCTTAGTCTTTAGCTCGCACCTGCTTGGCTGTCCAGGGACCTGTAGTGCGTAAAGTCGCTTCTCTTCATCTGCCAGGGGAAAGAATCACAATCTCACCTTTTTGCCCAAAACAAAAAGTAATGGAGCTACAAATAAAGCTGCAGATGGCCATCCATTGCAATGAGGATTGGCCAACTAGGTCTGAATAGCAGAGTGACTCCACTGCCACGCCCTTTCACGCTGGACCTGCGCTTGTGATCAAGAGGCTGCACACCAACCCCATAGACCCGAGAGCTGAATTGAGAAGGTGCTTGCCTGCTGTTTAAGGCCGCTTGCACGCTGCTTGGAGCCAAAGGCCCAGCGTTGGAGTGCATTTGTCATTTTTACCAGATGGACATATTTTCCAATAGAGCGTCAGAATGCCTTATGGATAAGGCAGTGGCCTACTAAACCAGAGATTGTGGGTTCGAGTCTCGTTCAAACTACTGCCAAAGTTTTTTGCGGGAGTAGAGGGTGGGTGCAGGCTATTATTTTGCTGGGGGGCGCTGTGTAGTCCCGAACGTGCCCTGCTGGTCGGAGACTTTAAATGCCGGCCCCATAGACCCGAGAGCTGAATAGAGAAGGTGCTTGCTTCTCATTTTATTTCTCTCTGTTGCATAGTTTCACGCCAGCTGCCAGCCTTGGTGCAGAAATGTGTAACGTTTTGGCATAGTAGAAAATGGACGGAAGTCTTTTGGGACGATAGTAAACACCCTGAAGCCAGCAGCGCATGCCTCATTTGCGAGGATTTAAGAGTTTTGAATAAAATAGTCAAATTGAAGAAACGTTTCTTGCTGGAGAATGCGGGCATCGATCCCGCTACCTCTCGCATGCAAAGCGAGCGCTCTACCATCTGAGCTAATTCCCCTTCTGAGCAAACGATCTTAAAGGACAGCTTAGTCTTTAGCTAGCACCTGCTTGGCTGTCCAGGGACCTGTAGTGCGTAAAGTCGCTTCTCTTCATCTGCCAGGGGAAAAATCACAATCTCACCTTTTTGCCCAAAACAAAAAGTAATGGAGCTACAAATAAAGCTGCAGATGACCATCAATTGCAATGAGGATTGGCTAACTAGGTATTGATAGCAGAGTGACTCCACTGCCACGCCCTTTCAAGCTGGACCTGCGCTTGTGATCCGGAGGCTGCACACCAACCCCATAGACCCGAGAGCTCGATTGAGAAGGTGCTTGCCTGCTGTTTAAGGCCGCTTGCATGCTGCTTGGAGCCAAAGGCCCAGCGTTGGAGTGCATTTGTCATGTTTACCAGATGGACATATTTTCCAATAGAGCGTCAGAATACTAAACAGGTAAGATTGAGTTCTGGAAATTGAGTCCACTTTCCAACGTGTGTCCCATAAAGCGGAAGTGTCCAGCCGAGTGCAAGCAGGTGCAGGTTGCACGCGTGTAATGGGACAGTGCAGCTTTGGACGTGATCCAATGCTCCCGTAGTTATCAGTGGGCCAGTACAGGTGACACCAGTGAGAGAAGAGGAAAAGAAAGAACTCTCGAGCTTTTGGCTGAGAGGCCCCAGTGGCCTTATGGATAAGGCAGTGGCCTACATAAACCAGCGATCATGGGTTCAAGTCCCATCAGGGGTGGATCCTGGAATTTTGTTCAAACTTCTGCCAAAGATATATGCAGGAGTAGAGGGTGGGTGCAGGCTATTATTTTGCTGGGGGGCGCTGTGTAGTCCCGAACGTGCCCTGCTGGTGGGAGACTTTAAATGCCGGCCCCATAGACCCGAGAGCTGAATAGAGAAGGTGCTTGCTTCTCATTTTATTTCTCTCTGTTGCATAGTTTCACGCCAGCTGCCAGCCTTGGTGCAGAAATGTGTAACGTTTTGGCATAGTAGAAAATGGACGGAAGACTTTTGGGATGATAGTAAACACCCTGAAGCCAGCAGCGCATGCCTCATTTGCGAGGATTTAAGAGTTTTGAATAAAATAGTCAAATGGAAGAAAAGTTTCTTGCTGGAGAATGCGGGCATCGATCCCGCTACCTCTCGCATGCTAAGCGAGCGCTCTACCATCTGAGCTAATTACGCTTCTGAGCAAATGATCTTAAAGGACAGCTTAGTCTTTAGCTCGCACCTGCTTGGCTGTCCAGGGACCTGTAGTGCGTAAAGTCGCTTCTCTTCATCTGCCAGGGGAAAAATCACAATCTCACCTTTTTGCCCAAAACAAAAAGCAATGGAGCTACAAATAAAGCTGCAGATGGCCATCCATTGCAATGAGGATTGACCAACTAGGTCTTAATAGCAGAGTGACTCCACTGCCACGCCCTTTCACGCTGGACCTGCGCTTGTGATCAAGAGGCTGCACACCAACCCCATAGATCCGAGAGCTGAATTGAGAAGGTGCTTGCCTGCTGTTTAAGGCCGCTTGCACGCTGCTTGGAGCCAAAGGCCCAGCGTTGGAGTGCATTTGTCATTTTTACCAGATGGACATATTTTCCAATAGAGCGTCAGAATGCCTTATGGATAAGGCAGTGGCCTACTAAACCAGAGATTGTGGGTTCGAGTCTCGTTCAAACTACTGCCAAAGTTTTTTGCGGGAGTAGAGGGTGGGTGCAGGCTATTATTTTGCTGGGGGGTGCTGTGTAGTCCCGAACGTGCCCTGCTGGTCGGAGACTTTAAATGCCGGCCCCATAGACCCGAGAGCTGAATAGAGAAGGTGCTTGCTTCTCATTTTATTTCTCTCTGTTGCATAGTTTCACGCCAGCTGCCAGCCTTGGTGCAGAAATGTGTAACGTTTTGGCATAGTAGAAAATGGACGGAAGTCTTTTGGGACGATAGTAAACACCCTGAAGCCAGCAGCGCATGCCTCATTTGCGAGGATTTAAGAGTTTTGAATAAAATAGTCAAATTGAAGAAACGTTTCTTGCTGGAGAATGCGGGCATCGATCCCGCTACCTCTCGCATGCAAAGCGAGCGCTCTACCATCTGAGCTAATTCCCCTTCTGAGCAAACGATCTTAAAGGACAGCTTAGTCTTTAGCTAGCACCTGCTTGGCTGTCCAGGGACCTGTAGTGCGTAAAGTCGCTTCTCTTCATCTGCCAGGGGAAAAATCACAATCTCACCTTTTTGCCCAAAACAAAAAGTAATGGAGCTACAAATAAAGCTGCAGATGACCATCCATTGCAATGAGGATTGGCCAACCAGGTCTTAATAGCAGAGTGACTCCACTGCCACGCCCTTTCACGCTGGACCTGCGCTTGTGATCCGGAGGCTGCACACCAACCCCATAGACCCGAGAGCTCGATTGAGAAGGTGCTTGCCTGCTGTTTAAGGCCGCTTGCACGCTGCTTGGAGCCAAAGGCCCAGCGTTGGAGTGCATTTGTCATTTTTACCAGATGGACATATTTTCCAATAGAGCGTCAGAATACTAAACAGGTAAGATTGAGGTCTGGAAATTGAGTCCACTTTCCAACGTGTGTCCCATAAAGCGGAAGTGTCCAGCCGAGTGCAAGCAGGTGCAGGTTGCACGCGTGTTATGGGACAGTGCAGCTTTGGACGTGATCCAATGCTCCTGTAGTTATCAGTGGGCCAGTACAGGTGACACCAGTGAGAGAAGAGGAAAAGAAAGAACTCTCGAGCTGTTGGCTGAGCGGCCCCAGTGGCCTTATGGATAAGGCAGTGGCCTACTAGACCAGGGATTGTGGGTTTGAGTCCCATCAGGGGTGGATCCTGGAATTTTGTTCAAACTTCTGCCAAAGTTAATATGCGGGAGTAGAGGGTGGGTGCAGGCTATTATTTTGCTGGGGGGCGCTGTGTAGTCCCGAACGTGCCCTGCTGGTAGGAGACTTTAAATGCCGGCCCCATAGACCCGAGAGCTGAATAGAGAAGGTGCTTGCTTCTCATTTTATTTCTCTCTGTTGCATAGTTTCACGCCCGCTGCCAGCCTTGGTGCGGAAATGTGTAACGTTTTGGCATAGTAGAAAATGGACGGAAGACTTTTGGGATGATAGTAAACACCCTGAAGCCAGCAGCGCATGCCTCATTTGCGAGGATTTAAGAGTTTTGAATAAAATAGTCAAATGGAAGAAAAGTTTCATGCTGGAGAATGCGGGCATCGATCCCGCTACCTCTCGCATGCTAAGCGAGCGCTCTACCATCTGAGCTAATTCCCCTTCTGAGCAAATGATCTTAAAGGACAGCTTAGTCTTTAGCTCGCACCTGCTTGGCTGTCCAGGGACCTGTAGTGCGTAAAGTCGCTTCTCTTCATCTGCCAGGGGAAAGAATCACAATCTCACCTTTTTGCCCAAAACAAAAAGTAATGGAGCTACAAATAAAGCTGCAGATGGCCATCCATTGCAATGAGGATTGGCCAACTAGGTCTGAATAGCAGAGTGACTCCACTGCCACGCCCTTTCACGCTGGACCTGCGCTTGTGATCAAGAGGCTGCACACCAACCCCACAGACCCGAGAGCTGAATTGAGAAGGTGCTTGCCTGCTATTTAAGGCCGCTTGCACGCTGCTTGGAGCCAAAGGCCCAGCGTTGGAGTGCATTTGTCATTTTTACCAGATGGACATATTTTCCAATAGAGCGTCAGAATACTAAACAGGTAAGATTGAGGTCTGGAAATTGAGTCCACTTTCCAACGTGTGTCCCATAAAGCGGAAGTGTCCAGCCGAGTGCAAGCAGGTGCAGGTTGCACGCGTGTTATGGGACAGTGCAGCTTTGGACGTGATCCAATGCTCCTGTAGTTATCAGTGGGCCAGTACAGGTGACACCAGTGAGAGAAGAGGAAAAGAAAGAACTCTCGAGCTGTTGGCTGAGAGGCCCCAGTGGCCTTATGGATAAGGCAGTGGCCTACTAGACCAGGGATTGTGGGTTTGAGTCCCATCAGGGGTGGATCCTGGAATTTTGTTCAAACTTCTGCCAAAGTTAATATGCGGGAGTAGAGGGTGGGTGCAGGCTATTATTTTGCTGGGGGGCGCTGTGTAGTCCCGAACGTGCCCTGCTGGTAGGAGACTTTAAATGCCGGCCCCATAGACCCGAGAACTGAATAGAGAAGGTGCTTGCTTCTCATTTTATTTCTCTCTGTTGCATAGTTTCACGCCCGCTGCCAGCCTTGGTGTGGTAATGTGTAACGTTTTGGCATAGTAGAAAATGGACGGAAGACTTTTGGGATGATAGTAAACACCCTGAAGCCAGCAGCGCATGCCTCATTTGCGAGGATTTAAGAGTTTTGAATAAAATAGTCAAATGGAAGAAAAGTTTCTTGCTGGAGAATGCGGGCATCGATCCCGCTACCTCTCGCATGCTAAGCGAGCGCTCTACCATCTGAGCTAATTCCCCTTCTGAGCAAATGATCTTAAAGGACAGCTCAGTCTTTAGCTCGCACCTGCTTGGCTGTCCAGGGACCTGTAGTGCGTAAAGTCGCTTCTCTTCATCTGCCAGGGGAAAGAATCACAATCTCACCTTTTTGCCCAAAACAAAAAGTAATGGAGCTACAAATAAAGCTGCAGATGGCCATCCATTGCAATGAGGATTGGCCAACTAGGTCTGAATAGCAGAGTGACTCCACTGCCACGCCCTTTCACGCTGGACCTGCGCTTGTGATCAAGAGGCTGCACACCAACCCCATAGACCCGAGAGCTGAATTGAGAAGGTGCTTGCCTGCTGTTTAAGGCCGCTTGCACGCTGCTTGGAGCCAAAGGCCCAGCGTTGGAGTGCATTTGTCATTTTTACCAGATGGACATATTTTCCAATAGAGCGTCAGAATACTAAACAGGTAAGATTGAGGTCTGGAAATTGAGTCCACTTTCCAACGTGTGTCCCATAAAGCGGAAGTGTCCAGCCGAGTGCAAGCAGTTACAGGTTGCACGCGTGTTATGGGACAGTGCAGCTTTGGACGTGATCCAATGCTCCTGTAGTTATCAGTGGGCCAGTACAGGTGACACCAGTGAGAGAAGAGGAAAAGAAAGAACTCTCGAGCTGTTGGCTGAGAGGCCCCAGTGGCCTTATGGATAAGGCAGTGGCCTACTAAACCAGGGATTGTGGGTTTGAGCCCCATCAGGGGTGGATCCTGGAATTTTGTTCAAACTTCTGCCAAAGTTAATATGCGAGAGTAGAGGGTGGGTGCAGGCTATTATTTTGCTGGGGGGCGCTGTGTAGTCCCGAACGTGCCCTGCTGGTAGGAGACTTTAAATGCCGGCCCCATAGACCCGAGAGCTGAATAGAGAAGGTGCTTGCTTCTCATTTTATTTCTCTCTGTTGCATAGTTTCACGCCCGCTGCCAGCCTTGGTGCGGTAATGTGTAACGTTTTGGCATAGTAGAAAATGGACGGAAGACTTTTGGGATGATAGTAAACACCCTGAAGCCAGCAGCGCATGCCTCATTTGCGAGGATTGAAGAGTTTTGAATAAAATAGTCAAATGGAAGAAAAGTTTCTTGCTGGAGAATGCGGGCATCAATCCCGCTACCTCTCGCATGCTAAGCGAGCGCTCTACCATCTGAGCTAATTCCCCTTCTGAGCAAATGATCTTAAAGGACAGCTTAGTCTTTAGCTCGCACCTGCTTGGCTGTCCAGGGACCTGTAGTGCGTAAAGTCGCTTCTCTTCATCTGCCAGGGGAAAGAATCACAATCTCACCTTTTTGCCCAAAACAAAAAGTAATGGAGCTACAAATAAAGCTGCAGATGGCCATCCATTGCAATGAGGATTGGCCAACTAGGTCTGAATAGCAGAGTGACTCCACTGCCACGCCCTTTCACGCTGGACCTGCGCTTGTGATCAAGAGGCTGCACACCAACCCCATAGACCCGAGAGCTGAATTGAGAAGGTGCTTGCCTGCTGTTTAAGGCCGCTTGCACGCTGCTTGGAGCCAAAGGCCCAGCGTTGGAGTGCATTTGTCATTTTTACCAGATGGACATATTTTCCAATAGAGCGTCAGAATACTAAACAGGTAAGATTGAGGTCTGGAAATTGAGTCCACTTTCCAACGTGTGTCCCATAAAGCGGAAGTGTCCAGCCGAGTGCAAGCAGTTGCAGGTTGCACGCGTGTTATGGGACAGTGCAGCTTTGGACGTGATCCAATGCTCCCGTAGTTATCAGTGGGCCAGTACAGGTGACACCAGTGAGAGAAGTGGAAAAGAAAGAACTCTCGAGCTGTTGGCTGAGAGGCCCCAGTGGCCTTATGGATAAGGCAGTGGCCTACTAAACCAGGGATTGTGGGTTTGAGCCCCATTAGGGGTGGATCCTGGAATTTTGTTCAAACTTCTGCCAAAGTTAATATGCGGGAGTAGAGGGTGGGTGCAGGCTATTATTTTGCTGGGGGGCGCTGTGTAGTCCCGAACGTGCCCTGCTGGTAGGAGACTTTAAATGCCGGCCCCATAGACCCGAGAGCTGAATAGAGAAGGTGCTTGCTTCTCATTTTATTTCTCTCTGTTGCATAGTTTCACGCCCGCTGCCAGCCTTGGTGTGGTAATGTGTAACGTTTTGGCATAGTAGAAAATGGACGGAAGACTTTTGGGATGATAGTAAACACCCTGAAGCCAGCAGCGCATGCCTCATTTGCGAGGATTTAAGAGTTTTGAATAAAATAGTCAAATGGAAGATAAGTTTCTTGCTGGAGAATGCGGGCATCGATCCCGCTACTTCTCGCATGCTAAGCGAGCGCTCTACCATCTGAGCTAATTCCCCTTCTGAGCAAATGATCTTAAAGGACAGCTTAGTCTTTAGCTCGCACCTGCTTGGCTGTCCAGGGACCTGTAGTGCGTAAAGTCGCTTCTCTTCATCTGCCAGGGGAAAGAATCACAATCTCACCTTTTTGCCCAAAACAAAAAGTAATGGAGCTACAAATAAAGCTGCAGATGGCCATCCATTGCAATGAGGATTGGCCAACTAGGTCTGAATAGCAGAGTGACTCCACTGCCACGCCCTTTCACGCTGGACCTGCGCTTGTGATCAAGAGGCTGCACACCAACCCCATAGACCCGAGAGCTGAATTGAGAAGGTGCTTGCCTGCTGTTTAAGGCCGCTTGCACGCTGCTTGGAGCCAAAGGCCCAGCGTTGGAGTGCATTTGTCATTTTTACCAGATGGACATATTTTCCAATAGAGCGTCAGAATACTAAACAGGTAAGATTGAGGTCTGGAAATTGAGTCCACTTTCCAACGTGTGTCCCATAAAGCGGAAGTGTCCAGCCGAGTGCAAGCAGTTGCAGGTTGCATGCGTGTTATGGGACAGTGCAGCTTTGGACGTGATCCAATGCTCCCGTAGTTATCAGTGGGCCAGTACAGGTGACACCAGTGAGAGAAGTGGAAAAGAAAGAACTCTAGAGCTGTTGGCTGAGAGGCCCCAGTGGCCTTATGGATAAGGCAGTGGCCTACTAAACCAGGGATTGTGGGTTTGAGCCCCATCAGGGGTGGATCCTGGAATTTTGTTCAAACTTCTGCCAAAGTTAATATGCGGGAGTAGAGGGTGGGTGCAGGCTATTATTTTGCTGGGGGGCGCTGTGTAGTCCCGAACGTGCCCTGCTGGTAGGAGACTTTAAATGCCGGCCCCATAGACCCGAGAGCTGAATAGAGAAGGTGCTTGCTTCTCATTTTATTTCTCTCTGTTGCATAGTTTCACGCCCGCTGCCAGCCTTGGTGCGGAAATGTGTAACGTTTTGGCATAGTAGAAAATGGACGGAAGACTTTTGGGATGATAGTAAACACCCTGAAGCCAGCAGCGCATGCCTCATTTGCGAGGATTTAAGAGTTTTGAATAAAATAGTCAAATGGAAGAAAAGTTTCTTGCTGGAGAATGCGGGCATCGATCCCGCTACCTCTCGCATGCTAAGCGAGCGCTCTACCATCTGAGCTAATTCCCCTTCTGAGCAAATAATCTTAAAGGACAGCTTAGTCTTTAGCTCGAACCTGCTTGGCTGTCCAGGGACCTGTAGTGCGTAAAGTCGCTTCTCTTCATCTGCCAGGGGAAAGAATCACAATCTCACCTTTTTGCCCAAAACAAAAAGTAATGGAGCTACAAATAAAGCTGCAGATGGCCATCCATTGCAATGAGGATTAGCCAACTAGGTCTGAATAGCAGAGTGACTCCACTGCCACGCCCTTTCACGCTGGACCTGCGCTTGTGATCAAGAGGCTGCACACCAACCCCATAGACCCGAGAGCTGAATTGAGAAGGTGCTTGCCTGCTGTTTAAGGCCGCTTGCACGCTGCTTGGAGCCAAAGGCCCAGCGTTGGAGTGCATTTGTCATTTTTACCAGATGGACATATTTTCCAATAGAGCGTCAGAATACTAAACAGGTAAGATTGAGGTCTGGAAATTGAGTCCACTTTCCAACGTGTGTCCCATAAAGCGGAAGTGTCCAGCCGAGTGCAAGCAGGTGCAGGTTGCACGCGTGTTATGGGACAGTGCAGCTTTGGACGTGATCCAATGCTCCCGTAGTTATCAGTGGGCCAGTACAGGTGACACCAGTGAGAGAAGAGGAAAAGAAAGAACTCTCGAGCTGTTGGCTGAGAGGCCCCAGTGGCCTTATGGATAAGGCAGTGGCCTACTAAACCAGGGATTGTGGGTTTGAGTCCCATCAGGGGTGGATCCTGGAATTTTGTTCAAACTTCTGCCAAAGTTAATATGCGGGAGTAGAGGGTGGGTGCAGGCTATTATTTTGCTGGGGGGCGCTGTGTAGTCCCGAACGTGCCCTGCTGGTAGGAGACTTTAAATGCCGGCCCCATAGACCCGAGAGCTGAATAGAGAAGGTGCTTGCTTCTCATTTTATTTCTCTCTGTTGCATAGTTTCACGCCCGCTGCCAGCCTTGGTGCGGTAATGTGTAACGTTTTGGCATAGTAGAAAATGGACGGAAGACTTTTGGGATGATAGTAAACACCCTGAAGCCAGCAGCGCATGCCTCATTTGCGAGGATTTAAGAGTTTTGAATAAAATAGTCAAATGGAAGAAAAGTTTCTTGCTGGAGAATGCGGGCATCGATCCCGCTACCTCTCGCATGCTAAGCGAGCGCTCTACCATCTGAGCTAATTCCCCTTCTGAGCAAATGATCTTAAAGGACAGCTTAGTCTTTAGTTCGCACCTGCTTGGCTGTCCAGGGACCTGTAGTGCGTAAAGTCGCTTCTCTTCATCTGCCAGGGGAAAGAATCACGATCTCACCTTTTTGCCCAAAACAAAAAGTAATGGAGCTACAAATAAAGCTGCAGATGGCCATCCATTGCAATGAGGATTGGCCAACTAGGTCTGAATAGCAGAGTGACTCCACTGCCACGCCCTTTCACGCTGGACCTGCGCTTGTGATCAAGAGGCTGCACACCAACCCCATAGACCCGAGAGCTGAATTGAGAAGGTGCTTGCCTGCTGTTTAAGGCCACTTGCACGCTGCTTGGAGCCAAAGGCCCAGCTTTGGAGTGCATTTGTCATTTTTACCAGATGGACATATTTTCCAATAGAGCGTCAGAATACTAAACAGGGAAGATTGAGGTCTGGAAACGGAGTCCACTTTCCAACGTGTGTCCCATAATGCGGAAGTGTCCAGCCGAGTGCAAGCAGGTGCAGGTTGCACGCGTGTTATGGGACAGTGCAGCTTTGGACGTGATCCAATGCTCCTGTAGTTATCAGTGGGCCAGTACAGGTGACACCAGTGAGAGAAGAGGAAAAGAAAGAATTCTCGAGCTGTTGGCTGAGCGGCCCCAGTGGCCTTATGGATAGGCAGTGGCCTCCTTAAACCAAGGATCGTGGGTTCGAGTCCCATCAGGGGTGGATCCTGGAATTTTGTTCAAACTTCTGCCAAAGTTAATATGCGGGAGTAGAGGGTGGGTGCAGGCTATTATTTTGCTGGGGGGCGCTGTGTAGTCCCGAACGTGCCCTGCTGGTAGGAGACTTTAAATGCCGGCCCCATAGACCCGAGAGCTGAATAGAGAAGGTGCTTGCTTCTCATTTTATTTCTCTCTGTTGCATAGTTTCACGCCCGCTGCCAGCCTTGGTGCGGAAATGTGTAACGTTTTGGCATAGTAGAAAATGGACGGAAGACTTTTGGGATGATAGTAAACACCCTGAAGCCAGCAGCGCATGCCTCATTTGCGAGGATTTAAGAGTTTTGAATAAAATAGTCAAATGGAAGAAAGGTTTCTTGCTGGAGAATGCGGGCATCGATCCCGCTACCTCTCGCATGCTAAGCGAGCGCTCTACCATCTGAGCTAATTCCCCTTCTGAGCAAATGATCTTAAAGGACAGCTTAGTCTTTAGCTCGAACCTGCTTGGCTGTCCAGGGACCTGTAGTGCGTAAAGTCGCTTCTCTTCATCTGCCAGGGGAAAGAATCACAATCTCACCTTTTTGCATAAAACAAAAAGTAATGGAGCTACAAATAAAGCTGCAGATGGCCATCCATTGCAATGAGGATTAGCCAACTAGGTCTGAATAGCAGAGTGACTCCACTGCCACGCCCTTTCACGCTGGACCTGCGCTTGTGATCAAGAGGCTGCACACCAACCCCATAGACCCGAGAGCTGAATTGAGAAGGTGCTTGCCTGCTGTTTAAGGCCGCTTGCACGCTGCTTGGAGCCAAAGGCCCAGCGTTGGAGTGCATTTGTCATTTTTACCAGATGGACATATTTTCCAATAGAGCGTCAGAATACTAAACAGGTAAGATTGAGGTCTGGAAATTGAGTCCACTTTCCAACGTGTGTCCCATAAAGCGGAAGTGTCCAGCCGAGTGCAAGCAGGTGCAGGTTGCACGCGTGTTATGGGACAGTGCAGTTTTGGACGTGATCCAATGCTCCCGTAGTTATCAGTGGGCCAGTACAGGTGACACCAGTGAGAGAAGAGGAAAAGAAAGAACTCTCGAGGTGTTGGCTGAGAGGCCCCAGTGGCCTTATGGATAAGGCAGTGGCCTACTAAACCAGGGATTGTGGGTTTGAGCCCCATCAGGGGTGGATCCTGGAATTTTGTTCAAACTTCTGCCAAAGTTAATATGCGGGAGTAGAGGGTGGGTGCAGGCTATTATTTTGCTGGGGGGCGCTGTGTAGTCCCGAACGTGCCCTGCTGGTAGGAGACTTTAAATGCCGGCCCCATAGACCCGAGAGCTGAATAGAGAAGGTGCTTGCTTCTCATTTTATTTCTCTCTGTTGCATAGTTTCACGCCCGCTGCCAGCCTTGGTGCGGAAATGTGTAACGTTTTGGCATAGTAGAAAATGGACGGAAGACTTTTGGGATGATAGTAAACACCCTGAAGCCAGCAGCGCATGCCTCATTTGCGAGGATTTAAGAGTTTTGAATAAAATAGTCAAATGGAAGAAAAGTTTCTTGCTGGAGAATGCGGGCATTGATCCCGCTACCTCTCGCATGCTAAGTGAGCGCTCTACCATCTGAGCTAATTCCCCTTCTGAGCAAATGATCTTAAAGGACAGCTTAGTCTTTAGCTCGAACCTGCTTGGCTGTCCAGGGACCTGTAGTGCGTAAAGTCGCTTCTCTTCATCTGCCAGGGGAAAGAATCACAATCTCACCTTTTTGCCCAAAACAAAAAGTAATGGAGCTACAAATAAAGCTGCAGATGGCCATCCATTGCAATGAGGATTAGCCAACTAGGTCTGAATAGCAGAGTGACTCCACTGCCACGCCCTTTCACGCTGGACCTGCGCTTGTGATCAAGAGGCTGCACACCAACCCCATAGACCCGAGAGCTGAATTGAGAAGGTGCTTGCCTGCTGTTTAAGGCCGCTTGCACGCTGCTTGGAGCCAAAGGCCCAGCGTTGGAGTGCATTTGTCATTTTTACCAGATGGACATATTTTCCAATAGAGCGTCAGAATACTAAACAGGTAAGATTGAGGTCTGGAAATTGAGTCCACTTTCCAACGTGTGTCCCATAAAGCGGAAGTGTCCAGCCGAGTGCAAGCAGGTGCAGGTTGCACGCGTGTTATGGGACAGTGCAGCTTTGGACGTGATCCAATGCTCCTGTAGTTATCAGTGGGCCAGTACAGGTGACACCAGTGAGAGAAGAGGAAAAGAAAGAACTCTCGAGCTGTTGGCTGAGAGGCCCCAGTGGCCTTATGGATAAGGCAGTGACCTACTAAACCAGGGATTGTGGGTTTGAGTCCCATCAGGGGTGGATCCTGGAATTTTGTTCAAACTTCTGCCAAAGTTAATATGCGGGAGTAGAGGGTGGGTGCAGGCTATTATTTTGCTGGGGGGCGCTGTGTAGTCCCGAACGTGCCCTGCTGGTAGGAGACTTTAAATGCCGGCCCCATAGACCCGAGAGCTGAATAGAGAAGGTGCTTGCTTCTCATTTTATTTCTCTCTGTTGCATAGTTTCACGCCCGCTGCCAGCCTTGGTGCGGTAATGTGTAACGTTTTGGCATAGTAGAAAATGGACGGAAGACTTTTAGGATGATAGTAAACACCCTGAAGCCAGCAGCGCATGCCTCATTTGCGAGGATTTAAGAGTTTTGAATAAAATAGTCAAATGGAAGAAAAGTTTCTTGCTGGAGAATGCGGGCATCGATCCCGCTACCTCTCGCATGCTAAGCGAGCGCTCTACCATCTGAGCTAATTCCCCTTCTGAGCAAATGATCTTAAAGGACAGCTTAGTCTTTAGCTCGCACCTGCTTGGCTGTCCAGGGACCTGTAGTGCGTAAAGTCGCTTCTCTTCATCTGCCAGGGGAAAGAATCACAATCTCACCTTTTTGCCCAAAACAAAAAGTAATGGAGCTACAAATAAAGCTGCAGATGGCCATCCATTGCAATGAGGATTAGCCAACTAGGTCTGAATAGCAGAGTGACTCCACTGCCACGCCCTTTCACGCTGGACCTGCGCTTGTGATCAAGAGGCTGCACACCAACCCCATAGACCCGAGAGCTGAATTGAGAAGGTGCTTGCCTGCTGTTTAAGGCCGCTTGCACGCTGCTTGGAGCCAAAGGCCCAGCGTTGGAGTGCATTTGTCATTTTTACCAGATGGACATATTTTCCAATAGAGCGTCAGAATACTAAACAGGTAAGATTGAGGTCTGGAAATTGAGTCCACTTTCCAACGTGTGTCCCATAAAGCGGAAGTGTCCAGCCGAGTGCAAGCAGGTGCAGGTTGCACGCGTGTTATGGGACAGTGCAGTTTTGGACGTGATCCAATGCTCCCGTAGTTATCAGTGGGCCAGTACAGGTGACACCAGTGAGAGAAGAGGAAAAGAAAGAACTCTCGAGGTGTTGGCTGAGAGGCCCCAGTGGCCTTATGGATAAGGCAGTGGCCTACTAAACCAGGGATTGTGGGTTTGAGCCCCATCAGGGGTGGATCCTGGAATTTTGTTCAAACTTCTGCCAAAGTTAATATGCGGGAGTAGAGGGTGGGTGCAGGCTATTATTTTGCTGGGGGGCGCTGTGTAGTCCCGAACGTGCCCTGCTGGTAGGAGACTTTAAATGCCGGCCCCATAGACCCGAGAGCTGAATAGAGAAGGTGCTTGCTTCTCATTTTATTTCTCTCTGTTGCATAGTTTCACGCCCGCTGCCAGCCTTGGTGCGGAAATGTGTAACGTTTTGGCATAGTAGAAAATGGACGGAAGACTTTTGGGATGATAGTAAACACCCTGAAGCCAGCAGCGCATGCCTCATTTGCGAGGATTTAAGAGTTTTGAATAAAATAGTCAAATGGAAGAAAAGTTTCTTGCTGGAGAATGCGGGCATCGATCCCGCTACCTCTCGCATGCTAAGCGAGCGCTCTACCATCTGAGCTAATTCCCCTTCTGAGCAAATGATCTTAAAGGACAGCTTAGTCTTTAGCTCGAACCTGCTTGGCTGTCCAGGGACCTGTAGTGCGTAAAGTCGCTTCTCTTCATCTGCCAGGGGAAAGAATCACAATCTCACCTTTTTGCCCAAAACAAAAAGTAATGGAGCTACAAATAAAGCTGCAGATGGCCATCCATTGCAATGAGGATTAGCCAACTAGGTCTGAATAGCAGAGTGACTCCACTGCCACGCCCTTTCACGCTGGACCTGCGCTTGTGATCAAGAGGCTGCACACCAACCCCATAGACCCGAGAGCTGAATTGAGAAGGTGCTTGCCTGCTGTTTAAGGCCGCTTGCACGCTGCTTGGAGCCAAAGGCCCAGCGTTGGAGTGCATTTGTCATTTTTACCAGATGGACATATTTTCCAATAGAGCGTCAGAATACTAAACAGGTAAGATTGAGGTCTGGAAATTGAGTCCACTTTCCAACGTGTGTCCCATAAAGCGGAAGTGTCCAGCCGAGTGCAAGCAGGTGCAGGTTGCACGCGTGTTATGGGACAGTGCAGCTTTGGACGTGATCCAATGCTCCCGTAGTTATCAGTGGGCCAGTACAGGTGACACCAGTGAGAGAAGAGGAAAAGAAAGAACTCTCGAGGTGTTGGCTGAGAGG
Source organism: Ambystoma mexicanum (assembly GCF_040938575.1). NCBI lineage: Eukaryota > Metazoa > Chordata > Amphibia > Caudata > Ambystomatidae > Ambystoma > Ambystoma mexicanum. The sequence continues at coordinate 527,069,672 of NC_090933.1, forward strand.
CCCCAGTGGCCTTATGGATAAGGCAGTGGCCTACTAAACCAGGGATTGTGGGTTTGAGTCCCATCAGGGGTGGATCCTGGAATTTTGTTCAAACTTCTGCCAAAGTTAATATGCGGGAGTAGAGGGTGGGTGCAGGCTATTATTTTGCTGGGGGGCGCTGTGTAGTCCCGAACGTGCCCTGCTGGTAGGAGACTTTAAATGCCGGCCCCATAGACCCGAGAGCTGAATAGAGAAGGTGCTTGCTTCTCATTTTATTTCTCTCTGTTGCATAGTTTCACGCCCGCTGCCAGCCTTGGTGCGGTAATGTGTAACGTTTTGGCATAGTAGAAAATGGACGGAAGACTTTTGGGATGATAGTAAACACCCTGAAGCCAGCAGCGCATGCCTCATTTGCGAGGATTTAAGAGTTTTGAATAAAATAGTCAAATGGAAGAAAAGTTTCTTGCTGGAGAATGCGGGCATCGATCCCGCTACCTCTCGCATGCTAAGCGAGCGCTCTACCATCTGAGCTAATTCCCCTTCTGAGCAAATGATCTTAAAGGACAGCTTAGTCTTTAGCTCGCACCTGCTTGGCTGTCCAGGGACCTGTAGTGCGTAAAGTCGCTTCTCTTCATCTGCCAGGGGAAAGAATCACAATCTCACCTTTTTGCCCAAAACAAAAAGTAATGGAGCTACAAATAAAGCTGCAGATGGCCATCCATTGCAATGAGGATTAGCCAACTAGGTCTGAATAGCAGAGTGACTCCACTGCCACGCCCTTTCACGCTGGACCTGCGCTTGTGATCAAGAGGCTGCACACCAACCCCATAGACCCGAGAGCTGAATTGAGAAGGTGCTTGCCTGCTGTTTAAGGCCGCTTGCACGCTGCTTGGAGCCAAAGGCCCAGCGTTGGAGTGCATTTGTCATTTTTACCAGATGGACATATTTTCCAATAGAGCGTCAGAATACTAAACAGGTAAGATTGAGGTCTGGAAATTGAGTCCACTTTCCAACGTGTGTCCCATAAAGCGGAAGTGTCCAGCCGAGTGCAAGCAGGTGCAGGTTGCACGCGTGTTATGGGACAGTGCAGTTTTGGACGTGATCCAATGCTCCCGTAGTTATCAGTGGGCCAGTACAGGTGACACCAGTGAGAGAAGTGGAAAAGAAAGAACTCTCGAGCTGTTGGCTGAGAGGCCCCAGTGGCCTTATGGATAAGGCAGTGGCCTACTAAACCAAGGATTGTGGGTTTGAGCCCCATCAGGGGTGGATCCTGGAATTTTGTTCAAACTTCTGCCAAAGTTAATATGCGGGAGTAGAGGGTGGGTGCAGGCTATTATTTTGCTGGGGGGCGCTGTGTAGTCCCGAACGTGCCCTGCTGGTAGGAGACTTTAAATGCCGGCCCCATAGACCCGAGAGCTGAATAGAGAAGGTGCTTGCTTCTCATTTTATTTCTCTCTGTTGCATAGTTTCACGCCCGCTGCCAGCCTTGGTGCGGAAATGTGTAACGTTTTGGCATAGTAGAAAATGGACGGAAGACTTTTGGGATGATAGTAAACACCCTGAAGCCAGCAGCGCATGCCTCATTTGCGAGGATTTAAGAGTTTTGAATAAAATAGTCAAATGGAAGAAAAGTTTCTTGCTGGAGAATGCGGGCATCGATCCCGCTACCTCTCGCATGCTAAGCGAGCGCTCTACCATCTGAGCTAATTCCCCTTCTGAGCAAATGATCTTAAAGGACAGCTTAGTCTTTAGCTCGAACCTGCTTGGCTGTCCAGGGACCTGTAGTGCGTAAAGTCGCTTCTCTTCATCTGCCAGGGGAAAGAATCACAATCTCACCTTTTTGCCCAAAACAAAAAGTAATGGAGCTACAAATAAAGCTGCAGATGGCCATCCATTGCAATGAGGATTAGCCAACTAGGTCTGAATAGCAGAGTGACTCCACTGCCACGCCCTTTCACGCTGGACCTGCGCTTGTGATCAAGAGGCTGCACACCAACCCCATAGACCCGAGAGCTGAATTGAGAAGGTGCTTGCCTGCTGTTTAAGGCCGCTTGCACGCTGCTTGGAGCCAAAGGCCCAGCGTTGGAGTGCATTTGTCATTTTTACCAGATGGACATATTTTCCAATAGAGCGTCAGAATACTAAACAGGTAAGATTGAGGTCTGGAAATTGAGTCCACTTTCCAACGTGTGTCCCATAAAGCGGAAGTGTCCAGCCGAGTGCAAGCAGGTGCAGGTTGCACGCGTGTTATGGGACAGTGCAGCTTTGGACGTGATCCAATGCTCCCGTAGTTATCAGTGGGCCAGTACAGGTGACACCAGTGAGAGAAGAGGAAAAGAAAGAACTCTCGAGGTGTTGGCTGAGAGGCCCCAGTGGCCTTATGGATAAGGCAGTGGCCTACTAAACCAGGGATTGTGGGTTTGAGTCCCATCAGGGGTGGATCCTGGAATTTTGTTCAAACTTCTGCCAAAGTTAATATGCGGGAGTAGAGGGTGGGTGCAGGCTATTATTTTGCTGGGGGGCGCTGTGTAGTCCCGAACGTGCCCTGCTGGTAGGAGACTTTAAATGCCGGCCCCATAGACCCGAGAGCTGAATAGAGAAGGTGCTTGCTTCTCATTTTATTTCTCTCTGTTGCATAGTTTCACGCCCGCTGCCAGCCTTGGTGCGGTAATGTGTAACGTTTTGGCATAGTAGAAAATGGACGGAAGACTTTTGGGATGATAGTAAACACCCTGAAGCCAGCAGCGCATGCCTCATTTGCGAGGATTTAAGAGTTTTGAATAAAATAGTCAAATGGAAGAAAAGTTTCTTGCTGGAGAATGCGGGCATCGATCCCGCTACCTCTCGCATGCTAAGAGAGCGCTCTACCATCTGAGCTAATTCCCCTTCTGAGCAAATGATCTTAAAGGACAGCTTAGTCTTTAGCTCGCACCTGCTTGGCTGTCCAGGGACCTGTAGTGCGTAAAGTCGCTTCTCTTCATCTGCCAGGGGAAAGAATCACAATCTCACCTTTTTGCCCAAAACAAAAAGTAATGGAGCTACAAATAAAGCTGCAGATGGCCATCCATTGCAATGAGGATTAGCCAACTAGGTCTGAATAGCAGAGTGACTCCACTGCCACGCCCTTTCACGCTGGACCTGCGCTTGTGATCAAGAGGCTGCACACCAACCCCATAGACCCGAGAGCTGAATTGAGAAGGTGCTTGCCTGCTGTTTAAGGCCGCTTGCACGCTGCTTGGAGCCAAAGGCCCAGCGTTGGAGTGCATTTGTCATTTTTACCAGATGGACATATTTTCCAATAGAGCGTCAGAATACTAAACAGGTAAGATTGAGGTCTGGAAATTGAGTCCACTTTCCAACGTGTGTCCCATAAAGCGGAAGTGTCCAGCCGAGTGCAAGCAGGTGCAGGTTGCACGCGTGTTATGGGACAGTGCAGTTTTGGACGTGATCCAATGCTCCCGTAGTTATCAGTGGGCCAGTACAGGTGACACCAGTGAGAGAAGTGGAAAAGAAAGAACTCTCGAGCTGTTGGCTGAGAGGCCCCAGTGGCCTTATGGATAAGGCAGTGGCCTACTAAACCAAGGATTGTGGGTTTGAGCCCCATCAGGGGTGGATCCTGGAATTTTGTTCAAACTTCTGCCAAAGTTAATATGCGGGAGTAGAGGGTGGGTGCAGGCTATTATTTTGCTGGGGGGCGCTGTGTAGTCCCGAACGTGCCCTGCTGGTAGGAGACTTTAAATGCCGGCCCCATAGACCCGAGAGCTGAATAGAGAAGGTGCTTGCTTCTCATTTTATTTCTCTCTGTTGCATAGTTTCACGCCCGCTGCCAGCCTTGGTGCGGAAATGTGTAACGTTTTGGCATAGTAGAAAATGGACGGAAGACTTTTGGGATGATAGTAAACACCCTGAAGCCAGCAGCGCATGCCTCATTTGCGAGGATTTAAGAGTTTTGAATAAAATAGTCAAATGGAAGAAAAGTTTCTTGCTGGAGAATGCGGGCATCGATCCCGCTACCTCTCGCATGCTAAGCGAGCGCTCTACCATCTGAGCTAATTCCCCTTCTGAGCAAATGATCTTAAAGGACAGCTTAGTCTTTAGCTCGAACCTGCTTGGCTGTCCAGGGACCTGTAGTGCGTAAAGTCGCTTCTCTTCATCTGCCAGGGGAAAGAATCACAATCTCACCTTTTTGCCCAAAACAAAAAGTAATGGAGCAACAAATAAAGCTGCAGATGGCCATCCATTGCAATGAGGATTGGCCAACTAGGTCTGAATAGCAGAGTGACTCCACTGCCACGCCCTTTCACGCTGGACCTGCGCTTGTGATCAAGAGGCTGCACACCAACCCCATAGACCCGAGAGCTGAATTAAGAAGGTGCTTGCCTGCTGTTTAAGGCCGCTTGCACGCTGCTTGGAGCCAAAGGCCCAGCGTTGGAGTGCATTTGTCATTTTTACCAGATGGACATATTTTCCAATAGAGCGTCAGAATACTAAACAGGTAAGATTGAGGTCTGGAAATTGAGTCCACTTTCCAACGTGTGTCCCATAAAGCGGAAGTGTCCAGCCGAGTGCAAGCAGGTGCAGGTTGCACGCGTGTTATGGGACAGTGCAGTTTTGGACGTGATCCAATGCTCCCGTAGTTATCAGTGGGCCAGTACAGGTGACACCAGTGAGAGAAGAGGAAAAGAAAGAACTCTCGAGCTGTTGGCTGAGAGGCCCCAGTGGCCTTATGGATAAGGCAGTGGCCTACTAAACCAGGGATTGTGGGTTTGAGCCCCATCAGGGGTGGATCCTGGAATTTTGTTCAAACTTCTGCCAAAGTTAATATGCGGGAGTAGAGGGTGGGTGCAGGCTATTATTTTGCTGGGGGGCGCTGTGTAGTCCCGAACGTGCCCTGCTGGTAGGAGACTTTAAATGCCGGCCCCATAGACCCGAGAGCTGAATAGAGAAGGTGCTTGCTTCTCATTTTATTTCTCTCTGTTGCATAGTTTCACGCCCGCTGCCAGCCTTGGTGCGGAAATGTGTAACGTTTTGGCATAGTAGAAAATGGACGGAAGACTTTTGGGATGATAGTAAACACCCTGAAGCCAGCAGCGCATGCCTCATTTGCGAGGATTTAAGAGTTTTGAATAAAATAGTCAAATGGAAGAAAAGTTTCTTGCTGGAGAATGCGGGCATCGATCCCGCTACCTCTCGCATGCTAAGCGAGCGCTCTACCATCTGAGCTAATTCCCCTTCTGAGCAAATGATCTTAAAGGACAGCTTAGTCTTTAGCTCGAACCTGCTTGGCTGTCCAGGGACCTGTAGTGCGTAAAGTCGCTTCTCTTCATCTGCCAGGGGAAAGAATCACAATCTCACCTTTTTGCCCAAAACAAAAAGTAATGGAGCTACAAATAAAGCTGCAGATGGCCATCCATTGCAATGAGGATTAGCCAACTAGGTCTGAATAGCAGAGTGACTCCACTGCCACGCCCTTTCACGCTGGACCTGCGCTTGTGATCAAGAGGCTGCACACCAACCCCATAGACCCGAGAGCTGAATTGAGAAGGTGCTTGCCTGCTGTTTAAGGCCGCTTGCACGCTGCTTGGAGCCAAAGGCCCAGCGTTGGAGTGCATTTGTCATTTTTACCAGATGGACATATTTTCCAATAGAGCGTCAGAATACTAAACAGGTAAGATTGAGGTCTGGAAATTGAGTCCACTTTCCAACGTGTGTCCCATAAAGCGGAAGTGTCCAGCCGAGTGCAAGCAGGTGCAGGTTGCACGCGTGTTATGGGACAGTGCAGCTTTGGACGTGATCCAATGCTCCCGTAGTTATCAGTGGGCCAGTACAGGTGACACCAGTGAGAGAAGAGGAAAAGAAAGAACTCTCGAGCTTTTGGCTGAGAGGCCCCAGTGGCCTTATGGATAAGGCAGTGGCCTACATAAACCAGCTATCATGGGTTCAAGTCCCATCAGGGGTGGATCCTGGAATTTTGTTCAAACTTCTGCCAAAGATATATGCAGGAGTAGAGGGTGGGTGCAGGCTATTATTTTGCTGGGGGGCGCTGTGTAGTCCCGAACGTGCCCTGCTGGTAGGAGACTTTAAATGCCGGCCCCATAGACCCGAGAGCTGAATAGAGAAGGTGCTTGCTTCTCATTTTATTTCTCTCTGTTGCATAGTTTCACGCCCGCTGCCAGCCTTGGTGCGGAAATGTGTAACGTTTTGGCATAGTAGAAAATGGACGGAAGACTTTTGGGATGATAGTAAACACCCTGAAGCCAGCAGCGCATGCCTCATTTGCGAGGATTTAAGAGTTTTGAATAAAATAGTCAAATGGAAGAAAAGTTTCTTGCTGGAGAATGCGGGCATTGATCCCGCTACCTCTCGCATGCTAAGTGAGCGCTCTACCATCTGAGCTAATTCCCCTTCTGAGCAAATGATCTTAAAGGACAGCTTAGTCTTTAGCTCGAACCTGCTTGGCTGTCCAGGGACCTGTAGTGCGTAAAGTCGCTTCTCTTCATCTGCCAGGGGAAAGAATCACAATCTCACCTTTTTGCCCAAAACAAAAAGTAATGGAGCTACAAATAAAGCTGCAGATGGCCATCCATTGCAATGAGGATTAGCCAACTAGGTCTGAATAGCAGAGTGACTCCACTGCCACGCCCTTTCACGCTGGACCTGCGCTTGTGATCAAGAGGCTGCACACCAACCCCATAGACCCGAGAGCTGAATTGAGAAGGTGCTTGCCTGCTGTTTAAGGCCGCTTGCACGCTGCTTGGAGCCAAAGGCCCAGCGTTGGAGTGCATTTGTCATTTTTACCAGATGGACATATTTTCCAATAGAGCGTCAGAATACTAAACAGGTAAGATTGAGGTCTGGAAATTGAGTCCACTTTCCAACGTGTGTCCCATAAAGCGGAAGTGTCCAGCCGAGTGCAAGCAGGTGCAGGTTGCACGCGTGTTATGGGACAGTGCAGCTTTGGACGTGATCCAATGCTCCTGTAGTTATCAGTGGGCCAGTACAGGTGACACCAGTGAGAGAAGAGGAAAAGAAAGAACTCTCGAGCTGTTGGCTGAGAGGCCCCAGTGGCCTTATGGATAAGGCAGTGACCTACTAAACCAGGGATTGTGGGTTTGAGTCCCATCAGGGGTGGATCCTGGAATTTTGTTCAAACTTCTGCCAAAGTTAATATGCGGGAGTAGAGGGTGGGTGCAGGCTATTATTTTGCTGGGGGGCGCTGTGTAGTCCCGAACGTGCCCTGCTGGTAGGAGACTTTAAATGCCGGCCCCATAGACCCGAGAGCTGAATAGAGAAGGTGCTTGCTTCTCATTTTATTTCTCTCTGTTGCATAGTTTCACGCCCGCTGCCAGCCTTGGTGCGGTAATGTGTAACGTTTTGGCATAGTAGAAAATGGACGGAAGACTTTTAGGATGATAGTAAACACCCTGAAGCCAGCAGCGCATGCCTCATTTGCGAGGATTTAAGAGTTTTGAATAAAATAGTCAAATGGAAGAAAAGTTTCTTGCTGGAGAATGCGGGCATCGATCCCGCTACCTCTCGCATGCTAAGCGAGCGCTCTACCATCTGAGCTAATTCCCCTTCTGAGCAAATGATCTTAAAGGACAGCTTAGTCTTTAGCTCGCACCTGCTTGGCTGTCCAGGGACCTGTAGTGCGTAAAGTCGCTTCTCTTCATCTGCCAGGGGAAAGAATCACAATCTCACCTTTTTGCCCAAAACAAAAAGTAATGGAGCTACAAATAAAGCTGCAGATGGCCATCCATTGCAATGAGGATTAGCCAACTAGGTCTGAATAGCAGAGTGACTCCACTGCCACGCCCTTTCACGCTGGACCTGCGCTTGTGATCAAGAGGCTGCACACCAACCCCATAGACCCGAGAGCTGAATTGAGAAGGTGCTTGCCTGCTGTTTAAGGCCGCTTGCACGCTGCTTGGAGCCAAAGGCCCAGCGTTGGAGTGCATTTGTCATTTTTACCAGATGGACATATTTTCCAATAGAGCGTCAGAATACTAAACAGGTAAGATTGAGGTCTGGAAATTGAGTCCACTTTCCAACGTGTGTCCCATAAAGCGGAAGTGTCCAGCCGAGTGCAAGCAGGTGCAGGTTGCACGCGTGTTATGGGACAGTGCAGTTTTGGACGTGATCCAATGCTCCCGTAGTTATCAGTGGGCCAGTACAGGTGACACCAGTGAGAGAAGAGGAAAAGAAAGAACTCTCGAGGTGTTGGCTGAGAGGCCCCAGTGGCCTTATGGATAAGGCAGTGGCCTACTAAACCAGGGATTGTGGGTTTGAGCCCCATCAGGGGTGGATCCTGGAATTTTGTTCAAACTTCTGCCAAAGTTAATATGCGGGAGTAGAGGGTGGGTGCAGGCTATTATTTTGCTGGGGGGCGCTGTGTAGTCCCGAACGTGCCCTGCTGGTAGGAGACTTTAAATGCCGGCCCCATAGACCCGAGAGCTGAATAGAGAAGGTGCTTGCTTCTCATTTTATTTCTCTCTGTTGCATAGTTTCACGCCCGCTGCCAGCCTTGGTGCGGAAATGTGTAACGTTTTGGCATAGTAGAAAATGGACGGAAGACTTTTGGGATGATAGTAAACACCCTGAAGCCAGCAGCGCATGCCTCATTTGCGAGGATTTAAGAGTTTTGAATAAAATAGTCAAATGGAAGAAAAGTTTCTTGCTGGAGAATGCAGGCATCGATCCCGCTACCTCTCGCATGCTAAGCGAGCGCTCTACAATCTGAGCTAATTCCCCTTCTGAGCAAATGATCTTAAAGGACAGCTTAGTCTTTAGCTCGAACCTGCTTGGCTGTCCAGGGACCTGTAGTGCGTAAAGTCGCTTCTCTTCATCTGCCAGGGGAAAGAATCACAATCTCACCTTTTTGCCCAAAACAAAAAGTAATGGAGCTACAAATAAAGCTGCAGATGGCCATCCATTGCAATGAGGATTAGCCAACTAGGTCTGAATAGCAGAGTGACTCCACTGCCACGCCCTTTCACGCTGGACCTGCGCTTGTGATCAAGAGGCTGCACACCAACCCCATAGACCCGAGAGCTGAATTGAGAAGGTGCTTGCCTGCTGTTTAAGGCCGCTTGCACGCTGCTTGGAGCCAAAGGCCCAGCGTTGGAGTGCATTTGTCATTTTTACCAGATGGACATATTTTCCAATAGAGCGTCAGAATACTAAACAGGTAAGATTGAGGTCTGGAAATTGAGTCCACTTTCCAACGTGTGTCCCATAAAGCGGAAGTGTCCAGCCGAGTGCAAGCAGGTGCAGGTTGCACGCGTGTTATGGGACAGTGCAGTTTTGGACGTGATCCAATGCTCCCGTAGTTATCAGTGGGCCAGTACAGGTGACACCAGTGAGAGAAGAGGAAAAGAAAGAACTCTCGAGCTGTTGGCTGAGAGGCCCCAGTGGCCTTATGGATAAGGCAGTGGCCTACTAAACCAGGGATTGTGGGTTTGTGCCCCATCAGGGGTGGATCCTGGAATTTTGTTCAAACTTCTGCCAAAGTTAATATGCGGGAGTAGAGGGTGGGTGCAGGCTATTATTTTGCTGGGGGGCGCTGTGTAGTCCCGAACGTGCCCTGCTGGTAGGAGACTTTAAATGCCGGCCCCATAGACCCGAGAGCTGAATAGAGAAGGTGCTTGCTTCTCATTTTATTTCTCTCTGTTGCATAGTTTCACGCCCGCTGCCAGCCTTGGTGCGGAAATGTGTAACGTTTTGGCATAGTAGAAAATGGACGGAAGACTTTTGGGATGATAGTAAACACCCTGAAGCCAGCAGCGCATGCCTCATTTGCGAGGATTTAAGAGTTTTGAATAAAATAGTCAAATGGAAGAAAAGTTTCTTGCTGGAGAATGCGGGCATCGATCCCGCTACCTCTCGCATGCTAAGCGAGCGCTCTACCATCTGAGCTAATTCCCCTTCTGAGCAAATGATCTTAAAGGACAGCTTAGTCTTTAGCTCGCACCTGCTTGGCTGTCCAGGGACCTGTAGTGCGTAAAGTCGCTTCTCTTCATCTGCCAGGGGAAAGAATCACAATCTCACCTTTTTGCCCAAAACAAAAAGTAATGGAGCTACAAATAAAGCTGCAGATGGCCATCCATTGCAATGAGGATTAGCCAACTAGGTCTGAATAGCAGAGTGACTCCACTGCCACGCCCTTTCACGCTGGACCTGCGCTTGTGATCAAGAGGCTGCACACCAACCCCATAGACCCGAGAGCTGAATTGAGAAGGTGCTTGCCTGCTGTTTAAGGCCGCTTGCACGCTGCTTGGAGCCAAAGGCCCAGCGTTGGAGTGCATTTGTCATTTTTACCAGATGGACATATTTTCCAATAGAGCGTCAGAATACTAAACAGGTAAGATTGAGGTCTGGAAATTGAGTCCACTTTCCAACGTGTGTCCCATAAAGCGGAAGTGTCCAGCCGAGTGCAAGCAGGTGCAGGTTGCACGCGTGTTATGGGACAGTGCAGCTTTGGACGTGATCCAATGCTCCTGTAGTTATCAGTGGGCCAGTACAGGTGACACCAGTGAGAGAAGAGGAAAAGAAAGAACTCTCGAGCTGTTGGCTGAGAGGCCCCAGTGGCCTTATGGATAAGGCAGTGGCCTACTAAACCAGGGATTGTGGGTTTGAGCCCCATCAGGGGTGGATCCTGGAATTTTGTTCAAACTTCTGCCAAAGTTAATATGCGGGAGTAGAGGGTGGGTGCAGGCTATTATTTTGCTGGGGGGCGCTGTGTAGTCCCGAACGTGCCCTGCTGGTAGGAGACTTTAAATGCCGGCCCCATAGACCCGAGAGCTGAATAGAGAAGGTGCTTGCTTCTCATTTTATTTCTCTCTGTTGCATAGTTTCACGCCCGCTGCCAGCCTTGGTGCGGAAATGTGTAACGTTTTGGCATAGTAGAAAATGGACGGAAGACTTTTGGGATGATAGTAAACACCCTGAAGCCAGCAGCGCATGCCTCATTTGCGAGGATTTAAGAGTTTTGAATAAAATAGTCAAATGGAAGAAAAGTTTCTTGCTGGAGAATGCAGGCATCGATCCCGCTACCTCTCGCATGCTAAGCGAGCGCTCTACCATCTGAGCTAATTCCCCTTCTGAGCAAATGATCTTAAAGGACAGCTTAGTCTTTAGCTCGAACCTGCTTGGCTGTCCAGGGACCTGTAGTGCGTAAAGTCGCTTCTCTTCATCTGCCAGGGGAAAGAATCACAATCTCACCTTTTTGCCCAAAACAAAAAGTAATGGAGCTACAAATAAAGCTGCAGATGGCCATCCATTGCAATGAGGATTAGCCAACTAGGTCTGAATAGCAGAGTGACTCCACTGCCACGCCCTTTCACGCTGGACCTGCGCTTGTGATCAAGAGGCTGCACACCAACCCCATAGACCCGAGAGCTGAATTGAGAAGGTGCTTGCCTGCTGTTTAAGGCCGCTTGCACGCTGCTTGGAGCCAAAGGCCCAGCGTTGGAGTGCATTTGTCATTTTTACCAGATGGACATATTTTCCAATAGAGCGTCAGAATACTAAACAGGTAAGATTGAGGTCTGGAAATTGAGTCCACTTTCCAACGTGTGTCCCATAAAGCGGAAGTGTCCAGCCGAGTGCAAGCAGGTGCAGGTTGCACGCGTGTTATGGGACAGTGCAGTTTTGGACGTGATCCAATGCTCCCGTAGTTATCAGTGGGCCAGTACAGGTGACACCAGTGAGAGAAGAGGAAAAGAAAGAACTCTCGAGCTGTTGGCTGAGAGGCCCCAGTGGCCTTATGGATAAGGCAGTGGCCTACTAAACCAGGGATTGTGGGTTTGAGCCCCATCAGGGGTGGATCCTGGAATTTTGTTCAAACTTCTGCCAAAGTTAATATGCGGGAGTAGAGGGTGGGTGCAGGCTATTATTTTGCTGGGGGGCGCTGTGTAGTCCCGAACGTGCCCTGCTGGTAGGAGACTTTAAATGCCGGCCCCATAGACCCGAGAGCTGAATAGAGAAGGTGCTTGCTTCTCATTTTATTTCTCTCTGTTGCATAGTTTCACGCCCGCTGCCAGCCTTGGTGCGGAAATGTGTAACGTTTTGGCATAGTAGAAAATGGACGGAAGACTTTTGGGATGATAGTAAACACCCTGAAGCCAGCAGCGCATGCCTCATTTGCGAGGATTTAAGAGTTTTGAATAAAATAGTCAAATGGAAGAAAAGTTTCTTGCTGGAGAATGCGGGCATCGATCCCGCTACCTCTCGCATGCTAAGCGAGCGCTCTACCATCTGAGCTAATTCCCCTTCTGAGCAAATGATCTTAAAGGACAGTTTAGTCTTTAGCTCGAACCTGCTTGGCTGTCCAGGGACCTGTAGTGCGTAAAGTCGCTTCTCTTCATCTGCCAGGGGAAAGAATCACAATCTCACCTTTTTGCCCAAAACAAAAAGTAATGGAGCTACAAATAAAGCTGCAGATGGCCATCCATTGCAATGAGGATTAGCCAACTAGGTCTGAATAGCAGAGTGACTCCACTGCCACGCCCTTTCACGCTGGACCTGCGCTTGTGATCAAGAGGCTGCACACCAACCCCATAGACCCGAGAGCTGAATTGAGAAGGTGCTTGCCTGCTGTTTAAGGCCGCTTGCACGCTGCTTGGAGCCAAAGGCCCAGCGTTGGAGTGCATTTGTCATTTTTACCAGATGGACATATTTTCCAATAGAGCGTCAGAATACTAAACAGGTAAGATTGAGGTCTGGAAATTGAGTCCACTTTCCAACGTGTGTCCCATAAAGCGGAAGTGTCCAGCCGAGTGCAAGCAGGTGCAGGTTGCACGCGTGTTATGGGACAGTGCAGCTTTGGACGTGATCCAATGCTCCCGTAGTTATCAGTGGGCCAGTACAGGTGACACCAGTGAGAGAAGAGGAAAAGAAAGAACTCTCGAGGTGTTGGCTGAGAGGCCCCAGTGGCCTTATGGATAAGGCAGTGGCCTACTAAACCAGGGATTGTGGGTTTGAGTCCCATCAGGGGTGGATCCTGGAATTTTGTTCAAACTTCTGCCAAAGTTAATATGCGGGAGTAGAGGGTGGGTGCAGGCTATTATTTTGCTGGGGGGCGCTGTGTAGTCCCGAACGTGCCCTGCTGGTAGGAGACTTTAAATGCCGGCCCCATAGACCCGAGAGCTGAATAGAGAAGGTGCTTGCTTCTCATTTTATTTCTCTCTGTTGCATAGTTTCACGCCCGCTGCCAGCCTTGGTGCGGTAATGTGTAACGTTTTGGCATAGTAGAAAATGGACGGAAGACTTTTGGGATGATAGTAAACACCCTGAAGCCAGCAGCGCATGCCTCATTTGCGAGGATTTAAGAGTTTTGAATAAAATAGTCAAATGGAAGAAAAGTTTCTTGCTGGAGAATGCGGGCATCGATCCCGCTACCTCTCGCATGCTAAGCGAGCGCTCTACCATCTGAGCTAATTCCCCTTCTGAGCAAATGATCTTAAAGGACAGCTTAGTCTTTAGCTCGCACCTGCTTGGCTGTCCAGGGACCTGTAGTGCGTAAAGTCGCTTCTCTTCATCTGCCAGGGGAAAGAATCACAATCTCACCTTTTTGCCCAAAACAAAAAGTAATGGAGCTACAAATAAAGCTGCAGATGGCCATCCATTGCAATGAGGATTAGCCAACTAGGTCTGAATAGCAGAGTGACTCCACTGCCACGCCCTTTCACGCTGGACCTGCGCTTGTGATCAAGAGGCTGCACACCAACCCCATAGACCCGAGAGCTGAATTGAGAAGGTGCTTGCCTGCTGTTTAAGGCCGCTTGCACGCTGCTTGGAGCCAAAGGCCCAGCGTTGGAGTGCATTTGTCATTTTTACCAGATGGACATATTTTCCAATAGAGCGTCAGAATACTAAACAGGTAAGATTGAGGTCTGGAAATTGAGTCCACTTTCCAACGTGTGTCCCATAAAGCGGAAGTGTCCAGCCGAGTGCAAGCAGGTGCAGGTTGCACGCGTGTTATGGGACAGTGCAGTTTTGGACGTGATCCAATGCTCCCGTAGTTATCAGTGGGCCAGTACAGGTGACACCAGTGAGAGAAGTGGAAAAGAAAGAACTCTCGAGCTGTTGGCTGAGAGGCCCCAGTGGCCTTATGGATAAGGCAGTGGCCTACTAAACCAGGGATTGTGGGTTTGAGCCCCATCAGGGGTGGATCCTGGAATTTTGTTCAAACTTCTGCCAAAGTTAATATGCGGGAGTAGAGGGTGGGTGCAGGCTATTATTTTGCTGGGGGGCGCTGTGTAGTCCCGAACGTGCCCTGCTGGTAGGAGACTTTAAATGCCGGCCCCATAGACCCGAGAGCTGAATAGAGAAGGTGCTTGCTTCTCATTTTATTTCTCTCTGTTGCATAGTTTCACGCCCGCTGCCAGCCTTGGTGCGGAAATGTGTAACGTTTTGGCATAGTAGAAAATGGACGGAAGACTTTTGGGATGATAGTAAACACCCTGAAGCCAGCAGCGCATGCCTCATTTGCGAGGATTTAAGAGTTTTGAATAAAATAGTCAAATGGAAGAAAAGTTTCTTGCTGGAGAATGCGGGCATCGATCCCGCTACCTCTCGCATGCTAAGCGAGCGCTCTACCATCTGAGCTAATTCCCCTTCTGAGCAAATGATCTTAAAGGACAGCTTAGTCTTTAGCTCGAACCTGCTTGGCTGTCCAGGGACCTGTAGTGCGTAAAGTCGCTTCTCTTCATCTGCCAGGGGAAAGAATCACAATCTCACCTTTTTGCCCAAAACAAAAAGTAATGGAGCAACAAATAAAGCTGCAGATGGCCATCCATTGCAATGAGGATTGGCCAACTAGGTCTGAATAGCAGAGTGACTCCACTGCCACGCCCTTTCACGCTGGACCTGCGCTTGTGATCAAGAGGCTGCACACCAACCCCATAGACCCGAGAGCTGAATTAAGAAGGTGCTTGCCTGCTGTTTAAGGCCGCTTGCACGCTGCTTGGAGCCAAAGGCCCAGCGTTGGAGTGCATTTGTCATTTTTACCAGATGGACATATTTTCCAATAGAGCGTCAGAATACTAAACAGGTAAGATTGAGGTCTGGAAATTGAGTCCACTTTCCAACGTGTGTCCCATAAAGCGGAAGTGTCCAGCCGAGTGCAAGCAGGTGCAGGTTGCACGCGTGTTATGGGACAGTGCAGTTTTGGACGTGATCCAATGCTCCCGTAGTTATCAGTGGGCCAGTACAGGTGACACCAGTGAGAGAAGAGGAAAAGAAAGAACTCTCGAGCTGTTGGCTGAGAGGCCCCAGTGGCCTTATGGATAAGGCAGTGGCCTACTAAACCAGGGATTGTGGGTTTGAGCCCCATCAGGGGTGGATCCTGGAATTTTGTTCAAACTTCTGCCAAAGTTAATATGCGGGAGTAGAGGGTGGGTGCAGGCTATTATTTTGCTGGGGGGCGCTGTGTAGTCCCGAACGTGCCCTGCTGGTAGGAGACTTTAAATGCCGGCCCCATAGACCCGAGAGCTGAATAGAGAAGGTGCTTGCTTCTCATTTTATTTCTCTCTGTTGCATAGTTTCACGCCCGCTGCCAGCCTTGGTGCGGAAATGTGTAACGTTTTGGCATAGTAGAAAATGGACGGAAGACTTTTGGGATGATAGTAAACACCCTGAAGCCAGCAGCGCATGCCTCATTTGCGAGGATTTAAGAGTTTTGAATAAAATAGTCAAATGGAAGAAAAGTTTCTTGCTGGAGAATGCGGGCATCGATCCCGCTACCTCTCGCATGCTAAGCGAGCGCTCTACCATCTGAGCTAATTCCCCTTCTGAGCAAATGATCTTAAAGGACAGCTTAGTCTTTAGCTCGAACCTGCTTGGCTGTCCAGGGACCTGTAGTGCGTAAAGTCGCTTCTCTTCATCTGCCAGGGGAAAGAATCACAATCTCACCTTTTTGCCCAAAACAAAAAGTAATGGAGCTACAAATAAAGCTGCAGATGGCCATCCATTGCAATGAGGATTAGCCAACTAGGTCTGAATAGCAGAGTGACTCCACTGCCACGCCCTTTCACGCTGGACCTGCGCTTGTGATCAAGAGGCTGCACACCAACCCCATAGACCCGAGAGCTGAATTGAGAAGGTGCTTGCCTGCTGTTTAAGGCCGCTTGCACGCTGCTTGGAGCCAAAGGCCCAGCGTTGGAGTGCATTTGTCATTTTTACCAGATGGACATATTTTCCAATAGAGCGTCAGAATACTAAACAGGTAAGATTGAGGTCTGGAAATTGAGTCCACTTTCCAACGTGTGTCCCATAAAGCGGAAGTGTCCAGCCGAGTGCAAGCAGGTGCAGGTTGCACGCGTGTTATGGGACAGTGCAGCTTTGGACGTGATCCAATGCTCCCGTAGTTATCAGTGGGCCAGTACAGGTGACACCAGTGAGAGAAGAGGAAAAGAAAGAACTCTCGAGCTTTTGGCTGAGAGGCCCCAGTGGCCTTATGGATAAGGCAGTGGCCTACATAAACCAGCTATCATGGGTTCAAGTCCCATCAGGGGTGGATCCTGGAATTTTGTTCAAACTTCTGCCAAAGATATATGCAGGAGTAGAGGGTGGGTGCAGGCTATTATTTTGCTGGGGGGCGCTGTGTAGTCCCGAACGTGCCCTGCTGGTAGGAGACTTTAAATGCCGGCCCCATAGACCCGAGAGCTGAATAGAGAAGGTGCTTGCTTCTCATTTTATTTCTCTCTGTTGCATAGTTTCACGCCCGCTGCCAGCCTTGGTGCGGAAATGTGTAACGTTTTGGCATAGTAGAAAATGGACGGAAGACTTTTGGGATGATAGTAAACACCCTGAAGCCAGCAGCGCATGCCTCATTTGCGAGGATTTAAGAGTTTTGAATAAAATAGTCAAATGGAAGAAAAGTTTCTTGCTGGAGAATGCGGGCATTGATCCCGCTACCTCTCGCATGCTAAGTGAGCGCTCTACCATCTGAGCTAATTCCCCTTCTGAGCAAATGATCTTAAAGGACAGCTTAGTCTTTAGCTCGAACCTGCTTGGCTGTCCAGGGACCTGTAGTGCGTAAAGTCGCTTCTCTTCATCTGCCAGGGGAAAGAATCACAATCTCACCTTTTTGCCCAAAACAAAAAGTAATGGAGCTACAAATAAAGCTGCAGATGGCCATCCATTGCAATGAGGATTAGCCAACTAGGTCTGAATAGCAGAGTGACTCCACTGCCACGCCCTTTCACGCTGGACCTGCGCTTGTGATCAAGAGGCTGCACACCAACCCCATAGACCCGAGAGCTGAATTGAGAAGGTGCTTGCCTGCTGTTTAAGGCCGCTTGCACGCTGCTTGGAGCCAAAGGCCCAGCGTTGGAGTGCATTTGTCATTTTTACCAGATGGACATATTTTCCAATAGAGCGTCAGAATACTAAACAGGTAAGATTGAGGTCTGGAAATTGAGTCCACTTTCCAACGTGTGTCCCATAAAGCGGAAGTGTCCAGCCGAGTGCAAGCAGGTGCAGGTTGCACGCGTGTTATGGGACAGTGCAGCTTTGGACGTGATCCAATGCTCCTGTAGTTATCAGTGGGCCAGTACAGGTGACACCAGTGAGAGAAGAGGAAAAGAAAGAACTCTCGAGCTGTTGGCTGAGAGGCCCCAGTGGCCTTATGGATAAGGCAGTGACCTACTAAACCAGGGATTGTGGGTTTGAGTCCCATCAGGGGTGGATCCTGGAATTTTGTTCAAACTTCTGCCAAAGTTAATATGCGGGAGTAGAGGGTGGGTGCAGGCTATTATTTTGCTGGGGGGCGCTGTGTAGTCCCGAACGTGCCCTGCTGGTAGGAGACTTTAAATGCCGGCCCCATAGACCCGAGAGCTGAATAGAGAAGGTGCTTGCTTCTCATTTTATTTCTCTCTGTTGCATAGTTTCACGCCCGCTGCCAGCCTTGGTGCGGTAATGTGTAACGTTTTGGCATAGTAGAAAATGGACGGAAGACTTTTAGGATGATAGTAAACACCCTGAAGCCAGCAGCGCATGCCTCATTTGCGAGGATTTAAGAGTTTTGAATAAAATAGTCAAATGGAAGAAAAGTTTCTTGCTGGAGAATGCGGGCATCGATCCCGCTACCTCTCGCATGCTAAGCGAGCGCTCTACCATCTGAGCTAATTCCCCTTCTGAGCAAATGATCTTAAAGGACAGCTTAGTCTTTAGCTCGCACCTGCTTGGCTGTCCAGGGACCTGTAGTGCGTAAAGTCGCTTCTCTTCATCTGCCAGGGGAAAGAATCACAATCTCACCTTTTTGCCCAAAACAAAAAGTAATGGAGCTACAAATAAAGCTGCAGATGGCCATCCATTGCAATGAGGATTAGCCAACTAGGTCTGAATAGCAGAGTGACTCCACTGCCACGCCCTTTCACGCTGGACCTGCGCTTGTGATCAAGAGGCTGCACACCAACCCCATAGACCCGAGAGCTGAATTGAGAAGGTGCTTGCCTGCTGTTTAAGGCCGCTTGCACGCTGCTTGGAGCCAAAGGCCCAGCGTTGGAGTGCATTTGTCATTTTTACCAGATGGACATATTTTCCAATAGAGCGTCAGAATACTAAACAGGTAAGATTGAGGTCTGGAAATTGAGTCCACTTTCCAACGTGTGTCCCATAAAGCGGAAGTGTCCAGCCGAGTGCAAGCAGGTGCAGGTTGCACGCGTGTTATGGGACAGTGCAGTTTTGGACGTGATCCAATGCTCCCGTAGTTATCAGTGGGCCAGTACAGGTGACACCAGTGAGAGAAGAGGAAAAGAAAGAACTCTCGAGGTGTTGGCTGAGGGGCCCCAGTGGCCTTATGGATAAGGCAGTGGCCTACTAAACCAGGGATTGTGGGTTTGAGCCCCATCAGGGGTGGATCCTGGAATTTTGTTCAAACTTCTGCCAAAGTTAATATGCGGGAGTAGAGGGTGGGTGCAGGCTATTATTTTGCTGGGGGGCGCTGTGTAGTCCCGAACGTGCCCTGCTGGTAGGAGACTTTAAATGCCGGCCCCATAGACCCGAGAGCTGAATAGAGAAGGTGCTTGCTTCTCATTTTATTTCTCTCTGTTGCATAGTTTCACGCCCGCTGCCAGCCTTGGTGCGGAAATGTGTAACGTTTTGGCATAGTAGAAAATGGACGGAAGACTTTTGGGATGATAGTAAACACCCTGAAGCCAGCAGCGCATGCCTCATTTGCGAGGATTTAAGAGTTTTGAATAAAATAGTCAAATGGAAGAAAAGTTTCTTGCTGGAGAATGCGGGCATCGATCCCGCTACCTCTCGCATGCTAAGCGAGCGCTCTACCATCTGAGCTAATTCCCCTTCTGAGCAAATGATCTTAAAGGACAGCTTAGTCTTTAGCTCGAACCTGCTTGGCTGTCCAGGGACCTGTAGTGCGTAAAGTCGCTTCTCTTCATCTGCCAGGGGAAAGAATCACAATCTCACCTTTTTGCCCAAAACAAAAAGTAATGGAGCTACAAATAAAGCTGCAGATGGCCATCCATTGCAATGAGGATTAGCCAACTAGGTCTGAATAGCAGAGTGACTCCACTGCCACGCCCTTTCACGCTGGACCTGCGCTTGTGATCAAGAGGCTGCACACCAACCCCATAGACCCGAGAGCTGAATTGAGAAGGTGCTTGCCTGCTGTTTAAGGCCGCTTGCACGCTGCTTGGAGCCAAAGGCCCAGCGTTGGAGTGCATTTGTCATTTTTACCAGATGGACATATTTTCCAATAGAGCGTCAGAATACTAAACAGGTAAGATTGAGGTCTGGAAATTGAGTCCACTTTCCAACGTGTGTCCCATAAAGCGGAAGTGTCCAGCCGAGTGCAAGCAGGTGCAGGTTGCACGCGTGTTATGGGACAGTGCAGTTTTGGACGTGATCCAATGCTCCTGTAGTTATCAGTGGGCCAGTACAGGTGACACCAGTGAGAGAAGAGGAAAAGAAAGAACTCTCGAGCTGTTGGCTGAGAGGCCCCAGTGGCCTTATGGATAAGGCAGTGGCCTACTAAACCAGGGATTGTGGGTTTGAGCCCCATCAGGGGTGGATCCTGGAATTTTGTTCAAACTTCTGCCAAAGTTAATATGCGGGAGTAGAGGGTGGGTGCAGGCTATTATTTTGCTGGGGGGCGCTGTGTAGTCCCGAACGTGCCCTGCTGGTAGGAGACTTTAAATGCCGGCCCCATAGACCCGAGAGCTGAATAGAGAAGGTGCTTGCTTCTCATTTTATTTCTCTCTGTTGCATAGTTTCACGCCCGCTGCCAGCCTTGGTGCGGAAATGTGTAACGTTTTGGCATAGTAGAAAATGGACGGAAGACTTTTGGGATGATAGTAAACACCCTGAAGCCAGCAGCGCATGCCTCATTTGCGAGGATTTAAGAGTTTTGAATAAAATAGTCAAATGGAAGAAAAGTTTCTTGCTGGAGAATGCGGGCATCGATCCCGCTACCTCTCGCATGCTAAGCGAGCGCTCTACCATCTGAGCTAATTCCCCTTCTGAGCAAATGATCTTAAAGGACAGCTTAGTCTTTAGCTCGAACCTGCTTGGCTGTCCAGGGACCTGTAGTGCGTAAAGTCGCTTCTCTTCATCTGCCAGGGGAAAGAATCACAATCTCACCTTTTTGCCCAAAACAAAAAGTAATGGAGCTACAAATAAAGCTGCAGATGGCCATCCATTGCAATGAGGATTAGCCAACTAGGTCTGAATAGCAGAGTGACTCCACTGCCACGCCCTTTCACGCTGGACCTGCGCTTGTGATCAAGAGGCTGCACACCAACCCCATAGACCCGAGAGCTGAATTGAGAAGGTGCTTGCCTGCTGTTTAAGGCCGCTTGCACGCTGCTTGGAGCCAAAGGCCCAGCGTTGGAGTGCATTTGTCATTTTTACCAGATGGACATATTTTCCAATAGAGCGTCAGAATACTAAACAGGTAAGATTGAGGTCTGGAAATTGAGTCCACTTTCCAACGTGTGTCCCATAAAGCGGAAGTGTCCAGCCGAGTGCAAGCAGGTGCAGGTTGCACGCGTGTTATGGGACAGTGCAGCTTTGGACGTGATCCAATGCTCCCGTAGTTATCAGTGGGCCAGTACAGGTGACACCAGTGAGAGAAGAGGAAAAGAAAGAACTCTCGAGGTGTTGGCTGAGAGGCCCCAGTGGCCTTATGGATAAGGCAGTGGCTTACTAAACCAGGGATTGTGGGTTTGAGTCCCATCAGGGGTGGATCCTGGAATTTTGTTCAAACTTCTGCCAAAGTTAATATGCGGGAGTAGAGGGTGGGTGCAGGCTATTATTTTGCTGGGGGGCGCTGTGTAGTCCCGAACGTGCCCTGCTGGTAGGAGACTTTAAATGCCGGCCCCATAGACCCGAGAGCTGAATAGAGAAGGTGCTTGCTTCTCATTTTATTTCTCTCTGTTGCATAGTTTCACGCCCGCTGCCAGCCTTGGTGCGGTAATGTGTAACGTTTTGGCATAGTAGAAAATGGACGGAAGACTTTTGGGATGATAGTAAACACCCTGAAGCCAGCAGCGCATGCCTCATTTGCGAGGATTTAAGAGTTTTGAATAAAATAGTCAAATGGAAGAAAAGTTTCTTGCTGGAGAATGCGGGCATCGATCCCGCTACCTCTCGCATGCTAAGCGAGCGCTCTACCATCTGAGCTAATTCCCCTTCTGAGCAAATGATCTTAAAGGACAGCTTAGTCTTTAGCTCGCACCTGCTTGGCTGTCCAGGGACCTGTAGTGCGTAAAGTCGCTTCTCTTCATCTGCCAGGGGAAAGAATCACAATCTCACCTTTTTGCCCAAAACAAAAAGTAATGGAGCTACAAATAAAGCTGCAGATGGCCATCCATTGCAATGAGGATTAGCCAACTAGGTCTGAATAGCAGAGTGACTCCACTGCCACGCCCTTTCACGCTGGACCTGCGCTTGTGATCAAGAGGCTGCACACCAACCCCATAGACCCGAGAGCTGAATTGAGAAGGTGCTTGCCTGCTGTTTAAGGCCGCTTGCACGCTGCTTGGAGCCAAAGGCCCAGCGTTGGAGTGCATTTGTCATTTTTACCAGATGGACATATTTTCCAATAGAGCGTCAGAATACTAAACAGGTAAGATTGAGGTCTGGAAATTGAGTCCACTTTCCAACGTGTGTCCCATAAAGCGGAAGTGTCCAGCCGAGTGCAAGCAGGTGCAGGTTGCACGCGTGTTATGGGACAGTGCAGTTTTGGACGTGATCCAATGCTCCCGTAGTTATCAGTGGGCCAGTACAGGTGACACCAGTGAGAGAAGTGGAAAAGAAAGAACTCTCGAGCTGTTGGCTGAGGGGCCCCAGTGGCCTTATGGATAAGGCAGTGGCCTACTAAACCAGGGATTGTGGGTTTGAGCCCCATCAGGGGTGGATCCTGGAATTTTGTTCAAACTTCTGCCAAAGTTAATATGCGGGAGTAGAGGGTGGGTGCAGGCTATTATTTTGCTGGGGGGCGCTGTGTAGTCCCGAACGTGCCCTGCTGGTAGGAGACTTTAAATGCCGGCCCCATAGACCCGAGAGCTGAATAGAGAAGGTGCTTGCTTCTCATTTTATTTCTCTCTGTTGCATAGTTTCACGCCCGCTGCCAGCCTTGGTGCGGAAATGTGTAACGTTTTGGCATAGTAGAAAATGGACGGAAGACTTTTGGGATGATAGTAAACACCCTGAAGCCAGCAGCGCATGCCTCATTTGCGAGGATTTAAGAGTTTTGAATAAAATAGTCAAATGGAAGAAAAGTTTCTTGCTGGAGAATGCGGGCATCGATCCCGCTACCTCTCGCATGCTAAGCGAGCGCTCTACCATCTGAGCTAATTCCCCTTCTGAGCAAATGATCTTAAAGGACAGCTTAGTCTTTAGCTCGCACCTGCTTGGCTGTCCAGGGACCTGTAGTGCGTAAAGTCGCTTCTCTTCATCTGCCAGGGGAAAGAATCACAATCTCACCTTTTTGCCCAAAACAAAAAGTAATGGAGCTACAAATAAAGCTGCAGATGGCCATCCATTGCAATGAGGATTAGCCAACTAGGTCTGAATAGCAGAGTGACTCCACTGCCACGCCCTTTCACGCTGGACCTGCGCTTGTGATCAAGAGGCTGCACACCAACCCCATAGACCCGAGAGCTGAATTGAGAAGGTGCTTGCCTGCTGTTTAAGGCCGCTTGCACGCTGCTTGGAGCCAAAGGCCCAGCGTTGGAGTGCATTTGTCATTTTTACCAGATGGACATATTTTCCAATAGAGCGTCAGAATACTAAACAGGTAAGATTGAGGTCTGGAAATTGAGTCCACTTTCCAACGTGTGTCCCATAAAGCGGAAGTGTCCAGCCGAGTGCAAGCAGGTGCAGGTTGCACGCGTGTTATGGGACAGTGCAGTTTTGGACGTGATCCAATGCTCCCGTAGTTATCAGTGGGCCAGTACAGGTGACACCAGTGAGAGAAGAGGAAAAGAAAGAACTCTCGAGGTGTTGGCTGAGAGGCCCCAGTGGCCTTATGGATAAGGCAGTGGCCTACTAAACCAGGGATTGTGGGTTTGAGCCCCATCAGGGGTGGATCCTGGAATTTTGTTCAAACTTCTGCCAAAGTTAATATGCGGGAGTAGAGGGTGGGTGCAGGCTATTATTTTGCTGGGGGGCGCTGTGTAGTCCCGAACGTGCCCTGCTGGTAGGAGACTTTAAATGCCGGCCCCATAGACCCGAGAGCTGAATAGAGAAGGTGCTTGCTTCTCATTTTATTTCTCTCTGTTGCATAGTTTCACGCCCGCTGCCAGCCTTGGTGCGGAAATGTGTAACGTTTTGGCATAGTAGAAAATGGACGGAAGACTTTTGGGATGATAGTAAACACCCTGAAGCCAGCAGCGCATGCCTCATTTGCGAGGATTTAAGAGTTTTGAATAAAATAGTCAAATGGAAGAAAAGTTTCTTGCTGGAGAATGCAGGCATCGATCCCGCTACCTCTCGCATGCTAAGCGAGCGCTCTACCATCTGAGCTAATTCCCCTTCTGAGCAAATGATCTTAAAGGACAGCTTAGTCTTTAGCTCGAACCTGCTTGGCTGTCCAGGGACCTGTAGTGCGTAAAGTCGCTTCTCTTCATCTGCCAGGGGAAAGAATCACAATCTCACCTTTTTGCCCAAAACAAAAAGTAATGGAGCTACAAATAAAGCTGCAGATGGCCATCCATTGCAATGAGGATTAGCCAACTAGGTCTGAATAGCAGAGTGACTCCACTGCCACGCCCTTTCACGCTGGACCTGCGCTTGTGATCAAGAGGCTGCACACCAACCCCATAGACCCGAGAGCTGAATTGAGAAGGTGCTTGCCTGCTGTTTAAGGCCGCTTGCACGCTGCTTGGAGCCAAAGGCCCAGCGTTGGAGTGCATTTGTCATTTTTACCAGATGGACATATTTTCCAATAGAGCGTCAGAATACTAAACAGGTAAGATTGAGGTCTGGAAATTGAGTCCACTTTCCAACGTGTGTCCCATAAAGCGGAAGTGTCCAGCCGAGTGCAAGCAGGTGCAGGTTGCACGCGTGTTATGGGACAGTGCAGTTTTGGACGTGATCCAATGCTCCCGTAGTTATCAGTGGGCCAGTACAGGTGACACCAGTGAGAGAAGAGGAAAAGAAAGAACTCTCGAGCTGTTGGCTGAGAGGCCCCAGTGGCCTTATGGATAAGGCAGTGGCCTACTAAACCAGGGATTGTGGGTTTGAGCCCCATCAGGGGTGGATCCTGGAATTTTGTTCAAACTTCTGCCAAAGTTAATATGCGGGAGTAGAGGGTGGGTGCAGGCTATTATTTTGCTGGGGGGCGCTGTGTAGTCCCGAACGTGCCCTGCTGGTAGGAGACTTTAAATGCCGGCCCCATAGACCCGAGAGCTGAATAGAGAAGGTGCTTGCTTCTCATTTTATTTCTCTCTGTTGCATAGTTTCACGCCCGCTGCCAGCCTTGGTGCGGAAATGTGTAACGTTTTGGCATAGTAGAAAATGGACGGAAGACTTTTGGGATGATAGTAAACACCCTGAAGCCAGCAGCGCATGCCTCATTTGCGAGGATTTAAGAGTTTTGAATAAAATAGTCAAATGGAAGAAAAGTTTCTTGCTGGAGAATGCGGGCATCGATCCCGCTACCTCTCGCATGCTAAGCGAGCGCTCTACCATCTGAGCTAATTCCCCTTCTGAGCAAATGATCTTAAAGGACAGCTTAGTCTTTAGCTCGAACCTGCTTGGCTGTCCAGGGACCTGTAGTGCGTAAAGTCGCTTCTCTTCATCTGCCAGGGGAAAGAATCACAATCTCACCTTTTTGCCCAAAACAAAAAGTAATGGAGCTACAAATAAAGCTGCAGATGGCCATCCATTGCAATGAGGATTAGCCAACTAGGTCTGAATAGCAGAGTGACTCCACTGCCACGCCCTTTCACGCTGGACCTGCGCTTGTGATCAAGAGGCTGCACACCAACCCCATAGACCCGAGAGCTGAATTGAGAAGGTGCTTGCCTGCTGTTTAAGGCCGCTTGCACGCTGCTTGGAGCCAAAGGCCCAGCGTTGGAGTGCATTTGTCATTTTTACCAGATGGACATATTTTCCAATAGAGCGTCAGAATACTAAACAGGTAAGATTGAGGTCTGGAAATTGAGTCCACTTTCCAACGTGTGTCCCATAAAGCGGAAGTGTCCAGCCGAGTGCAAGCAGGTGCAGGTTGCACGCGTGTTATGGGACAGTGCAGCTTTGGACGTGATCCAATGCTCCCGTAGTTATCAGTGGGCCAGTACAGGTGACACCAGTGAGAGAAGAGGAAAAGAAAGAACTCTCGAGGTGTTGGCTGAGAGGCCCCAGTGGCCTTATGGATAAGGCAGTGGCCTACTAAACCAGGGATTGTGGGTTTGAGTCCCATCAGGGGTGGATCCTGGAATTTTGTTCAAACTTCTGCCAAAGTTAATATGCGGGAGTAGAGGGTGGGTGCAGGCTATTATTTTGCTGGGGGGCGCTGTGTAGTCCCGAACGTGCCCTGCTGGTAGGAGACTTTAAATGCCGGCCCCATAGACCCGAGAGCTGAATAGAGAAGGTGCTTGCTTCTCATTTTATTTCTCTCTGTTGCATAGTTTCACGCCCGCTGCCAGCCTTGGTGCGGTAATGTGTAACGTTTTGGCATAGTAGAAAATGGACGGAAGACTTTTGGGATGATAGTAAACACCCTGAAGCCAGCAGCGCATGCCTCATTTGCGAGGATTTAAGAGTTTTGAATAAAATAGTCAAATGGAAGAAAAGTTTCTTGCTGGAGAATGCGGGCATCGATCCCGCTACCTCTCGCATGCTAAGCGAGCGCTCTACCATCTGAGCTAATTCCCCTTCTGAGCAAATGATCTTAAAGGACAGCTTAGTCTTTAGCTCGCACCTGCTTGGCTGTCCAGGGACCTGTAGTGCGTAAAGTCGCTTCTCTTCATCTGCCAGGGGAAAGAATCACAATCTCACCTTTTTGCCCAAAACAAAAAGTAATGGAGCTACAAATAAAGCTGCAGATGGCCATCCATTGCAATGAGGATTAGCCAACTAGGTCTGAATAGCAGAGTGACTCCACTGCCACGCCCTTTCACGCTGGACCTGCGCTTGTGATCAAGAGGCTGCACACCAACCCCATAGACCCGAGAGCTGAATTGAGAAGGTGCTTGCCTGCTGTTTAAGGCCGCTTGCACGCTGCTTGGAGCCAAAGGCCCAGCGTTGGAGTGCATTTGTCATTTTTACCAGATGGACATATTTTCCAATAGAGCGTCAGAATACTAAACAGGTAAGATTGAGGTCTGGAAATTGAGTCCACTTTCCAACGTGTGTCCCATAAAGCGGAAGTGTCCAGCCGAGTGCAAGCAGGTGCAGGTTGCACGCGTGTTATGGGACAGTGCAGTTTTGGACGTGATCCAATGCTCCCGTAGTTATCAGTGGGCCAGTACAGGTGACACCAGTGAGAGAAGTGGAAAAGAAAGAACTCTCGAGCTGTTGGCTGAGAGGCCCCAGTGGCCTTATGGATAAGGCAGTGGCCTACTAAACCAGGGATTGTGGGTTTGAGCCCCATCAGGGGTGGATCCTGGAATTTTGTTCAAACTTCTGCCAAAGTTAATATGCGGGAGTAGAGGGTGGGTGCAGGCTATTATTTTGCTGGGGGGCGCTGTGTAGTCCCGAACGTGCCCTGCTGGTAGGAGACTTTAAATGCCGGCCCCATAGACCCGAGAGCTGAATAGAGAAGGTGCTTGCTTCTCATTTTATTTCTCTCTGTTGCATAGTTTCACGCCCGCTGCCAGCCTTGGTGCGGAAATGTGTAACGTTTTGGCATAGTAGAAAATGGACGGAAGACTTTTGGGATGATAGTAAACACCCTGAAGCCAGCAGCGCATGCCTCATTTGCGAGGATTTAAGAGTTTTGAATAAAATAGTCAAATGGAAGAAAAGTTTCTTGCTGGAGAATGCGGGCATCGATCCCGCTACCTCTCGCATGCTAAGCGAGCGCTCTACCATCTGAGCTAATTCCCCTTCTGAGCAAATGATCTTAAAGGACAGCTTAGTCTTTAGCTCGAACCTGCTTGGCTGTCCAGGGACCTGTAGTGCGTAAAGTCGCTTCTCTTCATCTGCCAGGGGAAAGAATCACAATCTCACCTTTTTGCCCAAAACAAAAAGTAATGGAGCAACAAATAAAGCTGCAGATGGCCATCCATTGCAATGAGGATTGGCCAACTAGGTCTGAATAGCAGAGTGACTCCACTGCCACGCCCTTTCACGCTGGACCTGCGCTTGTGATCAAGAGGCTGCACACCAACCCCATAGACCCGAGAGCTGAATTAAGAAGGTGCTTGCCTGCTGTTTAAGGCCGCTTGCACGCTGCTTGGAGCCAAAGGCCCAGCGTTGGAGTGCATTTGTCATTTTTACCAGATGGACATATTTTCCAATAGAGCGTCAGAATACTAAACAGGTAAGATTGAGGTCTGGAAATTGAGTCCACTTTCCAACGTGTGTCCCATAAAGCGGAAGTGTCCAGCCGAGTGCAAGCAGGTGCAGGTTGCACGCGTGTTATGGGACAGTGCAGTTTTGGACGTGATCCAATGCTCCCGTAGTTATCAGTGGGCCAGTACAGGTGACACCAGTGAGAGAAGAGGAAAAGAAAGAACTCTCGAGCTGTTGGCTGAGAGGCCCCAGTGGCCTTATGGATAAGGCAGTGGCCTACTAAACCAGGGATTGTGGGTTTGAGCCCCATCAGGGGTGGATCCTGGAATTTTGTTCAAACTTCTGCCAAAGTTAATATGCGGGAGTAGAGGGTGGGTGCAGGCTATTATTTTGCTGGGGGGCGCTGTGTAGTCCCGAACGTGCCCTGCTGGTAGGAGACTTTAAATGCCGGCCCCATAGACCCGAGAGCTGAATAGAGAAGGTGCTTGCTTCTCATTTTATTTCTCTCTGTTGCATAGTTTCACGCCCGCTGCCAGCCTTGGTGCGGAAATGTGTAACGTTTTGGCATAGTAGAAAATGGACGGAAGACTTTTGGGATGATAGTAAACACCCTGAAGCCAGCAGCGCATGCCTCATTTGCGAGGATTTAAGAGTTTTGAATAAAATAGTCAAATGGAAGAAAAGTTTCTTGCTGGAGAATGCGGGCATCGATCCCGCTACCTCTCGCATGCTAAGCGAGCGCTCTACCATCTGAGCTAATTCCCCTTCTGAGCAAATGATCTTAAAGGACAGCTTAGTCTTTAGCTCGAACCTGCTTGGCTGTCCAGGGACCTGTAGTGCGTAAAGTCGCTTCTCTTCATCTGCCAGGGGAAAGAATCACAATCTCACCTTTTTGCCCAAAACAAAAAGTAATGGAGCTACAAATAAAGCTGCAGATGGCCATCCATTGCAATGAGGATTAGCCAACTAGGTCTGAATAGCAGAGTGACTCCACTGCCACGCCCTTTCACGCTGGACCTGCGCTTGTGATCAAGAGGCTGCACACCAACCCCATAGACCCGAGAGCTGAATTGAGAAGGTGCTTGCCTGCTGTTTAAGGCCGCTTGCACGCTGCTTGGAGCCAAAGGCCCAGCGTTGGAGTGCATTTGTCATTTTTACCAGATGGACATATTTTCCAATAGAGCGTCAGAATACTAAACAGGTAAGATTGAGGTCTGGAAATTGAGTCCACTTTCCAACGTGTGTCCCATAAAGCGGAAGTGTCCAGCCGAGTGCAAGCAGGTGCAGGTTGCACGCGTGTTATGGGACAGTGCAGCTTTGGACGTGATCCAATGCTCCCGTAGTTATCAGTGGGCCAGTACAGGTGACACCAGTGAGAGAAGAGGAAAAGAAAGAACTCTCGAGCTTTTGGCTGAGAGGCCCCAGTGGCCTTATGGATAAGGCAGTGGCCTACATAAACCAGCTATCATGGTTTCAAGTCCCATCAGGGGTGGATCCTGGAATTTTGTTCAAACTTCTGCCAAAGATATATGCAGGAGTAGAGGGTGGGTGCAGGCTATTATTTTGCTGGGGGGCGCTGTGTAGTCCCGAACGTGCCCTGCTGGTAGGAGACTTTAAATGCCGGCCCCATAGACCCGAGAGCTGAATAGAGAAGGTGCTTGCTTCTCATTTTATTTCTCTCTGTTGCATAGTTTCACGCCCGCTGCCAGCCTTGGTGCGGAAATGTGTAACGTTTTGGCATAGTAGAAAATGGACGGAAGACTTTTGGGATGATAGTAAACACCCTGAAGCCAGCAGCGCATGCCTCATTTGCGAGGATTTAAGAGTTTTGAATAAAATAGTCAAATGGAAGAAAAGTTTCTTGCTGGAGAATGCGGGCATTGATCCCGCTACCTCTCGCATGCTAAGTGAGCGCTCTACCATCTGAGCTAATTCCCCTTCTGAGCAAATGATCTTAAAGGACAGCTTAGTCTTTAGCTCGAACCTGCTTGGCTGTCCAGGGACCTGTAGTGCATAAAGTCGCTTCTCTTCATCTGCCAGGGGAAAGAATCACAATCTCACCTTTTTGCCCAAAACAAAAAGTAATGGAGCTACAAATAAAGCTGCAGATGGCCATCCATTGCAATGAGGATTAGCCAACTAGGTCTGAATAGCAGAGTGACTCCACTGCCACGCCCTTTCACGCTGGACCTGCGCTTGTGATCAAGAGGCTGCACACCAACCCCATAGACCCGAGAGCTGAATTGAGAAGGTGCTTGCCTGCTGTTTAAGGCCGCTTGCACGCTGCTTGGAGCCAAAGGCCCAGCGTTGGAGTGCATTTGTCATTTTTACCAGATGGACATATTTTCCAATAGAGCGTCAGAATACTAAACAGGTAAGATTGAGGTCTGGAAATTGAGTCCACTTTCCAACGTGTGTCCCATAAAGCGGAAGTGTCCAGCCGAGTGCAAGCAGGTGCAGGTTGCACGCGTGTTATGGGACAGTGCAGCTTTGGACGTGATCCAATGCTCCTGTAGTTATCAGTGGGCCAGTACAGGTGACACCAGTGAGAGAAGAGGAAAAGAAAGAACTCTCGAGCTGTTGGCTGAGAGGCCCCAGTGGCCTTATGGATAAGGCAGTGACCTACTAAACCAGGGATTGTGGGTTTGAGTCCCATCAGGGGTGGATCCTGGAATTTTGTTCAAACTTCTGCCAAAGTTAATATGCGGGAGTAGAGGGTGGGTGCAGGCTATTATTTTGCTGGGGGGCGCTGTGTAGTCCCGAACGTGCCCTGCTGGTAGGAGACTTTAAATGCCGGCCCCATAGACCCGAGAGCTGAATAGAGAAGGTGCTTGCTTCTCATTTTATTTCTCTCTGTTGCATAGTTTCACGCCCGCTGCCAGCCTTGGTGCGGTAATGTGTAACGTTTTGGCATAGTAGAAAATGGACGGAAGACTTTTAGGATGATAGTAAACACCCTGAAGCCAGCAGCGCATGCCTCATTTGCGAGGATTTAAGAGTTTTGAATAAAATAGTCAAATGGAAGAAAAGTTTCTTGCTGGAGAATGCGGGCATCGATCCCGCTACCTCTCGCATGCTAAGCGAGCGCTCTACCATCTGAGCTAATTCCCCTTCTGAGCAAATGATCTTAAAGGACAGCTTAGTCTTTAGCTCGCACCTGCTTGGCTGTCCAGGGACCTGTAGTGCGTAAAGTCGCTTCTCTTCATCTGCCAGGGGAAAGAATCACAATCTCACCTTTTTGCCCAAAACAAAAAGTAATGGAGCTACAAATAAAGCTGCAGATGGCCATCCATTGCAATGAGGATTAGCCAACTAGGTCTGAATAGCAGAGTGACTCCACTGCCACGCCCTTTCACGCTGGACCTGCGCTTGTGATCAAGAGGCTGCACACCAACCCCATAGACCCGAGAGCTGAATTGAGAAGGTGCTTGCCTGCTGTTTAAGGCCGCTTGCACGCTGCTTGGAGCCAAAGGCCCAGCGTTGGAGTGCATTTGTCATTTTTACCAGATGGACATATTTTCCAATAGAGCGTCAGAATACTAAACAGGTAAGATTGAGGTCTGGAAATTGAGTCCACTTTCCAACGTGTGTCCCATAAAGCGGAAGTGTCCAGCCGAGTGCAAGCAGGTGCAGGTTGCACGCGTGTTATGGGACAGTGCAGTTTTGGACGTGATCCAATGCTCCCGTAGTTATCAGTGGGCCAGTACAGGTGACACCAGTGAGAGAAGAGGAAAAGAAAGAACTCTCGAGGTGTTGGCTGAGCGGCCCCAGTGGCCTTATGGATAAGGCAGTGGCCTACTAAACCAGGGATTGTGGGTTTGAGCCCCATCAGGGGTGGATCCTGGAATTTTGTTCAAACTTCTGCCAAAGTTAATATGCGGGAGTAGAGGGTGGGTGCAGGCTATTATTTTGCTGGGGGGCGCTGTGTAGTCCCGAACGTGCCCTGCTGGTAGGAGACTTTAAATGCCGGCCCCA
Organism: Ambystoma mexicanum; assembly: GCF_040938575.1. Lineage (NCBI taxonomy): Eukaryota > Metazoa > Chordata > Amphibia > Caudata > Ambystomatidae > Ambystoma > Ambystoma mexicanum. The sequence continues at coordinate 527,101,553 of NC_090933.1, forward strand.
TAGACCCGAGAGCTGAATAGAGAAGGTGCTTGCTTCTCATTTTATTTCTCTCTGTTGCATAGTTTCACGCCCGCTGCCAGCCTTGGTGCGGAAATGTGTAACGTTTTGGCATAGTAGAAAATGGACGGAAGACTTTTGGGATGATAGTAAACACCCTGAAGCCAGCAGCGCATGCCTCATTTGCGAGGATTTAAGAGTTTTGAATAAAATAGTCAAATGGAAGAAAAGTTTCTTGCTGGAGAATGCAGGCATCGATCCCGCTACCTCTCGCATGCTAAGCGAGCGCTCTACCATCTGAGCTAATTCCCCTTCTGAGCAAATGATCTTAAAGGACAGCTTAGTCTTGAGCTCGAACCTGCTTGGCTGTCCAGGGACCTGTAGTGCGTAAAGTCGCTTCTCTTCATCTGCCAGGGGAAAGAATCACAATCTCACCTTTTTGCCCAAAACAAAAAGTAATGGAGCTACAAATAAAGCTGCAGATGGCCATCCATTGCAATGAGGATTAGCCAACTAGGTCTGAATAGCAGAGTGACTCCACTGCCACGCCCTTTCACGCTGGACCTGCGCTTGTGATCAAGAGGCTGCACACCAACCCCATAGACCCGAGAGCTGAATTGAGAAGGTGCTTGCCTGCTGTTTAAGGCCGCTTGCACGCTGCTTGGAGCCAAAGGCCCAGCGTTGGAGTGCATTTGTCATTTTTACCAGATGGACATATTTTCCAATAGAGCGTCAGAATACTAAACAGGTAAGATTGAGGTCTGGAAATTGAGTCCACTTTCCAACGTGTGTCCCATAAAGCGGAAGTGTCCAGCCGAGTGCAAGCAGGTGCAGGTTGCACGCGTGTTATGGGACAGTGCAGTTTTGGACGTGATCCAATGCTCCTGTAGTTATCAGTGGGCCAGTACAGGTGACACCAGTGAGAGAAGAGGAAAAGAAAGAACTCTCGAGCTGTTGGCTGAGAGGCCCCAGTGGCCTTATGGATAAGGCAGTGGCCTACTAAACCAGGGATTGTGGGTTTGAGCCCCATCAGGGGTGGATCCTGGAATTTTGTTCAAACTTCTGCCAAAGTTAATATGCGGGAGTAGAGGGTGGGTGCAGGCTATTATTTTGCTGGGGGGCGCTGTGTAGTCCCGAACGTGCCCTGCTGGTAGGAGACTTTAAATGCCGGCCCCATAGACCCGAGAGCTGAATAGAGAAGGTGCTTGCTTCTCATTTTATTTCTCTCTGTTGCATAGTTTCACGCCCGCTGCCAGCCTTGGTGCGGAAATGTGTAACGTTTTGGCATAGTAGAAAATGGACGGAAGACTTTTGGGATGATAGTAAACACCCTGAAGCCAGCAGCGCATGCCTCATTTGCGAGGATTTAAGAGTTTTGAATAAAATAGTCAAATGGAAGAAAAGTTTCTTGCTGGAGAATGCGGGCATCGATCCCGCTACCTCTCGCATGCTAAGCGAGCGCTCTACCATCTGAGCTAATTCCCCTTCTGAGCAAATGATCTTAAAGGACAGCTTAGTCTTTAGCTCGAACCTGCTTGGCTGTCCAGGGACCTGTAGTGCGTAAAGTCGCTTCTCTTCATCTGCCAGGGGAAAGAATCACAATCTCACCTTTTTGCCCAAAACAAAAAGTAATGGAGCTACAAATAAAGCTGCAGATGGCCATCCATTGCAATGAGGATTAGCCAACTAGGTCTGAATAGCAGAGTGACTCCACTGCCACGCCCTTTCACGCTGGACCTGCGCTTGTGATCAAGAGGCTGCACACCAACCCCATAGACCCGAGAGCTGAATTGAGAAGGTGCTTGCCTGCTGTTTAAGGCCGCTTGCACGCTGCTTGGAGCCAAAGGCCCAGCGTTGGAGTGCATTTGTCATTTTTACCAGATGGACATATTTTCCAATAGAGCGTCAGAATACTAAACAGGTAAGATTGAGGTCTGGAAATTGAGTCCACTTTCCAACGTGTGTCCCATAAAGCGGAAGTGTCCAGCCGAGTGCAAGCAGGTGCAGGTTGCACGCGTGTTATGGGACAGTGCAGTTTTGGACGTGATCCAATGCTCCCGTAGTTATCAGTGGGCCAGTACAGGTGACACCAGTGAGAGAAGAGGAAAAGAAAGAACTCTCGAGCTGTTGGCTGAGAGGCCCCAGTGGCCTTATGGATAAGGCAGTGGCCTACTAAACCAGGGATTGTGGGTTTGAGTCCCATCAGGGGTGGATCCTGGAATTTTGTTCAAACTTCTGCCAAAGTTAATATGCGGGAGTAGAGGGTGGGTGCAGGCTATTATTTTGCTGGGGGGCGCTGTGTAGTCCCGAACGTGCCCTGCTGGTAGGAGACTTTAAATGCCGGCCCCATAGACCCGAGAGCTGAATAGAGAAGGTGCTTGCTTCTCATTTTATTTCTCTCTGTTGCATAGTTTCACGCCCGCTGCCAGCCTTGGTGCGGAAATGTGTAACGTTTTGGCATAGTAGAAAATGGACGGAAGACTTTTGGGATGATAGTAAACACCCTGAAGCCAGCAGCGCATGCCTCATTTGCGAGGATTTAAGAGTTTTGAATAAAATAGTCAAATGGAAGAAAAGTTTCTTGCTGGAGAATGCAGGCATCGATCCCGCTACCTCTCGCATGCTAAGCGAGCGCTCTACCATCTGAGCTAATTCCCCTTCTGAGCAAATGATCTTAAAGGACAGCTTAGTCTTTAGCTCGAACCTGCTTGGCTGTCCAGGGACCTGTAGTGCGTAAAGTCGCTTCTCTTCATCTGCCAGGGGAAAGAATCACAATCTCACCTTTTTGCCCAAAACAAAAAGTAATGGAGCTACAAATAAAGCTGCAGATGGCCATCCATTGCAATGAGGATTAGCCAACTAGGTCTGAATAGCAGAGTGACTCCACTGCCACGCCCTTTCACGCTGGACCTGCGCTTGTGATCAAGAGGCTGCACACCAACCCCATAGACCCGAGAGCTGAATTGAGAAGGTGCTTGCCTGCTGTTTAAGGCCGCTTGCACGCTGCTTGGAGCCAAAGGCCCAGCGTTGGAGTGCATTTGTCATTTTTACCAGATGGACATATTTTCCAATAGAGCGTCAGAATACTAAACAGGTAAGATTGAGGTCTGGAAATTGAGTCCACTTTCCAACGTGTGTCCCATAAAGCGGAAGTGTCCAGCCGAGTGCAAGCAGGTGCAGGTTGCACGCGTGTTATGGGACAGTGCAGTTTTGGACGTGATCCAATGCTCCTGTAGTTATCAGTGGGCCAGTACAGGTGACACCAGTGAGAGAAGAGGAAAAGAAAGAACTCTCGAGCTGTTGGCTGAGAGGCCCCAGTGGCCTTATGGATAAGGCAGTGGCCTACTAAACCAGGGATTGTGGGTTTGAGCCCCATCAGGGGTGGATCCTGGAATTTTGTTCAAACTTCTGCCAAAGTTAATATGCGGGAGTAGAGGGTGGGTGCAGGCTATTATTTTGCTGGGGGGCGCTGTGTAGTCCCGAACGTGCCCTGCTGGTAGGAGACTTTAAATGCCGGCCCCATAGACCCGAGAGCTGAATAGAGAAGGTGCTTGCTTCTCATTTTATTTCTCTCTGTTGCATAGTTTCACGCCCGCTGCCAGCCTTGGTGCGGAAATGTGTAACGTTTTGGCATAGTAGAAAATGGACGGAAGACTTTTGGGATGATAGTAAACACCCTGAAGCCAGCAGCGCATGCCTCATTTGCGAGGATTTAAGAGTTTTGAATAAAATAGTCAAATGGAAGAAAAGTTTCTTGCTGGAGAATGCGGGCATCGATCCCGCTACCTCTCGCATGCTAAGCGAGCGCTCTACCATCTGAGCTAATTCCCCTTCTGAGCAAATGATCTTAAAGGACAGCTTAGTCTTTAGCTCGAACCTGCTTGGCTGTCCAGGGACCTGTAGTGCGTAAAGTCGCTTCTCTTCATCTGCCAGGGGAAAGAATCACAATCTCACCTTTTTGCCCAAAACAAAAAGTAATGGAGCTACAAATAAAGCTGCAGATGGCCATCCATTGCAATGAGGATTAGCCAACTAGGTCTGAATAGCAGAGTGACTCCACTGCCACGCCCTTTCACGCTGGACCTGCGCTTGTGATCAAGAGGCTGCACACCAACCCCATAGACCCGAGAGCTGAATTGAGAAGGTGCTTGCCTGCTGTTTAAGGCCGCTTGCACGCTGCTTGGAGCCAAAGGCCCAGCGTTGGAGTGCATTTGTCATTTTTACCAGATGGACATATTTTCCAATAGAGCGTCAGAATACTAAACAGGTAAGATTGAGGTCTGGAAATTGAGTCCACTTTCCAACGTGTGTCCCATAAAGCGGAAGTGTCCAGCCGAGTGCAAGCAGGTGCAGGTTGCACGCGTGTTATGGGACAGTGCAGCTTTGGACGTGATCCAATGCTCCCGTAGTTATCAGTGGGCCAGTACAGGTGACACCAGTGAGAGAAGAGGAAAAGAAAGAACTCTCGAGGTGTTGGCTGAGAGGCCCCAGTGGCCTTATGGATAAGGCAGTGGCTTACTAAACCAGGGATTGTGGGTTTGAGTCCCATCAGGGGTGGATCCTGGAATTTTGTTCAAACTTCTGCCAAAGTTAATATGCGGGAGTAGAGGGTGGGTGCAGGCTATTATTTTGCTGGGGGGCGCTGTGTAGTCCCGAACGTGCCCTGCTGGTAGGAGACTTTAAATGCCGGCCCCATAGACCCGAGAGCTGAATAGAGAAGGTGCTTGCTTCTCATTTTATTTCTCTCTGTTGCATAGTTTCACGCCCGCTGCCAGCCTTGGTGCGGTAATGTGTAACGTTTTGGCATAGTAGAAAATGGACGGAAGACTTTTGGGATGATAGTAAACACCCTGAAGCCAGCAGCGCATGCCTCATTTGCGAGGATTTAAGAGTTTTGAATAAAATAGTCAAATGGAAGAAAAGTTTCTTGCTGGAGAATGCGGGCATCGATCCCGCTACCTCTCGCATGCTAAGCGAGCGCTCTACCATCTGAGCTAATTCCCCTTCTGAGCAAATGATCTTAAAGGACAGCTTAGTCTTTAGCTCGCACCTGCTTGGCTGTCCAGGGACCTGTAGTGCGTAAAGTCGCTTCTCTTCATCTGCCAGGGGAAAGAATCACAATCTCACCTTTTTGCCCAAAACAAAAAGTAATGGAGCTACAAATAAAGCTGCAGATGGCCATCCATTGCAATGAGGATTAGCCAACTAGGTCTGAATAGCAGAGTGACTCCACTGCCACGCCCTTTCACGCTGGACCTGCGCTTGTGATCAAGAGGCTGCACACCAACCCCATAGACCCGAGAGCTGAATTGAGAAGGTGCTTGCCTGCTGTTTAAGGCCGCTTGCACGCTGCTTGGAGCCAAAGGCCCAGCGTTGGAGTGCATTTGTCATTTTTACCAGATGGACATATTTTCCAATAGAGCGTCAGAATACTAAACAGGTAAGATTGAGGTCTGGAAATTGAGTCCACTTTCCAACGTGTGTCCCATAAAGCGGAAGTGTCCAGCCGAGTGCAAGCAGGTGCAGGTTGCACGCGTGTTATGGGACAGTGCAGTTTTGGACGTGATCCAATGCTCCCGTAGTTATCAGTGGGCCAGTACAGGTGACACCAGTGAGAGAAGTGGAAAAGAAAGAACTCTCGAGCTGTTGGCTGAGAGGCCCCAGTGGCCTTATGGATAAGGCAGTGGCCTACTAAACCAGGGATTGTGGGTTTGAGCCCCATCAGGGGTGGATCCTGGAATTTTGTTCAAACTTCTGCCAAAGTTAATATGCGGGAGTAGAGGGTGGGTGCAGGCTATTATTTTGCTGGGGGGCGCTGTGTAGTCCCGAACGTGCCCTGCTGGTAGGAGACTTTAAATGCCGGCCCCATAGACCCGAGAGCTGAATAGAGAAGGTGCTTGCTTCTCATTTTATTTCTCTCTGTTGCATAGTTTCACGCCCGCTGCCAGCCTTGGTGCGGAAATGTGTAACGTTTTGGCATAGTAGAAAATGGACGGAAGACTTTTGGGATGATAGTAAACACCCTGAAGCCAGCAGCGCATGCCTCATTTGCGAGGATTTAAGAGTTTTGAATAAAATAGTCAAATGGAAGAAAAGTTTCTTGCTGGAGAATGCGGGCATCGATCCCGCTACCTCTCGCATGCTAAGCGAGCGCTCTACCATCTGAGCTAATTCCCCTTCTGAGCAAATGATCTTAAAGGACAGCTTAGTCTTTAGCTCGAACCTGCTTGGCTGTCCAGGGACCTGTAGTGCGTAAAGTCGCTTCTCTTCATCTGCCAGGGGAAAGAATCACAATCTCACCTTTTTGCCCAAAACAAAAAGTAATGGAGCAACAAATAAAGCTGCAGATGGCCATCCATTGCAATGAGGATTGGCCAACTAGGTCTGAATAGCAGAGTGACTCCACTGCCACGCCCTTTCACGCTGGACCTGCGCTTGTGATCAAGAGGCTGCACACCAACCCCATAGACCCGAGAGCTGAATTAAGAAGGTGCTTGCCTGCTGTTTAAGGCCGCTTGCACGCTGCTTGGAGCCAAAGGCCCAGCGTTGGAGTGCATTTGTCATTTTTACCAGATGGACATATTTTCCAATAGAGCGTCAGAATACTAAACAGGTAAGATTGAGGTCTGGAAATTGAGTCCACTTTCCAACGTGTGTCCCATAAAGCGGAAGTGTCCAGCCGAGTGCAAGCAGGTGCAGGTTGCACGCGTGTTATGGGACAGTGCAGTTTTGGACGTGATCCAATGCTCCCGTAGTTATCAGTGGGCCAGTACAGGTGACACCAGTGAGAGAAGAGGAAAAGAAAGAACTCTCGAGCTGTTGGCTGAGAGGCCCCAGTGGCCTTATGGATAAGGCAGTGGCCTACTAAACCAGGGATTGTGGGTTTGAGCCCCATCAGGGGTGGATCCTGGAATTTTGTTCAAACTTCTGCCAAAGTTAATATGCGGGAGTAGAGGGTGGGTGCAGGCTATTATTTTGCTGGGGGGCGCTGTGTAGTCCCGAACGTGCCCTGCTGGTAGGAGACTTTAAATGCCGGCCCCATAGACCCGAGAGCTGAATAGAGAAGGTGCTTGCTTCTCATTTTATTTCTCTCTGTTGCATAGTTTCACGCCCGCTGCCAGCCTTGGTGCGGAAATGTGTAACGTTTTGGCATAGTAGAAAATGGACGGAAGACTTTTGGGATGATAGTAAACACCCTGAAGCCAGCAGCGCATGCCTCATTTGCGAGGATTTAAGAGTTTTGAATAAAATAGTCAAATGGAAGAAAAGTTTCTTGCTGGAGAATGCGGGCATCGATCCCGCTACCTCTCGCATGCTAAGCGAGCGCTCTACCATCTGAGCTAATTCCCCTTCTGAGCAAATGATCTTAAAGGACAGCTTAGTCTTTAGCTCGAACCTGCTTGGCTGTCCAGGGACCTGTAGTGCGTAAAGTCGCTTCTCTTCATCTGCCAGGGGAAAGAATCACAATCTCACCTTTTTGCCCAAAACAAAAAGTAATGGAGCTACAAATAAAGCTGCAGATGGCCATCCATTGCAATGAGGATTAGCCAACTAGGTCTGAATAGCAGAGTGACTCCACTGCCACGCCCTTTCACGCTGGACCTGCGCTTGTGATCAAGAGGCTGCACACCAACCCCATAGACCCGAGAGCTGAATTGAGAAGGTGCTTGCCTGCTGTTTAAGGCCGCTTGCACGCTGCTTGGAGCCAAAGGCCCAGCGTTGGAGTGCATTTGTCATTTTTACCAGATGGACATATTTTCCAATAGAGCGTCAGAATACTAAACAGGTAAGATTGAGGTCTGGAAATTGAGTCCACTTTCCAACGTGTGTCCCATAAAGCGGAAGTGTCCAGCCAAGTGCAAGCAGGTGCAGGTTGCACGCGTGTTATGGGACAGTGCAGCTTTGGACGTGATCCAATGCTCCCGTAGTTATCAGTGGGCCAGTACAGGTGACACCAGTGAGAGAAGAGGAAAAGAAAGAACTCTCGAGGTGTTGGCTGAGAGGCCCCAGTGGCCTTATGGATAAGGCAGTGGCCTACTAAACCAGGGATTGTGGGTTTGAGTCCCATCAGGGGTGGATCCTGGAATTTTGTTCAAACTTCTGCCAAAGTTAATATGCGGGAGTAGAGGGTGGGTGCAGGCTATTATTTTGCTGGGGGGCGCTGTGTAGTCCCGAACGTGCCCTGCTGGTAGGAGACTTTAAATGCCGGCCCCATAGACCCGAGAGCTGAATAGAGAAGGTGCTTGCTTCTCATTTTATTTCTCTCTGTTGCATAGTTTCACGCCCGCTGCCAGCCTTGGTGCGGTAATGTGTAACGTTTTGGCATAGTAGAAAATGGACGGAAGACTTTTGGGATGATAGTAAACACCCTGAAGCCAGCAGCGCATGCCTCATTTGCGAGGATTTAAGAGTTTTGAATAAAATAGTCAAATGGAAGAAAAGTTTCTTGCTGGAGAATGCGGGCATCGATCCCGCTACCTCTCGCATGCTAAGCGAGCGCTCTACCATCTGAGCTAATTCCCCTTCTGAGCAAATGATCTTAAAGGACAGCTTAGTCTTTAGCTCGCACCTGCTTGGCTGTCCAGGGACCTGTAGTGCGTAAAGTCGCTTCTCTTCATCTGCCAGGGGAAAGAATCACAATCTCACCTTTTTGCCCAAAACAAAAAGTAATGGAGCTACAAATAAAGCTGCAGATGGCCATCCATTGCAATGAGGATTAGCCAACTAGGTCTGAATAGCAGAGTGACTCCACTGCCACGCCCTTTCACGCTGGACCTGCGCTTGTGATCAAGAGGCTGCACACCAACCCCATAGACCCGAGAGCTGAATTGAGAAGGTGCTTGCCTGCTGTTTAAGGCCGCTTGCACGCTGCTTGGAGCCAAAGGCCCAGCGTTGGAGTGCATTTGTCATTTTTACCAGATGGACATATTTTCCAATAGAGCGTCAGAATACTAAACAGGTAAGATTGAGGTCTGGAAATTGAGTCCACTTTCCAACGTGTGTCCCATAAAGCGGAAGTGTCCAGCCGAGTGCAAGCAGGTGCAGGTTGCACGCGTGTTATGGGACAGTGCAGTTTTGGACGTGATCCAATGCTCCCGTAGTTATCAGTGGGCCAGTACAGGTGACACCAGTGAGAGAAGTGGAAAAGAAAGAACTCTCGAGCTGTTGGCTGAGAGGCCCCAGTGGCCTTATGGATAAGGCAGTGGCCTACTAAACCAGGGATTGTGGGTTTGAGCCCCATCAGGGGTGGATCCTGGAATTTTGTTCAAACTTCTGCCAAAGTTAATATGCGGGAGTAGAGGGTGGGTGCAGGCTATTATTTTGCTGGGGGGCGCTGTGTAGTCCCGAACGTGCCCTGCTGGTAGGAGACTTTAAATGCCGGCCCCATAGACCCGAGAGCTGAATAGAGAAGGTGCTTGCTTCTCATTTTATTTCTCTCTGTTGCATAGTTTCACGCCCGCTGCCAGCCTTGGTGCGGAAATGTGTAACGTTTTGGCATAGTAGAAAATGGACGGAAGACTTTTGGGATGATAGTAAACACCCTGAAGCCAGCAGCGCATGCCTCATTTGCGAGGATTTAAGAGTTTTGAATAAAATAGTCAAATGGAAGAAAAGTTTCTTGCTGGAGAATGCGGGCATCGATCCCGCTACCTCTCGCATGCTAAGCGAGCGCTCTACCATCTGAGCTAATTCCCCTTCTGAGCAAATGATCTTAAAGGACAGCTTAGTCTTTAGCTCGAACCTGCTTGGCTGTCCAGGGACCTGTAGTGCGTAAAGTCGCTTCTCTTCATCTGCCAGGGGAAAGAATCACAATCTCACCTTTTTGCCCAAAACAAAAAGTAATGGAGCAACAAATAAAGCTGCAGATGGCCATCCATTGCAATGAGGATTGGCCAACTAGGTCTGAATAGCAGAGTGACTCCACTGCCACGCCCTTTCACGCTGGACCTGCGCTTGTGATCAAGAGGCTGCACACCAACCCCATAGACCCGAGAGCTGAATTGAGAAGGTGCTTGCCTGCTGTTTAAGGCCGCTTGCACGCTGCTTGGAGCCAAAGGCCCAGCGTTGGAGTGCATTTGTCATTTTTACCAGATGGACATATTTTCCAATAGAGCGTCAGAATACTAAACAGGTAAGATTGAGGTCTGGAAATTGAGTCCACTTTCCAACGTGTGTCCCATAAAGCGGAAGTGTCCAGCCGAGTGCAAGCAGGTGCAGGTTGCACGCGTGTTATGGGACAGTGCAGCTTTGGACGTGATCCAATGCTCCTGTAGTTATCAGTGGGCCAGTACAGGTGACACCAGTGAGAGAAGAGGAAAAGAAAGAACTCTCGAGCTGTTGGCTGAGAGGCCCCAGTGGCCTTATGGATAAGGCAGTGACCTACTAAACCAGGGATTGTGGGTTTGAGTCCCATCAGGGGTGGATCCTGGAATTTTGTTCAAACTTTTGCCAAAGTTAATATGCGGGAGTAGAGGGTGGGTGCAGGCTATTATTTTGCTGGGGGGCGCTGTGTAGTCCCGAACGTGCCCTGCTGGTAGGAGACTTTAAATGCCGGCCCCATAGACCCGAGAGCTGAATAGAGAAGGTGCTTGCTTCTCATTTTATTTCTCTCTGTTGCATAGTTTCACGCCCGCTGCCAGCCTTGGTGCGGTAATGTGTAACGTTTTGGCATAGTAGAAAATGGACGGAAGACTTTTAGGATGATAGTAAACACCCTGAAGCCAGCAGCGCATGCCTCATTTGCGAGGATTTAAGAGTTTTGAATAAAATAGTCAAATGGAAGAAAAGTTTCTTGCTGGAGAATGCGGGCATCGATCCCGCTACCTCTCGCATGCTAAGCGAGCGCTCTACCATCTGAGCTAATTCCCCTTCTGAGCAAATGATCTTAAAGGACAGCTTAGTCTTTAGCTCGCACCTGCTTGGCTGTCCAGGGACCTGTAGTGCGTAAAGTCGCTTCTCTTCATCTGCCAGGGGAAAGAATCACAATCTCACCTTTTTGCCCAAAACAAAAAGTAATGGAGCTACAAATAAAGCTGCAGATGGCCATCCATTGCAATGAGGATTAGCCAACTAGGTCTGAATAGCAGAGTGACTCCACTGCCACGCCCTTTCACGCTGGACCTGCGCTTGTGATCAAGAGGCTGCACACCAACCCCATAGACCCGAGAGCTGAATTGAGAAGGTGCTTGCCTGCTGTTTAAGGCCGCTTGCACGCTGCTTGGAGCCAAAGGCCCAGCGTTGGAGTGCATTTGTCATTTTTACCAGATGGACATATTTTCCAATAGAGCGTCAGAATACTAAACAGGTAAGATTGAGGTCTGGAAATTGAGTCCACTTTCCAACGTGTGTCCCATAAAGCGGAAGTGTCCAGCCGAGTGCAAGCAGGTGCAGGTTGCACGCGTGTTATGGGACAGTGCAGTTTTGGACGTGATCCAATGCTCCCGTAGTTATCAGTGGGCCAGTACAGGTGACACCAGTGAGAGAAGAGGAAAAGAAAGAACTCTCGAGGTGTTGGCTGAGCGGCCCCAGTGGCCTTATGGATAAGGCAGTGGCCTACTAAACCAGGGATTGTGGGTTTGAGCCCCATCAGGGGTGGATCCTGGAATTTTGTTCAAACTTCTGCCAAAGTTAATATGCGGGAGTAGAGGGTGGGTGCAGGCTATTATTTTGCTGGGGGGCGCTGTGTAGTCCCGAACGTGCCCTGCTGGTAGGAGACTTTAAATGCCGGCCCCATAGACCCGAGAGCTGAATAGAGAAGGTGCTTGCTTCTCATTTTATTTCTCTCTGTTGCATAGTTTCACGCCCGCTGCCAGCCTTGGTGCGGAAATGTGTAACGTTTTGGCATAGTAGAAAATGGACGGAAGACTTTTGGGATGATAGTAAACACCCTGAAGCCAGCAGCGCATGCCTCATTTGCGAGGATTTAAGAGTTTTGAATAAAATAGTCAAATGGAAGAAAAGTTTCTTGCTGGAGAATGCAGGCATCGATCCCGCTACCTCTCGCATGCTAAGCGAGCGCTCTACCATCTGAGCTAATTCCCCTTCTGAGCAAATGATCTTAAAGGACAGCTTAGTCTTTAGCTCGAACCTGCTTGGCTGTCCAGGGACCTGTAGTGCGTAAAGTCGCTTCTCTTCATCTGCCAGGGGAAAGAATCACAATCTCACCTTTTTGCCCAAAACAAAAAGTAATGGAGCTACAAATAAAGCTGTAGATGGCCATCCATTGCAATGAGGATTAGCCAACTAGGTCTGAATAGCAGAGTGACTCCACTGCCACGCCCTTTCACGCTGGACCTGCGCTTGTGATCAAGAGGCTGCACACCAACCCCATAGACCCGAGAGCTGAATTGAGAAGGTGCTTGCCTGCTGTTTAAGGCCGCTTGCACGCTGCTTGGAGCCAAAGGCCCAGCGTTGGAGTGCATTTGTCATTTTTACCAGATGGACATATTTTCCAATAGAGCGTCAGAATACTAAACAGGTAAGATTGAGGTCTGGAAATTGAGTCCACTTTCCAACGTGTGTCCCATAAAGCGGAAGTGTCCAGCCGAGTGCAAGCAGGTGCAGGTTGCACGCGTGTTATGGGACAGTGCAGTTTTGGACGTGATCCAATGCTCCCGTAGTTATCAGTGGGCCAGTACAGGTGACACCAGTGAGAGAAGAGGAAAAGAAAGAACTCTCGAGGTGTTGGCTGAGCGGCCCCAGTGGCCTTATGGATAAGGCAGTGGCCTACTAAACCAGGGATTGTGGGTTTGAGCCCCATCAGGGGTGGATCCTGGAATTTTGTTCAAACTTCTGCCAAAGTTAATATGCGGGAGTAGAGGGTGGGTGCAGGCTATTATTTTGCTGGGGGGCGCTGTGTAGTCCCGAACGTGCCCTGCTGGTAGGAGACTTTAAATGCCGGCCCCATAGACCCGAGAGCTGAATAGAGAAGGTGCTTGCTTCTCATTTTATTTCTCTCTGTTGCATAGTTTCACGCCCGCTGCCAGCCTTGGTGCGGAAATGTGTAACGTTTTGGCATAGTAGAAAATGGACGGAAGACTTTTGGGATGATAGTAAACACCCTGAAGCCAGCAGCGCATGCCTCATTTGCGAGGATTTAAGAGTTTTGAATAAAATAGTCAAATGGAAGAAAAGTTTCTTGCTGGAGAATGCGGGCATCGATCCCGCTACCTCTCGCATGCTAAGCGAGCGCTCTACCATCTGAGCTAATTCCCCTTCTGAGCAAATGATCTTAAAGGACAGCTTAGTCTTTAGCTCGAACCTGCTTGGCTGTCCAGGGACCTGTAGTGCGTAAAGTCGCTTCTCTTCATCTGCCAGGGGAAAGAATCACAATCTCACCTTTTTGCCCAAAACAAAAAGTAATGGAGCTACAAATAAAGCTGCAGATGGCCATCCATTGCAATGAGGATTAGCCAACTAGGTCTGAATAGCAGAGTGACTCCACTGCCACGCCCTTTCACGCTGGACCTGCGCTTGTGATCAAGAGGCTGCACACCAACCCCATAGACCCGAGAGCTGAATTGAGAAGGTGCTTGCCTGCTGTTTAAGGCCGCTTGCACGCTGCTTGGAGCCAAAGGCCCAGCGTTGGAGTGCATTTGTCATTTTTACCAGATGGACATATTTTCCAATAGAGCGTCAGAATACTAAACAGGTAAGATTGAGGTCTGGAAATTGAGTCCACTTTCCAACGTGTGTCCCATAAAGCGGAAGTGTCCAGCCGAGTGCAAGCAGGTGCAGGTTGCACGCGTGTTATGGGACAGTGCAGTTTTGGACGTGATCCAATGCTCCTGTAGTTATCAGTGGGCCAGTACAGGTGACACCAGTGAGAGAAGAGGAAAAGAAAGAACTCTCGAGCTGTTGGCTGAGAGGCCCCAGTGGCCTTATGGATAAGGCAGTGGCCTACTAAACCAGGGATTGTGGGTTTGAGCCCCATCAGGGGTGGATCCTGGAATTTTGTTCAAACTTCTGCCAAAGTTAATATGCGGGAGTAGAGGGTGGGTGCAGGCTATTATTTTGCTGGGGGGCGCTGTGTAGTCCCGAACGTGCCCTGCTGGTAGGAGACTTTAAATGCCGGCCCCATAGACCCGAGAGCTGAATAGAGAAGGTGCTTGCTTCTCATTTTATTTCTCTCTGTTGCATAGTTTCACGCCCGCTGCCAGCCTTGGTGCGGAAATGTGTAACGTTTTGGCATAGTAGAAAATGGACGGAAGACTTTTGGGATGATAGTAAACACCCTGAAGCCAGCAGCGCATGCCTCATTTGCGAGGATTTAAGAGTTTTGAATAAAATAGTCAAATGGAAGAAAAGTTTCTTGCTGGAGAATGCGGGCATCGATCCCGCTACCTCTCGCATGCTAAGCGAGCGCTCTACCATCTGAGCTAATTCCCCTTCTGAGCAAATGATCTTAAAGGACAGCTTAGTCTTTAGCTCGAACCTGCTTGGCTGTCCAGGGACCTGTAGTGCGTAAAGTCGCTTCTCTTCATCTGCCAGGGGAAAGAATCACAATCTCACCTTTTTGCCCAAAACAAAAAGTAATGGAGCAACAAATAAAGCTGCAGATGGCCATCCATTGCAATGAGGATTGGCCAACTAGGTCTGAATAGCAGAGTGACTCCACTGCCACGCCCTTTCACGCTGGACCTGCGCTTGTGATCAAGAGGCTGCACACCAACCCCATAGACCCGAGAGCTGAATTGAGAAGGTGCTTGCCTGCTGTTTAAGGCCGCTTGCACGCTGCTTGGAGCCAAAGGCCCAGCGTTGGAGTGCATTTGTCATTTTTACCAGATGGACATATTTTCCAATAGAGCGTCAGAATACTAAACAGGTAAGATTGAGGTCTGGAAATTGAGTCCACTTTCCAACGTGTGTCCCATAAAGCGGAAGTGTCCAGCCGAGTGCAAGCAGGTGCAGGTTGCACGCGTGTTATGGGACAGTGCAGCTTTGGACGTGATCCAATGCTCCTGTAGTTATCAGTGGGCCAGTACAGGTGACACCAGTGAGAGAAGAGGAAAAGAAAGAACTCTCGAGCTGTTGGCTGAGAGGCCCCAGTGGCCTTATGGATAAGGCAGTGACCTACTAAACCAGGGATTGTGGGTTTGAGTCCCATCAGGGGTGGATCCTGGAATTTTGTTCAAACTTTTGCCAAAGTTAATATGCGGGAGTAGAGGGTGGGTGCAGGCTATTATTTTGCTGGGGGGCGCTGTGTAGTCCCGAACGTGCCCTGCTGGTAGGAGACTTTAAATGCCGGCCCCATAGACCCGAGAGCTGAATAGAGAAGGTGCTTGCTTCTCATTTTATTTCTCTCTGTTGCATAGTTTCACGCCCGCTGCCAGCCTTGGTGCGGTAATGTGTAACGTTTTGGCATAGTAGAAAATGGACGGAAGACTTTTAGGATGATAGTAAACACCCTGAAGCCAGCAGCGCATGCCTCATTTGCGAGGATTTAAGAGTTTTGAATAAAATAGTCAAATGGAAGAAAAGTTTCTTGCTGGAGAATGCGGGCATCGATCCCGCTACCTCTCGCATGCTAAGCGAGCGCTCTACCATCTGAGCTAATTCCCCTTCTGAGCAAATGATCTTAAAGGACAGCTTAGTCTTTAGCTCGCACCTGCTTGGCTGTCCAGGGACCTGTAGTGCGTAAAGTCGCTTCTCTTCATCTGCCAGGGGAAAGAATCACAATCTCACCTTTTTGCCCAAAACAAAAAGTAATGGAGCTACAAATAAAGCTGCAGATGGCCATCCATTGCAATGAGGATTAGCCAACTAGGTCTGAATAGCAGAGTGACTCCACTGCCACGCCCTTTCACGCTGGACCTGCGCTTGTGATCAAGAGGCTGCACACCAACCCCATAGACCCGAGAGCTGAATTGAGAAGGTGCTTGCCTGCTGTTTAAGGCCGCTTGCACGCTGCTTGGAGCCAAAGGCCCAGCGTTGGAGTGCATTTGTCATTTTTACCAGATGGACATATTTTCCAATAGAGCGTCAGAATACTAAACAGGTAAGATTGAGGTCTGGAAATTGAGTCCACTTTCCAACGTGTGTCCCATAAAGCGGAAGTGTCCAGCCGAGTGCAAGCAGGTGCAGGTTGCACGCGTGTTATGGGACAGTGCAGTTTTGGACGTGATCCAATGCTCCCGTAGTTATCAGTGGGCCAGTACAGGTGACACCAGTGAGAGAAGAGGAAAAGAAAGAACTCTCGAGGTGTTGGCTGAGCGGCCCCAGTGGCCTTATGGATAAGGCAGTGGCCTACTAAACCAGGGATTGTGGGTTTGAGCCCCATCAGGGGTGGATCCTGGAATTTTGTTCAAACTTCTGCCAAAGTTAATATGCGGGAGTAGAGGGTGGGTGCAGGCTATTATTTTGCTGGGGGGCGCTGTGTAGTCCCGAACGTGCCCTGCTGGTAGGAGACTTTAAATGCCGGCCCCATAGACCCGAGAGCTGAATAGAGAAGGTGCTTGCTTCTCATTTTATTTCTCTCTGTTGCATAGTTTCACGCCCGCTGCCAGCCTTGGTGCGGAAATGTGTAACGTTTTGGCATAGTAGAAAATGGACGGAAGACTTTTGGGATGATAGTAAACACCCTGAAGCCAGCAGCGCATGCCTCATTTGCGAGGATTTAAGAGTTTTGAATAAAATAGTCAAATGGAAGAAAAGTTTCTTGCTGGAGAATGCAGGCATCGATCCCGCTACCTCTCGCATGCTAAGCGAGCGCTCTACCATCTGAGCTAATTCCCCTTCTGAGCAAATGATCTTAAAGGACAGCTTAGTCTTTAGCTCGAACCTGCTTGGCTGTCCAGGGACCTGTAGTGCGTAAAGTCGCTTCTCTTCATCTGCCAGGGGAAAGAATCACAATCTCACCTTTTTGCCCAAAACAAAAAGTAATGGAGCTACAAATAAAGCTGTAGATGGCCATCCATTGCAATGAGGATTAGCCAACTAGGTCTGAATAGCAGAGTGACTCCACTGCCACGCCCTTTCACGCTGGACCTGCGCTTGTGATCAAGAGGCTGCACACCAACCCCATAGACCCGAGAGCTGAATTGAGAAGGTGCTTGCCTGCTGTTTAAGGCCGCTTGCACGCTGCTTGGAGCCAAAGGCCCAGCGTTGGAGTGCATTTGTCATTTTTACCAGATGGACATATTTTCCAATAGAGCGTCAGAATACTAAACAGGTAAGATTGAGGTCTGGAAATTGAGTCCACTTTCCAACGTGTGTCCCATAAAGCGGAAGTGTCCAGCCGAGTGCAAGCAGGTGCAGGTTGCACGCGTGTTATGGGACAGTGCAGTTTTGGACGTGATCCAATGCTCCCGTAGTTATCAGTGGGCCAGTACAGGTGACACCAGTGAGAGAAGAGGAAAAGAAAGAACTCTCGAGGTGTTGGCTGAGCGGCCCCAGTGGCCTTATGGATAAGGCAGTGGCCTACTAAACCAGGGATTGTGGGTTTGAGCCCCATCAGGGGTGGATCCTGGAATTTTGTTCAAACTTCTGCCAAAGTTAATATGCGGGAGTAGAGGGTGGGTGCAGGCTATTATTTTGCTGGGGGGCGCTGTGTAGTCCCGAACGTGCCCTGCTGGTAGGAGACTTTAAATGCCGGCCCCATAGACCCGAGAGCTGAATAGAGAAGGTGCTTGCTTCTCATTTTATTTCTCTCTGTTGCATAGTTTCACGCCCGCTGCCAGCCTTGGTGCGGAAATGTGTAACGTTTTGGCATAGTAGAAAATGGACGGAAGACTTTTGGGATGATAGTAAACACCCTGAAGCCAGCAGCGCATGCCTCATTTGCGAGGATTTAAGAGTTTTGAATAAAATAGTCAAATGGAAGAAAAGTTTCTTGCTGGAGAATGCGGGCATCGATCCCGCTACCTCTCGCATGCTAAGCGAGCGCTCTACCATCTGAGCTAATTCCCCTTCTGAGCAAATGATCTTAAAGGACAGCTTAGTCTTTAGCTCGAACCTGCTTGGCTGTCCAGGGACCTGTAGTGCGTAAAGTCGCTTCTCTTCATCTGCCAGGGGAAAGAATCACAATCTCACCTTTTTGCCCAAAACAAAAAGTAATGGAGCTACAAATAAAGCTGCAGATGGCCATCCATTGCAATGAGGATTAGCCAACTAGGTCTGAATAGCAGAGTGACTCCACTGCCACGCCCTTTCACGCTGGACCTGCGCTTGTGATCAAGAGGCTGCACACCAACCCCATAGACCCGAGAGCTGAATTGAGAAGGTGCTTGCCTGCTGTTTAAGGCCGCTTGCACGCTGCTTGGAGCCAAAGGCCCAGCGTTGGAGTGCATTTGTCATTTTTACCAGATGGACATATTTTCCAATAGAGCGTCAGAATACTAAACAGGTAAGATTGAGGTCTGGAAATTGAGTCCACTTTCCAACGTGTGTCCCATAAAGCGGAAGTGTCCAGCCGAGTGCAAGCAGGTGCAGGTTGCACGCGTGTTATGGGACAGTGCAGTTTTGGACGTGATCCAATGCTCCTGTAGTTATCAGTGGGCCAGTACAGGTGACACCAGTGAGAGAAGAGGAAAAGAAAGAACTCTCGAGCTGTTGGCTGAGAGGCCCCAGTGGCCTTATGGATAAGGCAGTGGCCTACTAAACCAGGGATTGTGGGTTTGAGCCCCATCAGGGGTGGATCCTGGAATTTTGTTCAAACTTCTGCCAAAGTTAATATGCGGGAGTAGAGGGTGGGTGCAGGCTATTATTTTGCTGGGGGGCGCTGTGTAGTCCCGAACGTGCCCTGCTGGTAGGAGACTTTAAATGCCGGCCCCATAGACCCGAGAGCTGAATAGAGAAGGTGCTTGCTTCTCATTTTATTTCTCTCTGTTGCATAGTTTCACGCCCGCTGCCAGCCTTGGTGCGGAAATGTGTAACGTTTTGGCATAGTAGAAAATGGACGGAAGACTTTTGGGATGATAGTAAACACCCTGAAGCCAGCAGCGCATGCCTCATTTGCGAGGATTTAAGAGTTTTGAATAAAATAGTCAAATGGAAGAAAAGTTTCTTGCTGGAGAATGCGGGCATCGATCCCGCTACCTCTCGCATGCTAAGCGAGCGCTCTACCATCTGAGCTAATTCCCCTTCTGAGCAAATGATCTTAAAGGACAGCTTAGTCTTTAGCTCGAACCTGCTTGGCTGTCCAGGGACCTGTAGTGCGTAAAGTCGCTTCTCTTCATCTGCCAGGGGAAAGAATCACAATCTCACCTTTTTGCCCAAAACAAAAAGTAATGGAGCTACAAATAAAGCTGCAGATGGCCATCCATTGCAATGAGGATTAGCCAACTAGGTCTGAATAGCAGAGTGACTCCACTGCCACGCCCTTTCACGCTGGACCTGCGCTTGTGATCAAGAGGCTGCACACCAACCCCATAGACCCGAGAGCTGAATTGAGAAGGTGCTTGCCTGCTGTTTAAGGCCGCTTGCACGCTGCTTGGAGCCAAAGGCCCAGCGTTGGAGTGCATTTGTCATTTTTACCAGATGGACATATTTTCCAATAGAGCGTCAGAATACTAAACAGGTAAGATTGAGGTCTGGAAATTGAGTCCACTTTCCAACGTGTGTCCCATAAAGCGGAAGTGTCCAGCCGAGTGCAAGCAGGTGCAGGTTGCACGCGTGTTATGGGACAGTGCAGCTTTGGACGTGATCCAATGCTCCCGTAGTTATCAGTGGGCCAGTACAGGTGACACCAGTGAGAGAAGAGGAAAAGAAAGAACTCTCGAGGTGTTGGCTGAGAGGCCCCAGTGGCCTTATGGATAAGGCAGTGGCTTACTAAACCAGGGATTGTGGGTTTGAGTCCCATCAGGGGTGGATCCTGGAATTTTGTTCAAACTTCTGCCAAAGTTAATATGCGGGAGTAGAGGGTGGGTGCAGGCTATTATTTTGCTGGGGGGCGCTGTGTAGTCCCGAACGTGCCCTGCTGGTAGGAGACTTTAAATGCCGGCCCCATAGACCCGAGAGCTGAATAGAGAAGGTGCTTGCTTCTCATTTTATTTCTCTCTGTTGCATAGTTTCACGCCCGCTGCCAGCCTTGGTGCGGTAATGTGTAACGTTTTGGCATAGTAGAAAATGGACGGAAGACTTTTGGGATGATAGTAAACACCCTGAAGCCAGCAGCGCATGCCTCATTTGCGAGGATTTAAGAGTTTTGAATAAAATAGTCAAATGGAAGAAAAGTTTCTTGCTGGAGAATGCGGGCATCGATCCCGCTACCTCTCGCATGCTAAGCGAGCGCTCTACCATCTGAGCTAATTCCCCTTCTGAGCAAATGATCTTAAAGGACAGCTTAGTCTTTAGCTCGCACCTGCTTGGCTGTCCAGGGACCTGTAGTGCGTAAAGTCGCTTCTCTTCATCTGCCAGGGGAAAGAATCACAATCTCACCTTTTTGCCCAAAACAAAAAGTAATGGAGCTACAAATAAAGCTGCAGATGGCCATCCATTGCAATGAGGATTAGCCAACTAGGTCTGAATAGCAGAGTGACTCCACTGCCACGCCCTTTCACGCTGGACCTGCGCTTGTGATCAAGAGGCTGCACACCAACCCCATAGACCCGAGAGCTGAATTGAGAAGGTGCTTGCCTGCTGTTTAAGGCCGCTTGCACGCTGCTTGGAGCCAAAGGCCCAGCGTTGGAGTGCATTTGTCATTTTTACCAGATGGACATATTTTCCAATAGAGCGTCAGAATACTAAACAGGTAAGATTGAGGTCTGGAAATTGAGTCCACTTTCCAACGTGTGTCCCATAAAGCGGAAGTGTCCAGCCGAGTGCAAGCAGGTGCAGGTTGCACGCGTGTTATGGGACAGTGCAGTTTTGGACGTGATCCAATGCTCCCGTAGTTATCAGTGGGCCAGTACAGGTGACACCAGTGAGAGAAGTGGAAAAGAAAGAACTCTCGAGCTGTTGGCTGAGGGGCCCCAGTGGCCTTATGGATAAGGCAGTGGCCTACTAAACCAGGGATTGTGGGTTTGAGCCCCATCAGGGGTGGATCCTGGAATTTTGTTCAAACTTCTGCCAAAGTTAATATGCGGGAGTAGAGGGTGGGTGCAGGCTATTATTTTGCTGGGGGGCGCTGTGTAGTCCCGAACGTGCCCTGCTGGTAGGAGACTTTAAATGCCGGCCCCATAGACCCGAGAGCTGAATAGAGAAGGTGCTTGCTTCTCATTTTATTTCTCTCTGTTGCATAGTTTCACGCCCGCTGCCAGCCTTGGTGCGGAAATGTGTAACGTTTTGGCATAGTAGAAAATGGACGGAAGACTTTTGGGATGATAGTAAACACCCTGAAGCCAGCAGCGCATGCCTCATTTGCGAGGATTTAAGAGTTTTGAATAAAATAGTCAAATGGAAGAAAAGTTTCTTGCTGGAGAATGCGGGCATCGATCCCGCTACCTCTCGCATGCTAAGCGAGCGCTCTACCATCTGAGCTAATTCCCCTTCTGAGCAAATGATCTTAAAGGACAGCTTAGTCTTTAGCTCGCACCTGCTTGGCTGTCCAGGGACCTGTAGTGCGTAAAGTCGCTTCTCTTCATCTGCCAGGGGAAAGAATCACAATCTCACCTTTTTGCCCAAAACAAAAAGTAATGGAGCTACAAATAAAGCTGCAGATGGCCATCCATTGCAATGAGGATTAGCCAACTAGGTCTGAATAGCAGAGTGACTCCACTGCCACGCCCTTTCACGCTGGACCTGCGCTTGTGATCAAGAGGCTGCACACCAACCCCATAGACCCGAGAGCTGAATTGAGAAGGTGCTTGCCTGCTGTTTAAGGCCGCTTGCACGCTGCTTGGAGCCAAAGGCCCAGCGTTGGAGTGCATTTGTCATTTTTACCAGATGGACATATTTTCCAATAGAGCGTCAGAATACTAAACAGGTAAGATTGAGGTCTGGAAATTGAGTCCACTTTCCAACGTGTGTCCCATAAAGCGGAAGTGTCCAGCCGAGTGCAAGCAGGTGCAGGTTGCACGCGTGTTATGGGACAGTGCAGTTTTGGACGTGATCCAATGCTCCCGTAGTTATCAGTGGGCCAGTACAGGTGACACCAGTGAGAGAAGAGGAAAAGAAAGAACTCTCGAGGTGTTGGCTGAGAGGCCCCAGTGGCCTTATGGATAAGGCAGTGGCCTACTAAACCAGGGATTGTGGGTTTGAGCCCCATCAGGGGTGGATCCTGGAATTTTGTTCAAACTTCTGCCAAAGTTAATATGCGGGAGTAGAGGGTGGGTGCAGGCTATTATTTTGCTGGGGGGCGCTGTGTAGTCCCGAACGTGCCCTGCTGGTAGGAGACTTTAAATGCCGGCCCCATAGACCCGAGAGCTGAATAGAGAAGGTGCTTGCTTCTCATTTTATTTCTCTCTGTTGCATAGTTTCACGCCCGCTGCCAGCCTTGGTGCGGAAATGTGTAACGTTTTGGCATAGTAGAAAATGGACGGAAGACTTTTGGGATGATAGTAAACACCCTGAAGCCAGCAGCGCATGCCTCATTTGCGAGGATTTAAGAGTTTTGAATAAAATAGTCAAATGGAAGAAAAGTTTCTTGCTGGAGAATGCAGGCATCGATCCCGCTACCTCTCGCATGCTAAGCGAGCGCTCTACCATCTGAGCTAATTCCCCTTCTGAGCAAATGATCTTAAAGGACAGCTTAGTCTTTAGCTCGAACCTGCTTGGCTGTCCAGGGACCTGTAGTGCGTAAAGTCGCTTCTCTTCATCTGCCAGGGGAAAGAATCACAATCTCACCTTTTTGCCCAAAACAAAAAGTAATGGAGCTACAAATAAAGCTGCAGATGGCCATCCATTGCAATGAGGATTAGCCAACTAGGTCTGAATAGCAGAGTGACTCCACTGCCACGCCCTTTCACGCTGGACCTGCGCTTGTGATCAAGAGGCTGCACACCAACCCCATAGACCCGAGAGCTGAATTGAGAAGGTGCTTGCCTGCTGTTTAAGGCCGCTTGCACGCTGCTTGGAGCCAAAGGCCCAGCGTTGGAGTGCATTTGTCATTTTTACCAGATGGACATATTTTCCAATAGAGCGTCAGAATACTAAACAGGTAAGATTGAGGTCTGGAAATTGAGTCCACTTTCCAACGTGTGTCCCATAAAGCGGAAGTGTCCAGCCGAGTGCAAGCAGGTGCAGGTTGCACGCGTGTTATGGGACAGTGCAGTTTTGGACGTGATCCAATGCTCCCGTAGTTATCAGTGGGCCAGTACAGGTGACACCAGTGAGAGAAGAGGAAAAGAAAGAACTCTCGAGCTGTTGGCTGAGAGGCCCCAGTGGCCTTATGGATAAGGCAGTGGCCTACTAAACCAGGGATTGTGGGTTTGAGCCCCATCAGGGGTGGATCCTGGAATTTTGTTCAAACTTCTGCCAAAGTTAATATGCGGGAGTAGAGGGTGGGTGCAGGCTATTATTTTGCTGGGGGGCGCTGTGTAGTCCCGAACGTGCCCTGCTGGTAGGAGACTTTAAATGCCGGCCCCATAGACCCGAGAGCTGAATAGAGAAGGTGCTTGCTTCTCATTTTATTTCTCTCTGTTGCATAGTTTCACGCCCGCTGCCAGCCTTGGTGCGGAAATGTGTAACGTTTTGGCATAGTAGAAAATGGACGGAAGACTTTTGGGATGATAGTAAACACCCTGAAGCCAGCAGCGCATGCCTCATTTGCGAGGATTTAAGAGTTTTGAATAAAATAGTCAAATGGAAGAAAAGTTTCTTGCTGGAGAATGCGGGCATCGATCCCGCTACCTCTCGCATGCTAAGCGAGCGCTCTACCATCTGAGCTAATTCCCCTTCTGAGCAAATGATCTTAAAGGACAGCTTAGTCTTTAGCTCGAACCTGCTTGGCTGTCCAGGGACCTGTAGTGCGTAAAGTCGCTTCTCTTCATCTGCCAGGGGAAAGAATCACAATCTCACCTTTTTGCCCAAAACAAAAAGTAATGGAGCTACAAATAAAGCTGCAGATGGCCATCCATTGCAATGAGGATTAGCCAACTAGGTCTGAATAGCAGAGTGACTCCACTGCCACGCCCTTTCACGCTGGACCTGCGCTTGTGATCAAGAGGCTGCACACCAACCCCATAGACCCGAGAGCTGAATTGAGAAGGTGCTTGCCTGCTGTTTAAGGCCGCTTGCACGCTGCTTGGAGCCAAAGGCCCAGCGTTGGAGTGCATTTGTCATTTTTACCAGATGGACATATTTTCCAATAGAGCGTCAGAATACTAAACAGGTAAGATTGAGGTCTGGAAATTGAGTCCACTTTCCAACGTGTGTCCCATAAAGCGGAAGTGTCCAGCCGAGTGCAAGCAGGTGCAGGTTGCACGCGTGTTATGGGACAGTGCAGCTTTGGACGTGATCCAATGCTCCCGTAGTTATCAGTGGGCCAGTACAGGTGACACCAGTGAGAGAAGAGGAAAAGAAAGAACTCTCGAGGTGTTGGCTGAGAGGCCCCAGTGGCCTTATGGATAAGGCAGTGGCCTACTAAACCAGGGATTGTGGGTTTGAGTCCCATCAGGGGTGGATCCTGGAATTTTGTTCAAACTTCTGCCAAAGTTAATATGCGGGAGTAGAGGGTGGGTGCAGGCTATTATTTTGCTGGGGGGCGCTGTGTAGTCCCGAACGTGCCCTGCTGGTAGGAGACTTTAAATGCCGGCCCCATAGACCCGAGAGCTGAATAGAGAAGGTGCTTGCTTCTCATTTTATTTCTCTCTGTTGCATAGTTTCACGCCCGCTGCCAGCCTTGGTGCGGTAATGTGTAACGTTTTGGCATAGTAGAAAATGGACGGAAGACTTTTGGGATGATAGTAAACACCCTGAAGCCAGCAGCGCATGCCTCATTTGCGAGGATTTAAGAGTTTTGAATAAAATAGTCAAATGGAAGAAAAGTTTCTTGCTGGAGAATGCGGGCATCGATCCCGCTACCTCTCGCATGCTAAGCGAGCGCTCTACCATCTGAGCTAATTCCCCTTCTGAGCAAATGATCTTAAAGGACAGCTTAGTCTTTAGCTCGCACCTGCTTGGCTGTCCAGGGACCTGTAGTGCGTAAAGTCGCTTCTCTTCATCTGCCAGGGGAAAGAATCACAATCTCACCTTTTTGCCCAAAACAAAAAGTAATGGAGCTACAAATAAAGCTGCAGATGGCCATCCATTGCAATGAGGATTAGCCAACTAGGTCTGAATAGCAGAGTGACTCCACTGCCACGCCCTTTCACGCTGGACCTGCGCTTGTGATCAAGAGGCTGCACACCAACCCCATAGACCCGAGAGCTGAATTGAGAAGGTGCTTGCCTGCTGTTTAAGGCCGCTTGCACGCTGCTTGGAGCCAAAGGCCCAGCGTTGGAGTGCATTTGTCATTTTTACCAGATGGACATATTTTCCAATAGAGCGTCAGAATACTAAACAGGTAAGATTGAGGTCTGGAAATTGAGTCCACTTTCCAACGTGTGTCCCATAAAGCGGAAGTGTCCAGCCGAGTGCAAGCAGGTGCAGGTTGCACGCGTGTTATGGGACAGTGCAGTTTTGGACGTGATCCAATGCTCCCGTAGTTATCAGTGGGCCAGTACAGGTGACACCAGTGAGAGAAGTGGAAAAGAAAGAACTCTCGAGCTGTTGGCTGAGAGGCCCCAGTGGCCTTATGGATAAGGCAGTGGCCTACTAAACCAGGGATTGTGGGTTTGAGCCCCATCAGGGGTGGATCCTGGAATTTTGTTCAAACTTCTGCCAAAGTTAATATGCGGGAGTAGAGGGTGGGTGCAGGCTATTATTTTGCTGGGGGGCGCTGTGTAGTCCCGAACGTGCCCTGCTGGTAGGAGACTTTAAATGCCGGCCCCATAGACCCGAGAGCTGAATAGAGAAGGTGCTTGCTTCTCATTTTATTTCTCTCTGTTGCATAGTTTCACGCCCGCTGCCAGCCTTGGTGCGGAAATGTGTAACGTTTTGGCATAGTAGAAAATGGACGGAAGACTTTTGGGATGATAGTAAACACCCTGAAGCCAGCAGCGCATGCCTCATTTGCGAGGATTTAAGAGTTTTGAATAAAATAGTCAAATGGAAGAAAAGTTTCTTGCTGGAGAATGCGGGCATCGATCCCGCTATCTCTCGCATGCTAAGCGAGCGCTCTACCATCTGAGCTAATTCCCCTTCTGAGCAAATGATCTTAAAGGACAGCTTAGTCTTTAGCTCGAACCTGCTTGGCTGTCCAGGGACCTGTAGTGCGTAAAGTCGCTTCTCTTCATCTGCCAGGGGAAAGAATCACAATCTCACCTTTTTGCCCAAAACAAAAAGTAATGGAGCAACAAATAAAGCTGCAGATGGCCATCCATTGCAATGAGGATTGGCCAACTAGGTCTGAATAGCAGAGTGACTCCACTGCCACGCCCTTTCACGCTGGACCTGCGCTTGTGATCAAGAGGCTGCACACCAACCCCATAGACCCGAGAGCTGAATTAAGAAGGTGCTTGCCTGCTGTTTAAGGCCGCTTGCACGCTGCTTGGAGCCAAAGGCCCAGCGTTGGAGTGCATTTGTCATTTTTACCAGATGGACATATTTTCCAATAGAGCGTCAGAATACTAAACAGGTAAGATTGAGGTCTGGAAATTGAGTCCACTTTCCAACGTGTGTCCCATAAAGCGGAAGTGTCCAGCCGAGTGCAAGCAGGTGCAGGTTGCACGCGTGTTATGGGACAGTGCAGTTTTGGACGTGATCCAATGCTCCCGTAGTTATCAGTGGGCCAGTACAGGTGACACCAGTGAGAGAAGAGGAAAAGAAAGAACTCTCGAGCTGTTGGCTGAGAGGCCCCAGTGGCCTTATGGATAAGGCAGTGGCCTACTAAACCAGGGATTGTGGGTTTGAGCCCCATCAGGGGTGGATCCTGGAATTTTGTTCAAACTTCTGCCAAAGTTAATATGCGGGAGTAGAGGGTGGGTGCAGGCTATTATTTTGCTGGGGGGCGCTGTGTAGTCCCGAACGTGCCCTGCTGGTAGGAGACTTTAAATGCCGGCCCCATAGACCCGAGAGCTGAATAGAGAAGGTGCTTGCTTCTCATTTTATTTCTCTCTGTTGCATAGTTTCACGCCCGCTGCCAGCCTTGGTGCGGAAATGTGTAACGTTTTGGCATAGTAGAAAATGGACGGAAGACTTTTGGGATGATAGTAAACACCCTGAAGCCAGCAGCGCATGCCTCATTTGCGAGGATTTAAGAGTTTTGAATAAAATAGTCAAATGGAAGAAAAGTTTCTTGCTGGAGAATGCGGGCATCGATCCCGCTACCTCTCGCATGCTAAGCGAGCGCTCTACCATCTGAGCTAATTCCCCTTCTGAGCAAATGATCTTAAAGGACAGCTTAGTCTTTAGCTCGAACCTGCTTGGCTGTCCAGGGACCTGTAGTGCGTAAAGTCGCTTCTCTTCATCTGCCAGGGGAAAGAATCACAATCTCACCTTTTTGCCCAAAACAAAAAGTAATGGAGCTACAAATAAAGCTGCAGATGGCCATCCATTGCAATGAGGATTAGCCAACTAGGTCTGAATAGCAGAGTGACTCCACTGCCACGCCCTTTCACGCTGGACCTGCGCTTGTGATCAAGAGGCTGCACACCAACCCCATAGACCCGAGAGCTGAATTGAGAAGGTGCTTGCCTGCTGTTTAAGGCCGCTTGCACGCTGCTTGGAGCCAAAGGCCCAGCGTTGGAGTGCATTTGTCATTTTTACCAGATGGACATATTTTCCAATAGAGCGTCAGAATACTAAACAGGTAAGATTGAGGTCTGGAAATTGAGTCCACTTTCCAACGTGTGTCCCATAAAGCGGAAGTGTCCAGCCGAGTGCAAGCAGGTGCAGGTTGCACGCGTGTTATGGGACAGTGCAGCTTTGGACGTGATCCAATGCTCCCGTAGTTATCAGTGGGCCAGTACAGGTGACACCAGTGAGAGAAGAGGAAAAGAAAGAACTCTCGAGCTTTTGGCTGAGAGGCCCCAGTGGCCTTATGGATAAGGCAGTGGCCTACATAAACCAGCTATCATGGGTTCAAGTCCCATCAGGGGTGGATCCTGGAATTTTGTTCAAACTTCTGCCAAAGATATATGCAGGAGTAGAGGGTGGGTGCAGGCTATTATTTTGCTGGGGGGCGCTGTGTAGTCCCGAACGTGCCCTGCTGGTAGGAGACTTTAAATGCCGGCCCCATAGACCCGAGAGCTGAATAGAGAAGGTGCTTGCTTCTCATTTTATTTCTCTCTGTTGCATAGTTTCACGCCCGCTGCCAGCCTTGGTGCGGAAATGTGTAACGTTTTGGCATAGTAGAAAATGGACGGAAGACTTTTGGGATGATAGTAAACACCCTGAAGCCAGCAGCGCATGCCTCATTTGCGAGGATTTAAGAGTTTTGAATAAAATAGTCAAATGGAAGAAAAGTTTCTTGCTGGAGAATGCGGGCATTGATCCCGCTACCTCTCGCATGCTAAGTGAGCGCTCTACCATCTGAGCTAATTCCCCTTCTGAGCAAATGATCTTAAAGGACAGCTTAGTCTTTAGCTCGAACCTGCTTGGCTGTCCAGGGACCTGTAGTGCGTAAAGTCGCTTCTCTTCATCTGCCAGGGGAAAGAATCACAATCTCACCTTTTTGCCCAAAACAAAAAGTAATGGAGCTACAAATAAAGCTGCAGATGGCCATCCATTGCAATGAGGATTAGCCAACTAGGTCTGAATAGCAGAGTGACTCCACTGCCACGCCCTTTCACGCTGGACCTGCGCTTGTGATCAAGAGGCTGCACACCAACCCCATAGACCCGAGAGCTGAATTGAGAAGGTGCTTGCCTGCTGTTTAAGGCCGCTTGCACGCTGCTTGGAGCCAAAGGCCCAGCGTTGGAGTGCATTTGTCATTTTTACCAGATGGACATATTTTCCAATAGAGCGTCAGAATACTAAACAGGTAAGATTGAGGTCTGGAAATTGAGTCCACTTTCCAACGTGTGTCCCATAAAGCGGAAGTGTCCAGCCGAGTGCAAGCAGGTGCAGGTTGCACGCGTGTTATGGGACAGTGCAGCTTTGGACGTGATCCAATGCTCCTGTAGTTATCAGTGGGCCAGTACAGGTGACACCAGTGAGAGAAGAGGAAAAGAAAGAACTCTCGAGCTGTTGGCTGAGAGGCCCCAGTGGCCTTATGGATAAGGCAGTGACCTACTAAACCAGGGATTGTGGGTTTGAGTCCCATCAGGGGTGGATCCTGGAATTTTGTTCAAACTTCTGCCAAAGTTAATATGCGGGAGTAGAGGGTGGGTGCAGGCTATTATTTTGCTGGGGGGCGCTGTGTAGTCCCGAACGTGCCCTGCTGGTAGGAGACTTTAAATGCCGGCCCCATAGACCCGAGAGCTGAATAGAGAAGGTGCTTGCTTCTCATTTTATTTCTCTCTGTTGCATAGTTTCACGCCCGCTGCCAGCCTTGGTGCGGTAATGTGTAACGTTTTGGCATAGTAGAAAATGGACGGAAGACTTTTAGGATGATAGTAAACACCCTGAAGCCAGCAGCGCATGCCTCATTTGCGAGGATTTAAGAGTTTTGAATAAAATAGTCAAATGGAAGAAAAGTTTCTTGCTGGAGAATGCGGGCATCGATCCCGCTACCTCTCGCATGCTAAGCGAGCGCTCTACCATCTGAGCTAATTCCCCTTCTGAGCAAATGATCTTAAAGGACAGCTTAGTCTTTAGCTCGCACCTGCTTGGCTGTCCAGGGACCTGTAGTGCGTAAAGTCGCTTCTCTTCATCTGCCAGGGGAAAGAATCACAATCTCACCTTTTTGCCCAAAACAAAAAGTAATGGAGCTACAAATAAAGCTGCAGATGGCCATCCATTGCAATGAGGATTAGCCAACTAGGTCTGAATAGCAGAGTGACTCCACTGCCACGCCCTTTCACGCTGGACCTGCGCTTGTGATCAAGAGGCTGCACACCAACCCCATAGACCCGAGAGCTGAATTGAGAAGGTGCTTGCCTGCTGTTTAAGGCCGCTTGCACGCTGCTTGGAGCCAAAGGCCCAGCGTTGGAGTGCATTTGTCATTTTTACCAGATGGACATATTTTCCAATAGAGCGTCAGAATACTAAACAGGTAAGATTGAGGTCTGGAAATTGAGTCCACTTTCCAACGTGTGTCCCATAAAGCGGAAGTGTCCAGCCGAGTGCAAGCAGGTGCAGGTTGCACGCGTGTTATGGGACAGTGCAGTTTTGGACGTGATCCAATGCTCCCGTAGTTATCAGTGGGCCAGTACAGGTGACACCAGTGAGAGAAGAGGAAAAGAAAGAACTCTCGAGGTGTTGGCTGAGCGGCCCCAGTGGCCTTATGGATAAGGCAGTGGCCTACTAAACCAGGGATTG
Source organism: Ambystoma mexicanum (assembly GCF_040938575.1). Taxonomy (NCBI): domain Eukaryota; kingdom Metazoa; phylum Chordata; class Amphibia; order Caudata; family Ambystomatidae; genus Ambystoma; species Ambystoma mexicanum. The sequence continues at coordinate 527,131,889 of NC_090933.1, forward strand.
TGGGTTTGAGCCCCATCAGGGGTGGATCCTGGAATTTTGTTCAAACTTCTGCCAAAGTTAATATGCGGGAGTAGAGGGTGGGTGCAGGCTATTATTTTGCTGGGGGGCGCTGTGTAGTCCCGAACGTGCCCTGCTGGTAGGAGACTTTAAATGCCGGCCCCATAGACCCGAGAGCTGAATAGAGAAGGTGCTTGCTTCTCATTTTATTTCTCTCTGTTGCATAGTTTCACGCCCGCTGCCAGCCTTGGTGCGGAAATGTGTAACGTTTTGGCATAGTAGAAAATGGACGGAAGACTTTTGGGATGATAGTAAACACCCTGAAGCCAGCAGCGCATGCCTCATTTGCGAGGATTTAAGAGTTTTGAATAAAATAGTCAAATGGAAGAAAAGTTTCTTGCTGGAGAATGCAGGCATCGATCCCGCTACCTCTCGCATGCTAAGCGAGCGCTCTACCATCTGAGCTAATTCCCCTTCTGAGCAAATGATCTTAAAGGACAGCTTAGTCTTGAGCTCGAACCTGCTTGGCTGTCCAGGGACCTGTAGTGCGTAAAGTCGCTTCTCTTCATCTGCCAGGGGAAAGAATCACAATCTCACCTTTTTGCCCAAAACAAAAAGTAATGGAGCTACAAATAAAGCTGCAGATGGCCATCCATTGCAATGAGGATTAGCCAACTAGGTCTGAATAGCAGAGTGACTCCACTGCCACGCCCTTTCACGCTGGACCTGCGCTTGTGATCAAGAGGCTGCACACCAACCCCATAGACCCGAGAGCTGAATTGAGAAGGTGCTTGCCTGCTGTTTAAGGCCGCTTGCACGCTGCTTGGAGCCAAAGGCCCAGCGTTGGAGTGCATTTGTCATTTTTACCAGATGGACATATTTTCCAATAGAGCGTCAGAATACTAAACAGGTAAGATTGAGGTCTGGAAATTGAGTCCACTTTCCAACGTGTGTCCCATAAAGCGGAAGTGTCCAGCCGAGTGCAAGCAGGTGCAGGTTGCACGCGTGTTATGGGACAGTGCAGTTTTGGACGTGATCCAATGCTCCTGTAGTTATCAGTGGGCCAGTACAGGTGACACCAGTGAGAGAAGAGGAAAAGAAAGAACTCTCGAGCTGTTGGCTGAGAGGCCCCAGTGGCCTTATGGATAAGGCAGTGGCCTACTAAACCAGGGATTGTGGGTTTGAGCCCCATCAGGGGTGGATCCTGGAATTTTGTTCAAACTTCTGCCAAAGTTAATATGCGGGAGTAGAGGGTGGGTGCAGGCTATTATTTTGCTGGGGGGCGCTGTGTAGTCCCGAACGTGCCCTGCTGGTAGGAGACTTTAAATGCCGGCCCCATAGACCCGAGAGCTGAATAGAGAAGGTGCTTGCTTCTCATTTTATTTCTCTCTGTTGCATAGTTTCACGCCCGCTGCCAGCCTTGGTGCGGAAATGTGTAACGTTTTGGCATAGTAGAAAATGGACGGAAGACTTTTGGGATGATAGTAAACACCCTGAAGCCAGCAGCGCATGCCTCATTTGCGAGGATTTAAGAGTTTTGAATAAAATAGTCAAATGGAAGAAAAGTTTCTTGCTGGAGAATGCAGGCATCGATCCCGCTACCTCTCGCATGCTAAGCGAGCGCTCTACCATCTGAGCTAATTCCCCTTCTGAGCAAATGATCTTAAAGGACAGCTTAGTCTTTAGCTCGAACCTGCTTGGCTGTCCAGGGACCTGTAGTGCGTAAAGTCGCTTCTCTTCATCTGCCAGGGGAAAGAATCACAATCTCACCTTTTTGCCCAAAACAAAAAGTAATGGAGCTACAAATAAAGCTGCAGATGGCCATCCATTGCAATGAGGATTAGCCAACTAGGTCTGAATAGCAGAGTGACTCCACTGCCACGCCCTTTCACGCTGGACCTGCGCTTGTGATCAAGAGGCTGCACACCAACCCCATAGACCCGAGAGCTGAATTGAGAAGGTGCTTGCCTGCTGTTTAAGGCCGCTTGCACGCTGCTTGGAGCCAAAGGCCCAGCGTTGGAGTGCATTTGTCATTTTTACCAGATGGACATATTTTCCAATAGAGCGTCAGAATACTAAACAGGTAAGATTGAGGTCTGGAAATTGAGTCCACTTTCCAACGTGTGTCCCATAAAGCGGAAGTGTCCAGCCGAGTGCAAGCAGGTGCAGGTTGCACGCGTGTTATGGGACAGTGCAGTTTTGGACGTGATCCAATGCTCCTGTAGTTATCAGTGGGCCAGTACAGGTGACACCAGTGAGAGAAGAGGAAAAGAAAGAACTCTCGAGCTGTTGGCTGAGAGGCCCCAGTGGCCTTATGGATAAGGCAGTGGCCTACTAAACCAGGGATTGTGGGTTTGAGCCCCATCAGGGGTGGATCCTGGAATTTTGTTCAAACTTCTGCCAAAGTTAATATGCGGGAGTAGAGGGTGGGTGCAGGCTATTATTTTGCTGGGGGGCGCTGTGTAGTCCCGAACGTGCCCTGCTGGTAGGAGACTTTAAATGCCGGCCCCATAGACCCGAGAGCTGAATAGAGAAGGTGCTTGCTTCTCATTTTATTTCTCTCTGTTGCATAGTTTCACGCCCGCTGCCAGCCTTGGTGCGGAAATGTGTAACGTTTTGGCATAGTAGAAAATGGACGGAAGACTTTTGGGATGATAGTAAACACCCTGAAGCCAGCAGCGCATGCCTCATTTGCGAGGATTTAAGAGTTTTGAATAAAATAGTCAAATGGAAGAAAAGTTTCTTGCTGGAGAATGCGGGCATCGATCCCGCTACCTCTCGCATGCTAAGCAAGCGCTCTACCATCTGAGCTAATTCCCCTTCTGAGCAAATGATCTTAAAGGACAGCTTAGTCTTTAGCTCGAACCTGCTTGGCTGTCCAGGGACCTGTAGTGCGTAAAGTCGCTTCTCTTCATCTGCCAGGGGAAAGAATCACAATCTCACCTTTTTGCCCAAAACAAAAAGTAATGGAGCTACAAATAAAGCTGCAGATGGCCATCCATTGCAATGAGGATTAGCCAACTAGGTCTGAATAGCAGAGTGACTCCACTGCCACGCCCTTTCACGCTGGACCTGCGCTTGTGATCAAGAGGCTGCACACCAACCCCATAGACCCGAGAGCTGAATTGAGAAGGTGCTTGCCTGCTGTTTAAGGCCGCTTGCACGCTGCTTGGAGCCAAAGGCCCAGCGTTGGAGTGCATTTGTCATTTTTACCAGATGGACATATTTTCCAATAGAGCGTCAGAATACTAAACAGGTAAGATTGAGGTCTGGAAATTGAGTCCACTTTCCAACGTGTGTCCCATAAAGCGGAAGTGTCCAGCCGAGTGCAAGCAGGTGCAGGTTGCACGCGTGTTATGGGACAGTGCAGCTTTGGACGTGATCCAATGCTCCCGTAGTTATCAGTGGGCCAGTACAGGTGACACCAGTGAGAGAAGAGGAAAAGAAAGAACTCTCGAGGTGTTGGCTGAGAGGCCCCAGTGGCCTTATGGATAAGGCAGTGGCTTACTAAACCAGGGATTGTGGGTTTGAGTCCCATCAGGGGTGGATCCTGGAATTTTGTTCAAACTTCTGCCAAAGTTAATATGCGGGAGTAGAGGGTGGGTGCAGGCTATTATTTTGCTGGGGGGCGCTGTGTAGTCCCGAACGTGCCCTGCTGGTAGGAGACTTTAAATGCCGGCCCCATAGACCCGAGAGCTGAATAGAGAAGGTGCTTGCTTCTCATTTTATTTCTCTCTGTTGCATAGTTTCACGCCCGCTGCCAGCCTTGGTGCGGTAATGTGTAACGTTTTGGCATAGTAGAAAATGGACGGAAGACTTTTGGGATGATAGTAAACACCCTGAAGCCAGCAGCGCATGCCTCATTTGCGAGGATTTAAGAGTTTTGAATAAAATAGTCAAATGGAAGAAAAGTTTCTTGCTGGAGAATGCGGGCATCGATCCCGCTACCTCTCGCATGCTAAGCGAGCGCTCTACCATCTGAGCTAATTCCCCTTCTGAGCAAATGATCTTAAAGGACAGCTTAGTCTTTAGCTCGCACCTGCTTGGCTGTCCAGGGACCTGTAGTGCGTAAAGTCGCTTCTCTTCATCTGCCAGGGGAAAGAATCACAATCTCACCTTTTTGCCCAAAACAAAAAGTAATGGAGCTACAAATAAAGCTGCAGATGGCCATCCATTGCAATGAGGATTAGCCAACTAGGTCTGAATAGCAGAGTGACTCCACTGCCACGCCCTTTCACGCTGGACCTGCGCTTGTGATCAAGAGGCTGCACACCAACCCCATAGACCCGAGAGCTGAATTGAGAAGGTGCTTGCCTGCTGTTTAAGGCCGCTTGCACGCTGCTTGGAGCCAAAGGCCCAGCGTTGGAGTGCATTTGTCATTTTTACCAGATGGACATATTTTCCAATAGAGCGTCAGAATACTAAACAGGTAAGATTGAGGTCTGGAAATTGAGTCCACTTTCCAACGTGTGTCCCATAAAGCGGAAGTGTCCAGCCGAGTGCAAGCAGGTGCAGGTTGCACGCGTGTTATGGGACAGTGCAGTTTTGGACGTGATCCAATGCTCCCGTAGTTATCAGTGGGCCAGTACAGGTGACACCAGTGAGAGAAGTGGAAAAGAAAGAACTCTCGAGCTGTTGGCTGAGAGGCCCCAGTGGCCTTATGGATAAGGCAGTGGCCTACTAAACCAGGGATTGTGGGTTTGAGCCCCATCAGGGGTGGATCCTGGAATTTTGTTCAAACTTCTGCCAAAGTTAATATGCGGGAGTAGAGGGTGGGTGCAGGCTATTATTTTGCTGGGGGGCGCTGTGTAGTCCCGAACGTGCCCTGCTGGTAGGAGACTTTAAATGCCGGCCCCATAGACCCGAGAGCTGAATAGAGAAGGTGCTTGCTTCTCATTTTATTTCTCTCTGTTGCATAGTTTCACGCCCGCTGCCAGCCTTGGTGCGGAAATGTGTAACGTTTTGGCATAGTAGAAAATGGACGGAAGACTTTTGGGATGATAGTAAACACCCTAAAGCCAGCAGCGCATGCCTCATTTGCGAGGATTTAAGAGTTTTGAATAAAATAGTCAAATGGAAGAAAAGTTTCTTGCTGGAGAATGCGGGCATCGATCCCGCTACCTCTCGCATGCTAAGCGAGCGCTCTACCATCTGAGCTAATTCCCCTTCTGAGCAAATGATCTTAAAGGACAGCTTAGTCTTTAGCTCGAACCTGCTTGGCTGTCCAGGGACCTGTAGTGCGTAAAGTCGCTTCTCTTCATCTGCCAGGGGAAAGAATCACAATCTCACCTTTTTGCCCAAAACAAAAAGTAATGGAGCAACAAATAAAGCTGCAGATGGCCATCCATTGCAATGAGGATTGGCCAACTAGGTCTGAATAGCAGAGTGACTCCACTGCCACGCCCTTTCACGCTGGACCTGCGCTTGTGATCAAGAGGCTGCACACCAACCCCATAGACCCGAGAGCTGAATTAAGAAGGTGCTTGCCTGCTGTTTAAGGCCGCTTGCACGCTGCTTGGAGCCAAAGGCCCAGCGTTGGAGTGCATTTGTCATTTTTACCAGATGGACATATTTTCCAATAGAGCGTCAGAATACTAAACAGGTAAGATTGAGGTCTGGAAATTGAGTCCACTTTCCAACGTGTGTCCCATAAAGCGGAAGTGTCCAGCCGAGTGCAAGCAGGTGCAGGTTGCACGCGTGTTATGGGACAGTGCAGTTTTGGACGTGATCCAATGCTCCCGTAGTTATCAGTGGGCCAGTACAGGTGACACCAGTGAGAGAAGAGGAAAAGAAAGAACTCTCGAGCTGTTGGCTGAGAGGCCCCAGTGGCCTTATGGATAAGGCAGTGGCCTACTAAACCAGGGATTGTGGGTTTGAGCCCCATCAGGGGTGGATCCTGGAATTTTGTTCAAACTTCTGCCAAAGTTAATATGCGGGAGTAGAGGGTGGGTGCAGGCTATTATTTTGCTGGGGGGCGCTGTGTAGTCCCGAACGTGCCCTGCTGGTAGGAGACTTTAAATGCCGGCCCCATAGACCCGAGAGCTGAATAGAGAAGGTGCTTGCTTCTCATTTTATTTCTCTCTGTTGCATAGTTTCACGCCCGCTGCCAGCCTTGGTGCGGAAATGTGTAACGTTTTGGCATAGTAGAAAATGGACGGAAGACTTTTGGGATGATAGTAAACACCCTGAAGCCAGCAGCGCATGCCTCATTTGCGAGGATTTAAGAGTTTTGAATAAAATAGTCAAATGGAAGAAAAGTTTCTTGCTGGAGAATGCGGGCATCGATCCCGCTACCTCTCGCATGCTAAGCGAGCGCTCTACCATCTGAGCTAATTCCCCTTCTGAGCAAATGATCTTAAAGGACAGCTTAGTCTTTAGCTCGAACCTGCTTGGCTGTCCAGGGACCTGTAGTGCGTAAAGTCGCTTCTCTTCATCTGCCAGGGGAAAGAATCACAATCTCACCTTTTTGCCCAAAACAAAAAGTAATGGAGCTACAAATAAAGCTGCAGATGGCCATCCATTGCAATGAGGATTAGCCAACTAGGTCTGAATAGCAGAGTGACTCCACTGCCACGCCCTTTCACGCTGGACCTGCGCTTGTGATCAAGAGGCTGCACACCAACCCCATAGACCCGAGAGCTGAATTGAGAAGGTGCTTGCCTGCTGTTTAAGGCCGCTTGCACGCTGCTTGGAGCCAAAGGCCCAGCGTTGGAGTGCATTTGTCATTTTTACCAGATGGACATATTTTCCAATAGAGCGTCAGAATACTAAACAGGTAAGATTGAGGTCTGGAAATTGAGTCCACTTTCCAACGTGTGTCCCATAAAGCGGAAGTGTCCAGCCAAGTGCAAGCAGGTGCAGGTTGCACGCGTGTTATGGGACAGTGCAGCTTTGGACGTGATCCAATGCTCCCGTAGTTATCAGTGGGCCAGTACAGGTGACACCAGTGAGAGAAGAGGAAAAGAAAGAACTCTCGAGGTGTTGGCTGAGAGGCCCCAGTGGCCTTATGGATAAGGCAGTGGCCTACTAAACCAGGGATTGTGGGTTTGAGTCCCATCAGGGGTGGATCCTGGAATTTTGTTCAAACTTCTGCCAAAGTTAATATGCGGGAGTAGAGGGTGGGTGCAGGCTATTATTTTGCTGGGGGGCGCTGTGTAGTCCCGAACGTGCCCTGCTGGTAGGAGACTTTAAATGCCGGCCCCATAGACCCGAGAGCTGAATAGAGAAGGTGCTTGCTTCTCATTTTATTTCTCTCTGTTGCATAGTTTCACGCCCGCTGCCAGCCTTGGTGCGGAAATGTGTAACGTTTTGGCATAGTAGAAAATGGACGGAAGACTTTTGGGATGATAGTAAACACCCTGAAGCCAGCAGCGCATGCCTCATTTGCGAGGATTTAAGAGTTTTGAATAAAATAGTCAAATGGAAGAAAAGTTTCTTGCTGGAGAATGCGGGCATCGATCCCGCTACCTCTCGCATGCTAAGCAAGCGCTCTACCATCTGAGCTAATTCCCCTTCTGAGCAAATGATCTTAAAGGACAGCTTAGTCTTTAGCTCGAACCTGCTTGGCTGTCCAGGGACCTGTAGTGCGTAAAGTCGCTTCTCTTCATCTGCCAGGGGAAAGAATCACAATCTCACCTTTTTGCCCAAAACAAAAAGTAATGGAGCTACAAATAAAGCTGCAGATGGCCATCCATTGCAATGAGGATTAGCCAACTAGGTCTGAATAGCAGAGTGACTCCACTGCCACGCCCTTTCACGCTGGACCTGCGCTTGTGATCAAGAGGCTGCACACCAACCCCATAGACCCGAGAGCTGAATTGAGAAGGTGCTTGCCTGCTGTTTAAGGCCGCTTGCACGCTGCTTGGAGCCAAAGGCCCAGCGTTGGAGTGCATTTGTCATTTTTACCAGATGGACATATTTTCCAATAGAGCGTCAGAATACTAAACAGGTAAGATTGAGGTCTGGAAATTGAGTCCACTTTCCAACGTGTGTCCCATAAAGCGGAAGTGTCCAGCCGAGTGCAAGCAGGTGCAGGTTGCACGCGTGTTATGGGACAGTGCAGCTTTGGACGTGATCCAATGCTCCCGTAGTTATCAGTGGGCCAGTACAGGTGACACCAGTGAGAGAAGAGGAAAAGAAAGAACTCTCGAGGTGTTGGCTGAGAGGCCCCAGTGGCCTTATGGATAAGGCAGTGGCTTACTAAACCAGGGATTGTGGGTTTGAGTCCCATCAGGGGTGGATCCTGGAATTTTGTTCAAACTTCTGCCAAAGTTAATATGCGGGAGTAGAGGGTGGGTGCAGGCTATTATTTTGCTGGGGGGCGCTGTGTAGTCCCGAACGTGCCCTGCTGGTAGGAGACTTTAAATGCCGGCCCCATAGACCCGAGAGCTGAATAGAGAAGGTGCTTGCTTCTCATTTTATTTCTCTCTGTTGCATAGTTTCACGCCCGCTGCCAGCCTTGGTGCGGTAATGTGTAACGTTTTGGCATAGTAGAAAATGGACGGAAGACTTTTGGGATGATAGTAAACACCCTGAAGCCAGCAGCGCATGCCTCATTTGCGAGGATTTAAGAGTTTTGAATAAAATAGTCAAATGGAAGAAAAGTTTCTTGCTGGAGAATGCGGGCATCGATCCCGCTACCTCTCGCATGCTAAGCGAGCGCTCTACCATCTGAGCTAATTCCCCTTCTGAGCAAATGATCTTAAAGGACAGCTTAGTCTTTAGCTCGCACCTGCTTGGCTGTCCAGGGACCTGTAGTGCGTAAAGTCGCTTCTCTTCATCTGCCAGGGGAAAGAATCACAATCTCACCTTTTTGCCCAAAACAAAAAGTAATGGAGCTACAAATAAAGCTGCAGATGGCCATCCATTGCAATGAGGATTAGCCAACTAGGTCTGAATAGCAGAGTGACTCCACTGCCACGCCCTTTCACGCTGGACCTGCGCTTGTGATCAAGAGGCTGCACACCAACCCCATAGACCCGAGAGCTGAATTGAGAAGGTGCTTGCCTGCTGTTTAAGGCCGCTTGCACGCTGCTTGGAGCCAAAGGCCCAGCGTTGGAGTGCATTTGTCATTTTTACCAGATGGACATATTTTCCAATAGAGCGTCAGAATACTAAACAGGTAAGATTGAGGTCTGGAAATTGAGTCCACTTTCCAACGTGTGTCCCATAAAGCGGAAGTGTCCAGCCGAGTGCAAGCAGGTGCAGGTTGCACGCGTGTTATGGGACAGTGCAGTTTTGGACGTGATCCAATGCTCCCGTAGTTATCAGTGGGCCAGTACAGGTGACACCAGTGAGAGAAGTGGAAAAGAAAGAACTCTCGAGCTGTTGGCTGAGAGGCCCCAGTGGCCTTATGGATAAGGCAGTGGCCTACTAAACCAGGGATTGTGGGTTTGAGCCCCATCAGGGGTGGATCCTGGAATTTTGTTCAAACTTCTGCCAAAGTTAATATGCGGGAGTAGAGGGTGGGTGCAGGCTATTATTTTGCTGGGGGGCGCTGTGTAGTCCCGAACGTGCCCTGCTGGTAGGAGACTTTAAATGCCGGCCCCATAGACCCGAGAGCTGAATAGAGAAGGTGCTTGCTTCTCATTTTATTTCTCTCTGTTGCATAGTTTCACGCCCGCTGCCAGCCTTGGTGCGGAAATGTGTAACGTTTTGGCATAGTAGAAAATGGACGGAAGACTTTTGGGATGATAGTAAACACCCTAAAGCCAGCAGCGCATGCCTCATTTGCGAGGATTTAAGAGTTTTGAATAAAATAGTCAAATGGAAGAAAAGTTTCTTGCTGGAGAATGCGGGCATCGATCCCGCTACCTCTCGCATGCTAAGCGAGCGCTCTACCATCTGAGCTAATTCCCCTTCTGAGCAAATGATCTTAAAGGACAGCTTAGTCTTTAGCTCGAACCTGCTTGGCTGTCCAGGGACCTGTAGTGCGTAAAGTCGCTTCTCTTCATCTGCCAGGGGAAAGAATCACAATCTCACCTTTTTGCCCAAAACAAAAAGTAATGGAGCAACAAATAAAGCTGCAGATGGCCATCCATTGCAATGAGGATTGGCCAACTAGGTCTGAATAGCAGAGTGACTCCACTGCCACGCCCTTTCACGCTGGACCTGCGCTTGTGATCAAGAGGCTGCACACCAACCCCATAGACCCGAGAGCTGAATTAAGAAGGTGCTTGCCTGCTGTTTAAGGCCGCTTGCACGCTGCTTGGAGCCAAAGGCCCAGCGTTGGAGTGCATTTGTCATTTTTACCAGATGGACATATTTTCCAATAGAGCGTCAGAATACTAAACAGGTAAGATTGAGGTCTGGAAATTGAGTCCACTTTCCAACGTGTGTCCCATAAAGCGGAAGTGTCCAGCCGAGTGCAAGCAGGTGCAGGTTGCACGCGTGTTATGGGACAGTGCAGTTTTGGACGTGATCCAATGCTCCCGTAGTTATCAGTGGGCCAGTACAGGTGACACCAGTGAGAGAAGAGGAAAAGAAAGAACTCTCGAGCTGTTGGCTGAGAGGCCCCAGTGGCCTTATGGATAAGGCAGTGGCCTACTAAACCAGGGATTGTGGGTTTGAGCCCCATCAGGGGTGGATCCTGGAATTTTGTTCAAACTTCTGCCAAAGTTAATATGCGGGAGTAGAGGGTGGGTGCAGGCTATTATTTTGCTGGGGGGCGCTGTGTAGTCCCGAACGTGCCCTGCTGGTAGGAGACTTTAAATGCCGGCCCCATAGACCCGAGAGCTGAATAGAGAAGGTGCTTGCTTCTCATTTTATTTCTCTCTGTTGCATAGTTTCACGCCCGCTGCCAGCCTTGGTGCGGAAATGTGTAACGTTTTGGCATAGTAGAAAATGGACGGAAGACTTTTGGGATGATAGTAAACACCCTGAAGCCAGCAGCGCATGCCTCATTTGCGAGGATTTAAGAGTTTTGAATAAAATAGTCAAATGGAAGAAAAGTTTCTTGCTGGAGAATGCGGGCATCGATCCCGCTACCTCTCGCATGCTAAGCGAGCGCTCTACCATCTGAGCTAATTCCCCTTCTGAGCAAATGATCTTAAAGGACAGCTTAGTCTTTAGCTCGAACCTGCTTGGCTGTCCAGGGACCTGTAGTGCGTAAAGTCGCTTCTCTTCATCTGCCAGGGGAAAGAATCACAATCTCACCTTTTTGCCCAAAACAAAAAGTAATGGAGCTACAAATAAAGCTGCAGATGGCCATCCATTGCAATGAGGATTAGCCAACTAGGTCTGAATAGCAGAGTGACTCCACTGCCACGCCCTTTCACGCTGGACCTGCGCTTGTGATCAAGAGGCTGCACACCAACCCCATAGACCCGAGAGCTGAATTGAGAAGGTGCTTGCCTGCTGTTTAAGGCCGCTTGCACGCTGCTTGGAGCCAAAGGCCCAGCGTTGGAGTGCATTTGTCATTTTTACCAGATGGACATATTTTCCAATAGAGCGTCAGAATACTAAACAGGTAAGATTGAGGTCTGGAAATTGAGTCCACTTTCCAACGTGTGTCCCATAAAGCGGAAGTGTCCAGCCAAGTGCAAGCAGGTGCAGGTTGCACGCGTGTTATGGGACAGTGCAGCTTTGGACGTGATCCAATGCTCCCGTAGTTATCAGTGGGCCAGTACAGGTGACACCAGTGAGAGAAGAGGAAAAGAAAGAACTCTCGAGGTGTTGGCTGAGAGGCCCCAGTGGCCTTATGGATAAGGCAGTGGCCTACTAAACCAGGGATTGTGGGTTTGAGTCCCATCAGGGGTGGATCCTGGAATTTTGTTCAAACTTCTGCCAAAGTTAATATGCGGGAGTAGAGGGTGGGTGCAGGCTATTATTTTGCTGGGGGGCGCTGTGTAGTCCCGAACGTGCCCTGCTGGTAGGAGACTTTAAATGCCGGCCCCATAGACCCGAGAGCTGAATAGAGAAGGTGCTTGCTTCTCATTTTATTTCTCTCTGTTGCATAGTTTCACGCCCGCTGCCAGCCTTGGTGCGGTAATGTGTAACGTTTTGGCATAGTAGAAAATGGACGGAAGACTTTTGGGATGATAGTAAACACCCTGAAGCCAGCAGCGCATGCCTCATTTGCGAGGATTTAAGAGTTTTGAATAAAATAGTCAAATGGAAGAAAAGTTTCTTGCTGGAGAATGCGGGCATCGATCCCGCTACCTCTCGCATGCTAAGCGAGCGCTCTACCATCTGAGCTAATTCCCCTTCTGAGCAAATGATCTTAAAGGACAGCTTAGTCTTTAGCTCGCACCTGCTTGGCTGTCCAGGGACCTGTAGTGCGTAAAGTCGCTTCTCTTCATCTGCCAGGGGAAAGAATCACAATCTCACCTTTTTGCCCAAAACAAAAAGTAATGGAGCTACAAATAAAGCTGCAGATGGCCATCCATTGCAATGAGGATTAGCCAACTAGGTCTGAATAGCAGAGTGACTCCACTGCCACGCCCTTTCACGCTGGACCTGCGCTTGTGATCAAGAGGCTGCACACCAACCCCATAGACCCGAGAGCTGAATTGAGAAGGTGCTTGCCTGCTGTTTAAGGCCGCTTGCACGCTGCTTGGAGCCAAAGGCCCAGCGTTGGAGTGCATTTGTCATTTTTACCAGATGGACATATTTTCCAATAGAGCGTCAGAATACTAAACAGGTAAGATTGAGGTCTGGAAATTGAGTCCACTTTCCAACGTGTGTCCCATAAAGCGGAAGTGTCCAGCCGAGTGCAAGCAGGTGCAGGTTGCACGCGTGTTATGGGACAGTGCAGTTTTGGACGTGATCCAATGCTCCCGTAGTTATCAGTGGGCCAGTACAGGTGACACCAGTGAGAGAAGTGGAAAAGAAAGAACTCTCGAGCTGTTGGCTGAGAGGCCCCAGTGGCCTTATGGATAAGGCAGTGGCCTACTAAACCAGGGATTGTGGGTTTGAGCCCCATCAGGGGTGGATCCTGGAATTTTGTTCAAACTTCTGCCAAAGTTAATATGCGGGAGTAGAGGGTGGGTGCAGGCTATTATTTTGCTGGGGGGCGCTGTGTAGTCCCGAACGTGCCCTGCTGGTAGGAGACTTTAAATGCCGGCCCCATAGACCCGAGAGCTGAATAGAGAAGGTGCTTGCTTCTCATTTTATTTCTCTCTGTTGCATAGTTTCACGCCCGCTGCCAGCCTTGGTGCGGAAATGTGTAACGTTTTGGCATAGTAGAAAATGGACGGAAGACTTTTGGGATGATAGTAAACACCCTGAAGCCAGCAGCGCATGCCTCATTTGCGAGGATTTAAGAGTTTTGAATAAAATAGTCAAATGGAAGAAAAGTTTCTTGCTGGAGAATGCGGGCATCGATCCCGCTACCTCTCGCATGCTAAGCGAGCGCTCTACCATCTGAGCTAATTCCCCTTCTGAGCAAATGATCTTAAAGGACAGCTTAGTCTTTAGCTCGAACCTGCTTGGCTGTCCAGGGACCTGTAGTGCGTAAAGTCGCTTCTCTTCATCTGCCAGGGGAAAGAATCACAATCTCACCTTTTTGCCCAAAACAAAAAGTAATGGAGCAACAAATAAAGCTGCAGATGGCCATCCATTGCAATGAGGATTGGCCAACTAGGTCTGAATAGCAGAGTGACTCCACTGCCACGCCCTTTCACGCTGGACCTGCGCTTGTGATCAAGAGGCTGCACACCAACCCCATAGACCCGAGAGCTGAATTGAGAAGGTGCTTGCCTGCTGTTTAAGGCCGCTTGCACGCTGCTTGGAGCCAAAGGCCCAGCGTTGGAGTGCATTTGTCATTTTTACCAGATGGACATATTTTCCAATAGAGCGTCAGAATACTAAACAGGTAAGATTGAGGTCTGGAAATTGAGTCCACTTTCCAACGTGTGTCCCATAAAGCGGAAGTGTCCAGCCGAGTGCAAGCAGGTGCAGGTTGCACGCGTGTTATGGGACAGTGCAGCTTTGGACGTGATCCAATGCTCCTGTAGTTATCAGTGGGCCAGTACAGGTGACACCAGTGAGAGAAGAGGAAAAGAAAGAACTCTCGAGCTGTTGGCTGAGAGGCCCCAGTGGCCTTATGGATAAGGCAGTGACCTACTAAACCAGGGATTGTGGGTTTGAGCCCCATCAGGGGTGGATCCTGGAATTTTGTTCAAACTTCTGCCAAAGTTAATATGCGGGAGTAGAGGGTGGGTGCAGGCTATTATTTTGCTGGGGGGCGCTGTGTAGTCCCGAACGTGCCCTGCTGGTAGGAGACTTTAAATGCCGGCCCCATAGACCCGAGAGCTGAATAGAGAAGGTGCTTGCTTCTCATTTTATTTCTCTCTGTTGCATAGTTTCACGCCCGCTGCCAGCCTTGGTGCGGTAATGTGTAACGTTTTGGCATAGTAGAAAATGGACGGAAGACTTTTAGGATGATAGTAAACACCCTGAAGCCAGCAGCGCATGCCTCATTTGCGAGGATTTAAGAGTTTTGAATAAAATAGTCAAATGGAAGAAAAGTTTCTTGCTGGAGAATGCGGGCATCGATCCCGCTACCTCTCGCATGCTAAGCGAGCGCTCTACCATCTGAGCTAATTCCCCTTCTGAGCAAATGATCTTAAAGGACAGCTTAGTCTTTAGCTCGCACCTGCTTGGCTGTCCAGGGACCTGTAGTGCGTAAAGTCGCTTCTCTTCATCTGCCAGGGGAAAGAATCACAATCTCACCTTTTTGCCCAAAACAAAAAGTAATGGAGCTACAAATAAAGCTGCAGATGGCCATCCATTGCAATGAGGATTAGCCAACTAGGTCTGAATAGCAGAGTGACTCCACTGCCACGCCCTTTCACGCTGGACCTGCGCTTGTGATCAAGAGGCTGCACACCAACCCCATAGACCCGAGAGCTGAATTGAGAAGGTGCTTGCCTGCTGTTTAAGGCCGCTTGCACGCTGCTTGGAGCCAAAGGCCCAGCGTTGGAGTGCATTTGTCATTTTTACCAGATGGACATATTTTCCAATAGAGCGTCAGAATACTAAACAGGTAAGATTGAGGTCTGGAAATTGAGTCCACTTTCCAACGTGTGTCCCATAAAGCGGAAGTGTCCAGCCGAGTGCAAGCAGGTGCAGGTTGCACGCGTGTTATGGGACAGTGCAGTTTTGGACGTGATCCAATGCTCCCGTAGTTATCAGTGGGCCAGTACAGGTGACACCAGTGAGAGAAGTGGAAAAGAAAGAACTCTCGAGCTGTTGGCTGAGAGGCCCCAGTGGCCTTATGGATAAGGCAGTGGCCTACTAAACCAGGGATTGTGGGTTTGAGCCCCATCAGGGGTGGATCCTGGAATTTTGTTCAAACTTCTGCCAAAGTTAATATGCGGGAGTAGAGGGTGGGTGCAGGCTATTATTTTGCTGGGGGGCGCTGTGTAGTCCCGAACGTGCCCTGCTGGTAGGAGACTTTAAATGCCGGCCCCATAGACCCGAGAGCTGAATAGAGAAGGTGCTTGCTTCTCATTTTATTTCTCTCTGTTGCATAGTTTCACGCCCGCTGCCAGCCTTGGTGCGGAAATGTGTAACGTTTTGGCATAGTAGAAAATGGACGGAAGACTTTTGGGATGATAGTAAACACCCTGAAGCCAGCAGCGCATGCCTCATTTGCGAGGATTTAAGAGTTTTGAATAAAATAGTCAAATGGAAGAAAAGTTTCTTGCTGGAGAATGCGGGCATCGATCCCGCTACCTCTCGCATGCTAAGCGAGCGCTCTACCATCTGAGCTAATTCCCCTTCTGAGCAAATGATCTTAAAGGACAGCTTAGTCTTTAGCTCGAACCTGCTTGGCTGTCCAGGGACCTGTAGTGCGTAAAGTCGCTTCTCTTCATCTGCCAGGGGAAAGAATCACAATCTCACCTTTTTGCCCAAAACAAAAAGTAATGGAGCAACAAATAAAGCTGCAGATGGCCATCCATTGCAATGAGGATTGGCCAACTAGGTCTGAATAGCAGAGTGACTCCACTGCCACGCCCTTTCACGCTGGACCTGCGCTTGTGATCAAGAGGCTGCACACCAACCCCATAGACCCGAGAGCTGAATTAAGAAGGTGCTTGCCTGCTGTTTAAGGCCGCTTGCACGCTGCTTGGAGCCAAAGGCCCAGCGTTGGAGTGCATTTGTCATTTTTACCAGATGGACATATTTTCCAATAGAGCGTCAGAATACTAAACAGGTAAGATTGAGGTCTGGAAATTGAGTCCACTTTCCAACGTGTGTCCCATAAAGCGGAAGTGTCCAGCCGAGTGCAAGCAGGTGCAGGTTGCACGCGTGTTATGGGACAGTGCAGTTTTGGACGTGATCCAATGCTCCCGTAGTTATCAGTGGGCCAGTACAGGTGACACCAGTGAGAGAAGAGGAAAAGAAAGAACTCTCGAGCTGTTGGCTGAGAGGCCCCAGTGGCCTTATGGATAAGGCAGTGGCCTACTAAACCAGGGATTGTGGGTTTGAGCCCCATCAGGGGTGGATCCTGGAATTTTGTTCAAACTTCTGCCAAAGTTAATATGCGGGAGTAGAGGGTGGGTGCAGGCTATTATTTTGCTGGGGGGCGCTGTGTAGTCCCGAACGTGCCCTGCTGGTAGGAGACTTTAAATGCCGGCCCCATAGACCCGAGAGCTGAATAGAGAAGGTGCTTGCTTCTCATTTTATTTCTCTCTGTTGCATAGTTTCACGCCCGCTGCCAGCCTTGGTGCGGAAATGTGTAACGTTTTGGCATAGTAGAAAATGGACGGAAGACTTTTGGGATGATAGTAAACACCCTGAAGCCAGCAGCGCATGCCTCATTTGCGAGGATTTAAGAGTTTTGAATAAAATAGTCAAATGGAAGAAAAGTTTCTTGCTGGAGAATGCGGGCATCGATCCCGCTACCTCTCGCATGCTAAGCGAGCGCTCTACCATCTGAGCTAATTCCCCTTCTGAGCAAATGATCTTAAAGGACAGCTTAGTCTTTAGCTCGAACCTGCTTGGCTGTCCAGGGACCTGTAGTGCGTAAAGTCGCTTCTCTTCATCTGCCAGGGGAAAGAATCACAATCTCACCTTTTTGCCCAAAACAAAAAGTAATGGAGCTACAAATAAAGCTGCAGATGGCCATCCATTGCAATGAGGATTAGCCAACTAGGTCTGAATAGCAGAGTGACTCCACTGCCACGCCCTTTCACGCTGGACCTGCGCTTGTGATCAAGAGGCTGCACACCAACCCCATAGACCCGAGAGCTGAATTGAGAAGGTGCTTGCCTGCTGTTTAAGGCCGCTTGCACGCTGCTTGGAGCCAAAGGCCCAGCGTTGGAGTGCATTTGTCATTTTTACCAGATGGACATATTTTCCAATAGAGCGTCAGAATACTAAACAGGTAAGATTGAGGTCTGGAAATTGAGTCCACTTTCCAACGTGTGTCCCATAAAGCGGAAGTGTCCAGCCGAGTGCAAGCAGGTGCAGGTTGCACGCGTGTTATGGGACAGTGCAGCTTTGGACGTGATCCAATGCTCCCGTAGTTATCAGTGGGCCAGTACAGGTGACACCAGTGAGAGAAGAGGAAAAGAAAGAACTCTCGAGCTTTTGGCTGAGAGGCCCCAGTGGCCTTATGGATAAGGCAGTGGCCTACATAAACCAGCTATCATGGGTTCAAGTCCCATCAGGGGTGGATCCTGGAATTTTGTTCAAACTTCTGCCAAAGATATATGCAGGAGTAGAGGGTGGGTGCAGGCTATTATTTTGCTGGGGGGCGCTGTGTAGTCCCGAACGTGCCCTGCTGGTAGGAGACTTTAAATGCCGGCCCCATAGACCCGAGAGCTGAATAGAGAAGGTGCTTGCTTCTCATTTTATTTCTCTCTGTTGCATAGTTTCACGCCCGCTGCCAGCCTTGGTGCGGAAATGTGTAACGTTTTGGCATAGTAGAAAATGGACGGAAGACTTTTGGGATGATAGTAAACACCCTGAAGCCAGCAGCGCATGCCTCATTTGCGAGGATTTAAGAGTTTTGAATAAAATAGTCAAATGGAAGAAAAGTTTCTTGCTGGAGAATGCGGGCATTGATCCCGCTACCTCTCGCATGCTAAGTGAGCGCTCTACCATCTGAGCTAATTCCCCTTCTGAGCAAATGATCTTAAAGGACAGCTTAGTCTTTAGCTCGAACCTGCTTGGCTGTCCAGGGACCTGTAGTGCGTAAAGTCGCTTCTCTTCATCTGCCAGGGGAAAGAATCACAATCTCACCTTTTTGCCCAAAACAAAAAGTAATGGAGCTACAAATAAAGCTGCAGATGGCCATCCATTGCAATGAGGATTAGCCAACTAGGTCTGAATAGCAGAGTGACTCCACTGCCACGCCCTTTCACGCTGGACCTGCGCTTGTGATCAAGAGGCTGCACACCAACCCCATAGACCCGAGAGCTGAATTGAGAAGGTGCTTGCCTGCTGTTTAAGGCCGCTTGCACGCTGCTTGGAGCCAAAGGCCCAGCGTTGGAGTGCATTTGTCATTTTTACCAGATGGACATATTTTCCAATAGAGCGTCAGAATACTAAACAGGTAAGATTGAGGTCTGGAAATTGAGTCCACTTTCCAACGTGTGTCCCATAAAGCGGAAGTGTCCAGCCGAGTGCAAGCAGGTGCAGGTTGCACGCGTGTTATGGGACAGTGCAGCTTTGGACGTGATCCAATGCTCCTGTAGTTATCAGTGGGCCAGTACAGGTGACACCAGTGAGAGAAGAGGAAAAGAAAGAACTCTCGAGCTGTTGGCTGAGAGGCCCCAGTGGCCTTATGGATAAGGCAGTGACCTACTAAACCAGGGATTGTGGGTTTGAGTCCCATCAGGGGTGGATCCTGGAATTTTGTTCAAACTTCTGCCAAAGTTAATATGCGGGAGTAGAGGGTGGGTGCAGGCTATTATTTTGCTGGGGGGCGCTGTGTAGTCCCGAACGTGCCCTGCTGGTAGGAGACTTTAAATGCCGGCCCCATAGACCCGAGAGCTGAATAGAGAAGGTGCTTGCTTCTCATTTTATTTCTCTCTGTTGCATAGTTTCACGCCCGCTGCCAGCCTTGGTGCGGTAATGTGTAACGTTTTGGCATAGTAGAAAATGGACGGAAGACTTTTAGGATGATAGTAAACACCCTGAAGCCAGCAGCGCATGCCTCATTTGCGAGGATTTAAGAGTTTTGAATAAAATAGTCAAATGGAAGAAAAGTTTCTTGCTGGAGAATGCGGGCATCGATCCCGCTACCTCTCGCATGCTAAGCGAGCGCTCTACCATCTGAGCTAATTCCCCTTCTGAGCAAATGATCTTAAAGGACAGCTTAGTCTTTAGCTCGCACCTGCTTGGCTGTCCAGGGACCTGTAGTGCGTAAAGTCGCTTCTCTTCATCTGCCAGGGGAAAGAATCACAATCTCACCTTTTTGCCCAAAACAAAAAGTAATGGAGCTACAAATAAAGCTGCAGATGGCCATCCATTGCAATGAGGATTAGCCAACTAGGTCTGAATAGCAGAGTGACTCCACTGCCACGCCCTTTCACGCTGGACCTGCGCTTGTGATCAAGAGGCTGCACACCAACCCCATAGACCCGAGAGCTGAATTGAGAAGGTGCTTGCCTGCTGTTTAAGGCCGCTTGCACGCTGCTTGGAGCCAAAGGCCCAGCGTTGGAGTGCATTTGTCATTTTTACCAGATGGACATATTTTCCAATAGAGCGTCAGAATACTAAACAGGTAAGATTGAGGTCTGGAAATTGAGTCCACTTTCCAACGTGTGTCCCATAAAGCGGAAGTGTCCAGCCGAGTGCAAGCAGGTGCAGGTTGCACGCGTGTTATGGGACAGTGCAGTTTTGGACGTGATCCAATGCTCCCGTAGTTATCAGTGGGCCAGTACAGGTGACACCAGTGAGAGAAGAGGAAAAGAAAGAACTCTCGAGGTGTTGGCTGAGCGGCCCCAGTGGCCTTATGGATAAGGCAGTGGCCTACTAAACCAGGGATTGTGGGTTTGAGCCCCATCAGGGGTGGATCCTGGAATTTTGTTCAAACTTCTGCCAAAGTTAATATGCGGGAGTAGAGGGTGGGTGCAGGCTATTATTTTGCTGGGGGGCGCTGTGTAGTCCCGAACGTGCCCTGCTGGTAGGAGACTTTAAATGCCGGCCCCATAGACCCGAGAGCTGAATAGAGAAGGTGCTTGCTTCTCATTTTATTTCTCTCTGTTGCATAGTTTCACGCCCGCTGCCAGCCTTGGTGCGGAAATGTGTAACGTTTTGGCATAGTAGAAAATGGACGGAAGACTTTTGGGATGATAGTAAACACCCTGAAGCCAGCAGCGCATGCCTCATTTGCGAGGATTTAAGAGTTTTGAATAAAATAGTCAAATGGAAGAAAAGTTTCTTGCTGGAGAATGCAGGCATCGATCCCGCTACCTCTCGCATGCTAAGCGAGCGCTCTACCATCTGAGCTAATTCCCCTTCTGAGCAAATGATCTTAAAGGACAGCTTAGTCTTGAGCTCGAACCTGCTTGGCTGTCCAGGGACCTGTAGTGCGTAAAGTCGCTTCTCTTCATCTGCCAGGGGAAAGAATCACAATCTCACCTTTTTGCCCAAAACAAAAAGTAATGGAGCTACAAATAAAGCTGCAGATGGCCATCCATTGCAATGAGGATTAGCCAACTAGGTCTGAATAGCAGAGTGACTCCACTGCCACGCCCTTTCACGCTGGACCTGCGCTTGTGATCAAGAGGCTGCACACCAACCCCATAGACCCGAGAGCTGAATTGAGAAGGTGCTTGCCTGCTGTTTAAGGCCGCTTGCACGCTGCTTGGAGCCAAAGGCCCAGCGTTGGAGTGCATTTGTCATTTTTACCAGATGGACATATTTTCCAATAGAGCGTCAGAATACTAAACAGGTAAGATTGAGGTCTGGAAATTGAGTCCACTTTCCAACGTGTGTCCCATAAAGCGGAAGTGTCCAGCCGAGTGCAAGCAGGTGCAGGTTGCACGCGTGTTATGGGACAGTGCAGTTTTGGACGTGATCCAATGCTCCTGTAGTTATCAGTGGGCCAGTACAGGTGACACCAGTGAGAGAAGAGGAAAAGAAAGAACTCTCGAGCTGTTGGCTGAGAGGCCCCAGTGGCCTTATGGATAAGGCAGTGGCCTACTAAACCAGGGATTGTGGGTTTGAGCCCCATCAGGGGTGGATCCTGGAATTTTGTTCAAACTTCTGCCAAAGTTAATATGCGGGAGTAGAGGGTGGGTGCAGGCTATTATTTTGCTGGGGGGCGCTGTGTAGTCCCGAACGTGCCCTGCTGGTAGGAGACTTTAAATGCCGGCCCCATAGACCCGAGAGCTGAATAGAGAAGGTGCTTGCTTCTCATTTTATTTCTCTCTGTTGCATAGTTTCACGCCCGCTGCCAGCCTTGGTGCGGAAATGTGTAACGTTTTGGCATAGTAGAAAATGGACGGAAGACTTTTGGGATGATAGTAAACACCCTGAAGCCAGCAGCGCATGCCTCATTTGCGAGGATTTAAGAGTTTTGAATAAAATAGTCAAATGGAAGAAAAGTTTCTTGCTGGAGAATGCAGGCATCGATCCCGCTACCTCTCGCATGCTAAGCGAGCGCTCTACCATCTGAGCTAATTCCCCTTCTGAGCAAATGATCTTAAAGGACAGCTTAGTCTTTAGCTCGAACCTGCTTGGCTGTCCAGGGACCTGTAGTGCGTAAAGTCGCTTCTCTTCATCTGCCAGGGGAAAGAATCACAATCTCACCTTTTTGCCCAAAACAAAAAGTAATGGAGCTACAAATAAAGCTGCAGATGGCCATCCATTGCAATGAGGATTAGCCAACTAGGTCTGAATAGCAGAGTGACTCCACTGCCACGCCCTTTCACGCTGGACCTGCGCTTGTGATCAAGAGGCTGCACACCAACCCCATAGACCCGAGAGCTGAATTGAGAAGGTGCTTGCCTGCTGTTTAAGGCCGCTTGCACGCTGCTTGGAGCCAAAGGCCCAGCGTTGGAGTGCATTTGTCATTTTTACCAGATGGACATATTTTCCAATAGAGCGTCAGAATACTAAACAGGTAAGATTGAGGTCTGGAAATTGAGTCCACTTTCCAACGTGTGTCCCATAAAGCGGAAGTGTCCAGCCGAGTGCAAGCAGGTGCAGGTTGCACGCGTGTTATGGGACAGTGCAGTTTTGGACGTGATCCAATGCTCCTGTAGTTATCAGTGGGCCAGTACAGGTGACACCAGTGAGAGAAGAGGAAAAGAAAGAACTCTCGAGCTGTTGGCTGAGAGGCCCCAGTGGCCTTATGGATAAGGCAGTGGCCTACTAAACCAGGGATTGTGGGTTTGAGCCCCATCAGGGGTGGATCCTGGAATTTTGTTCAAACTTCTGCCAAAGTTAATATGCGGGAGTAGAGGGTGGGTGCAGGCTATTATTTTGCTGGGGGGCGCTGTGTAGTCCCGAACGTGCCCTGCTGGTAGGAGACTTTAAATGCCGGCCCCATAGACCCGAGAGCTGAATAGAGAAGGTGCTTGCTTCTCATTTTATTTCTCTCTGTTGCATAGTTTCACGCCCGCTGCCAGCCTTGGTGCGGAAATGTGTAACGTTTTGGCATAGTAGAAAATGGACGGAAGACTTTTGGGATGATAGTAAACACCCTGAAGCCAGCAGCGCATGCCTCATTTGCGAGGATTTAAGAGTTTTGAATAAAATAGTCAAATGGAAGAAAAGTTTCTTGCTGGAGAATGCGGGCATCGATCCCGCTACCTCTCGCATGCTAAGCAAGCGCTCTACCATCTGAGCTAATTCCCCTTCTGAGCAAATGATCTTAAAGGACAGCTTAGTCTTTAGCTCGAACCTGCTTGGCTGTCCAGGGACCTGTAGTGCGTAAAGTCGCTTCTCTTCATCTGCCAGGGGAAAGAATCACAATCTCACCTTTTTGCCCAAAACAAAAAGTAATGGAGCTACAAATAAAGCTGCAGATGGCCATCCATTGCAATGAGGATTAGCCAACTAGGTCTGAATAGCAGAGTGACTCCACTGCCACGCCCTTTCACGCTGGACCTGCGCTTGTGATCAAGAGGCTGCACACCAACCCCATAGACCCGAGAGCTGAATTGAGAAGGTGCTTGCCTGCTGTTTAAGGCCGCTTGCACGCTGCTTGGAGCCAAAGGCCCAGCGTTGGAGTGCATTTGTCATTTTTACCAGATGGACATATTTTCCAATAGAGCGTCAGAATACTAAACAGGTAAGATTGAGGTCTGGAAATTGAGTCCACTTTCCAACGTGTGTCCCATAAAGCGGAAGTGTCCAGCCGAGTGCAAGCAGGTGCAGGTTGCACGCGTGTTATGGGACAGTGCAGCTTTGGACGTGATCCAATGCTCCCGTAGTTATCAGTGGGCCAGTACAGGTGACACCAGTGAGAGAAGAGGAAAAGAAAGAACTCTCGAGGTGTTGGCTGAGAGGCCCCAGTGGCCTTATGGATAAGGCAGTGGCTTACTAAACCAGGGATTGTGGGTTTGAGTCCCATCAGGGGTGGATCCTGGAATTTTGTTCAAACTTCTGCCAAAGTTAATATGCGGGAGTAGAGGGTGGGTGCAGGCTATTATTTTGCTGGGGGGCGCTGTGTAGTCCCGAACGTGCCCTGCTGGTAGGAGACTTTAAATGCCGGCCCCATAGACCCGAGAGCTGAATAGAGAAGGTGCTTGCTTCTCATTTTATTTCTCTCTGTTGCATAGTTTCACGCCCGCTGCCAGCCTTGGTGCGGTAATGTGTAACGTTTTGGCATAGTAGAAAATGGACGGAAGACTTTTGGGATGATAGTAAACACCCTGAAGCCAGCAGCGCATGCCTCATTTGCGAGGATTTAAGAGTTTTGAATAAAATAGTCAAATGGAAGAAAAGTTTCTTGCTGGAGAATGCGGGCATCGATCCCGCTACCTCTCGCATGCTAAGCGAGCGCTCTACCATCTGAGCTAATTCCCCTTCTGAGCAAATGATCTTAAAGGACAGCTTAGTCTTTAGCTCGCACCTGCTTGGCTGTCCAGGGACCTGTAGTGCGTAAAGTCGCTTCTCTTCATCTGCCAGGGGAAAGAATCACAATCTCACCTTTTTGCCCAAAACAAAAAGTAATGGAGCTACAAATAAAGCTGCAGATGGCCATCCATTGCAATGAGGATTAGCCAACTAGGTCTGAATAGCAGAGTGACTCCACTGCCACGCCCTTTCACGCTGGACCTGCGCTTGTGATCAAGAGGCTGCACACCAACCCCATAGACCCGAGAGCTGAATTGAGAAGGTGCTTGCCTGCTGTTTAAGGCCGCTTGCACGCTGCTTGGAGCCAAAGGCCCAGCGTTGGAGTGCATTTGTCATTTTTACCAGATGGACATATTTTCCAATAGAGCGTCAGAATACTAAACAGGTAAGATTGAGGTCTGGAAATTGAGTCCACTTTCCAACGTGTGTCCCATAAAGCGGAAGTGTCCAGCCGAGTGCAAGCAGGTGCAGGTTGCACGCGTGTTATGGGACAGTGCAGTTTTGGACGTGATCCAATGCTCCCGTAGTTATCAGTGGGCCAGTACAGGTGACACCAGTGAGAGAAGTGGAAAAGAAAGAACTCTCGAGCTGTTGGCTGAGAGGCCCCAGTGGCCTTATGGATAAGGCAGTGGCCTACTAAACCAGGGATTGTGGGTTTGAGCCCCATCAGGGGTGGATCCTGGAATTTTGTTCAAACTTCTGCCAAAGTTAATATGCGGGAGTAGAGGGTGGGTGCAGGCTATTATTTTGCTGGGGGGCGCTGTGTAGTCCCGAACGTGCCCTGCTGGTAGGAGACTTTAAATGCCGGCCCCATAGACCCGAGAGCTGAATAGAGAAGGTGCTTGCTTCTCATTTTATTTCTCTCTGTTGCATAGTTTCACGCCCGCTGCCAGCCTTGGTGCGGAAATGTGTAACGTTTTGGCATAGTAGAAAATGGACGGAAGACTTTTGGGATGATAGTAAACACCCTAAAGCCAGCAGCGCATGCCTCATTTGCGAGGATTTAAGAGTTTTGAATAAAATAGTCAAATGGAAGAAAAGTTTCTTGCTGGAGAATGCGGGCATCGATCCCGCTACCTCTCGCATGCTAAGCGAGCGCTCTACCATCTGAGCTAATTCCCCTTCTGAGCAAATGATCTTAAAGGACAGCTTAGTCTTTAGCTCGAACCTGCTTGGCTGTCCAGGGACCTGTAGTGCGTAAAGTCGCTTCTCTTCATCTGCCAGGGGAAAGAATCACAATCTCACCTTTTTGCCCAAAACAAAAAGTAATGGAGCAACAAATAAAGCTGCAGATGGCCATCCATTGCAATGAGGATTGGCCAACTAGGTCTGAATAGCAGAGTGACTCCACTGCCACGCCCTTTCACGCTGGACCTGCGCTTGTGATCAAGAGGCTGCACACCAACCCCATAGACCCGAGAGCTGAATTAAGAAGGTGCTTGCCTGCTGTTTAAGGCCGCTTGCACGCTGCTTGGAGCCAAAGGCCCAGCGTTGGAGTGCATTTGTCATTTTTACCAGATGGACATATTTTCCAATAGAGCGTCAGAATACTAAACAGGTAAGATTGAGGTCTGGAAATTGAGTCCACTTTCCAACGTGTGTCCCATAAAGCGGAAGTGTCCAGCCGAGTGCAAGCAGGTGCAGGTTGCACGCGTGTTATGGGACAGTGCAGTTTTGGACGTGATCCAATGCTCCCGTAGTTATCAGTGGGCCAGTACAGGTGACACCAGTGAGAGAAGAGGAAAAGAAAGAACTCTCGAGCTGTTGGCTGAGAGGCCCCAGTGGCCTTATGGATAAGGCAGTGGCCTACTAAACCAGGGATTGTGGGTTTGAGCCCCATCAGGGGTGGATCCTGGAATTTTGTTCAAACTTCTGCCAAAGTTAATATGCGGGAGTAGAGGGTGGGTGCAGGCTATTATTTTGCTGGGGGGCGCTGTGTAGTCCCGAACGTGCCCTGCTGGTAGGAGACTTTAAATGCCGGCCCCATAGACCCGAGAGCTGAATAGAGAAGGTGCTTGCTTCTCATTTTATTTCTCTCTGTTGCATAGTTTCACGCCCGCTGCCAGCCTTGGTGCGGAAATGTGTAACGTTTTGGCATAGTAGAAAATGGACGGAAGACTTTTGGGATGATAGTAAACACCCTGAAGCCAGCAGCGCATGCCTCATTTGCGAGGATTTAAGAGTTTTGAATAAAATAGTCAAATGGAAGAAAAGTTTCTTGCTGGAGAATGCGGGCATCGATCCCGCTACCTCTCGCATGCTAAGCGAGCGCTCTACCATCTGAGCTAATTCCCCTTCTGAGCAAATGATCTTAAAGGACAGCTTAGTCTTTAGCTCGAACCTGCTTGGCTGTCCAGGGACCTGTAGTGCGTAAAGTCGCTTCTCTTCATCTGCCAGGGGAAAGAATCACAATCTCACCTTTTTGCCCAAAACAAAAAGTAATGGAGCTACAAATAAAGCTGCAGATGGCCATCCATTGCAATGAGGATTAGCCAACTAGGTCTGAATAGCAGAGTGACTCCACTGCCACGCCCTTTCACGCTGGACCTGCGCTTGTGATCAAGAGGCTGCACACCAACCCCATAGACCCGAGAGCTGAATTGAGAAGGTGCTTGCCTGCTGTTTAAGGCCGCTTGCACGCTGCTTGGAGCCAAAGGCCCAGCGTTGGAGTGCATTTGTCATTTTTACCAGATGGACATATTTTCCAATAGAGCGTCAGAATACTAAACAGGTAAGATTGAGGTCTGGAAATTGAGTCCACTTTCCAACGTGTGTCCCATAAAGCGGAAGTGTCCAGCCGAGTGCAAGCAGGTGCAGGTTGCACGCGTGTTATGGGACAGTGCAGTTTTGGACGTGATCCAATGCTCCCGTAGTTATCAGTGGGCCAGTACAGGTGACACCAGTGAGAGAAGTGGAAAAGAAAGAACTCTCGAGCTGTTGGCTGAGAGGCCCCAGTGGCCTTATGGATAAGGCAGTGGCCTACTAAACCAGGGATTGTGGGTTTGAGCCCCATCAGGGGTGGATCCTGGAATTTTGTTCAAACTTCTGCCAAAGTTAATATGCGGGAGTAGAGGGTGGGTGCAGGCTATTATTTTGCTGGGGGGCGCTGTGTAGTCCCGAACGTGCCCTGCTGGTAGGAGACTTTAAATGCCGGCCCCATAGACCCGAGAGCTGAATAGAGAAGGTGCTTGCTTCTCATTTTATTTCTCTCTGTTGCATAGTTTCACGCCCGCTGCCAGCCTTGGTGCGGAAATGTGTAACGTTTTGGCATAGTAGAAAATGGACGGAAGACTTTTGGGATGATAGTAAACACCCTGAAGCCAGCAGCGCATGCCTCATTTGCGAGGATTTAAGAGTTTTGAATAAAATAGTCAAATGGAAGAAAAGTTTCTTGCTGGAGAATGCGGGCATCGATCCCGCTACCTCTCGCATGCTAAGCGAGCGCTCTACCATCTGAGCTAATTCCCCTTCTGAGCAAATGATCTTAAAGGACAGCTTAGTCTTTAGCTCGAACCTGCTTGGCTGTCCAGGGACCTGTAGTGCGTAAAGTCGCTTCTCTTCATCTGCCAGGGGAAAGAATCACAATCTCACCTTTTTGCCCAAAACAAAAAGTAATGGAGCAACAAATAAAGCTGCAGATGGCCATCCATTGCAATGAGGATTGGCCAACTAGGTCTGAATAGCAGAGTGACTCCACTGCCACGCCCTTTCACGCTGGACCTGCGCTTGTGATCAAGAGGCTGCACACCAACCCCATAGACCCGAGAGCTGAATTGAGAAGGTGCTTGCCTGCTGTTTAAGGCCGCTTGCACGCTGCTTGGAGCCAAAGGCCCAGCGTTGGAGTGCATTTGTCATTTTTACCAGATGGACATATTTTCCAATAGAGCGTCAGAATACTAAACAGGTAAGATTGAGGTCTGGAAATTGAGTCCACTTTCCAACGTGTGTCCCATAAAGCGGAAGTGTCCAGCCGAGTGCAAGCAGGTGCAGGTTGCACGCGTGTTATGGGACAGTGCAGCTTTGGACGTGATCCAATGCTCCTGTAGTTATCAGTGGGCCAGTACAGGTGACACCAGTGAGAGAAGAGGAAAAGAAAGAACTCTCGAGCTGTTGGCTGAGAGGCCCCAGTGGCCTTATGGATAAGGCAGTGACCTACTAAACCAGGGATTGTGGGTTTGAGTCCCATCAGGGGTGGATCCTGGAATTTTGTTCAAACTTCTGCCAAAGTTAATATGCGGGAGTAGAGGGTGGGTGCAGGCTATTATTTTGCTGGGGGGCGCTGTGTAGTCCCGAACGTGCCCTGCTGGTAGGAGACTTTAAATGCCGGCCCCATAGACCCGAGAGCTGAATAGAGAAGGTGCTTGCTTCTCATTTTATTTCTCTCTGTTGCATAGTTTCACGCCCGCTGCCAGCCTTGGTGCGGTAATGTGTAACGTTTTGGCATAGTAGAAAATGGACGGAAGACTTTTAGGATGATAGTAAACACCCTGAAGCCAGCAGCGCATGCCTCATTTGCGAGGATTTAAGAGTTTTGAATAAAATAGTCAAATGGAAGAAAAGTTTCTTGCTGGAGAATGCGGGCATCGATCCCGCTACCTCTCGCATGCTAAGCGAGCGCTCTACCATCTGAGCTAATTCCCCTTCTGAGCAAATGATCTTAAAGGACAGCTTAGTCTTTAGCTCGCACCTGCTTGGCTGTCCAGGGACCTGTAGTGCGTAAAGTCGCTTCTCTTCATCTGCCAGGGGAAAGAATCACAATCTCACCTTTTTGCCCAAAACAAAAAGTAATGGAGCTACAAATAAAGCTGCAGATGGCCATCCATTGCAATGAGGATTAGCCAACTAGGTCTGAATAGCAGAGTGACTCCACTGCCACGCCCTTTCACGCTGGACCTGCGCTTGTGATCAAGAGGCTGCACACCAACCCCATAGACCCGAGAGCTGAATTGAGAAGGTGCTTGCCTGCTGTTTAAGGCCGCTTGCACGCTGCTTGGAGCCAAAGGCCCAGCGTTGGAGTGCATTTGTCATTTTTACCAGATGGACATATTTTCCAATAGAGCGTCAGAATACTAAACAGGTAAGATTGAGGTCTGGAAATTGAGTCCACTTTCCAACGTGTGTCCCATAAAGCGGAAGTGTCCAGCCGAGTGCAAGCAGGTGCAGGTTGCACGCGTGTTATGGGACAGTGCAGTTTTGGACGTGATCCAATGCTCCCGTAGTTATCAGTGGGCCAGTACAGGTGACACCAGTGAGAGAAGAGGAAAAGAAAGAACTCTCGAGGTGTTGGCTGAGCGGCCCCAGTGGCCTTATGGATAAGGCAGTGGCCTACTAAACCAGGGATTGTGGGTTTGAGCCCCATCAGGGGTGGATCCTGGAATTTTGTTCAAACTTCTGCCAAAGTTAATATGCGGGAGTAGAGGGTGGGTGCAGGCTATTATTTTGCTGGGGGGCGCTGTGTAGTCCCGAACGTGCCCTGCTGGTAGGAGACTTTAAATGCCGGCCCCATAGACCCGAGAGCTGAATAGAGAAGGTGCTTGCTTCTCATTTTATTTCTCTCTGTTGCATAGTTTCACGCCCGCTGCCAGCCTTGGTGCGGAAATGTGTAACGTTTTGGCATAGTAGAAAATGGACGGAAGACTTTTGGGATGATAGTAAACACCCTGAAGCCAGCAGCGCATGCCTCATTTGCGAGGATTTAAGAGTTTTGAATAAAATAGTCAAATGGAAGAAAGGTTTCTTGCTGGAGAATGCAGGCATCGATCCCGCTACCTCTCGCATGCTAAGCGAGCGCTCTACCATCTGAGCTAATTCCCCTTCTGAGCAAATGATCTTAAAGGACAGCTTAGTCTTTAGCTCGAACCTGCTTGGCTGTCCAGGGACCTGTAGTGCGTAAAGTCGCTTCTCTTCATCTGCCAGGGGAAAGAATCACAATCTCACCTTTTTGCCCAAAACAAAAAGTAATGGAGCTACAAATAAAGCTGCAGATGGCCATCCATTGCAATGAGGATTAGCCAACTAGGTCTGAATAGCAGAGTGACTCCACTGCCACGCCCTTTCACGCTGGACCTGCGCTTGTGATCAAGAGGCTGCACACCAACCCCATAGACCCGAGAGCTGAATTGAGAAGGTGCTTGCCTGCTGTTTAAGGCCGCTTGCACGCTGCTTGGAGCCAAAGGCCCAGCGTTGGAGTGCATTTGTCATTTTTACCAGATGGACATATTTTCCAATAGAGCGTCAGAATACTAAACAGGTAAGATTGAGGTCTGGAAATTGAGTCCACTTTCCAACGTGTGTCCCATAAAGCGGAAGTGTCCAGCCGAGTGCAAGCAGGTGCAGGTTGCACGCGTGTTATGGGACAGTGCAGTTTTGGACGTGATCCAATGCTCCTGTAGTTATCAGTGGGCCAGTACAGGTGACACCAGTGAGAGAAGAGGAAAAGAAAGAACTCTCGAGCTGTTGGCTGAGAGGCCCCAGTGGCCTTATGGATAAGGCAGTGGCCTACTAAACCAGGGATTGTGGGTTTGAGCCCCATCAGGGGTGGATCCTGGAATTTTGTTCAAACTTCTGCCAAAGTTAATATGCGGGAGTAGAGGGTGGGTGCAGGCTATTATTTTGCTGGGGGGCGCTGTGTAGTCCCGAACGTGCCCTGCTGGTAGGAGACTTTAAATGCCGGCCCCATAGACCCGAGAGCTGAATAGAGAAGGTGCTTGCTTCTCATTTTATTTCTCTCTGTTGCATAGTTTCACGCCCGCTGCCAGCCTTGGTGCGGAAATGTGTAACGTTTTGGCATAGTAGAAAATGGACGGAAGACTTTTGGGATGATAGTAAACACCCTGAAGCCAGCAGCGCATGCCTCATTTGCGAGGATTTAAGAGTTTTGAATAAAATAGTCAAATGGAAGAAAAGTTTCTTGCTGGAGAATGCGGGCATCGATCCCGCTACCTCTCGCATGCTAAGCGAGCGCTCTACCATCTGAGCTAATTCCCCTTCTGAGCAAATGATCTTAAAGGACAGCTTAGTCTTTAGCTCGAACCTGCTTGGCTGTCCAGGGACCTGTAGTGCGTAAAGTCGCTTCTCTTCATCTGCCAGGGGAAAGAATCACAATCTCACCTTTTTGCCCAAAACAAAAAGTAATGGAGCTACAAATAAAGCTGCAGATGGCCATCCATTGCAATGAGGATTAGCCAACTAGGTCTGAATAGCAGAGTGACTCCACTGCCACGCCCTTTCACGCTGGACCTGCGCTTGTGATCAAGAGGCTGCACACCAACCCCATAGACCCGAGAGCTGAATTGAGAAGGTGCTTGCCTGCTGTTTAAGGCCGCTTGCACGCTGCTTGGAGCCAAAGGCCCAGCGTTGGAGTGCATTTGTCATTTTTACCAGATGGACATATTTTCCAATAGAGCGTCAGAATACTAAACAGGTAAGATTGAGGTCTGGAAATTGAGTCCACTTTCCAACGTGTGTCCCATAAAGCGGAAGTGTCCAGCCGAGTGCAAGCAGGTGCAGGTTGCACGCGTGTTATGGGACAGTGCAGTTTTGGACGTGATCCAATGCTCCTGTAGTTATCAGTGGGCCAGTACAGGTGACACCAGTGAGAGAAGAGGAAAAGAAAGAACTCTCGAGCTGTTGGCTGAGAGGCCCCAGTGGCCTTATGGATAAGGCAGTGGCCTACTAAACCAGGGATTGTGGGTTTGAGCCCCATCAGGGGTGGATCCTGGAATTTTGTTCAAACTTCTGCCAAAGTTAATATGCGGGAGTAGAGGGTGGGTGCAGGCTATTATTTTGCTGGGGGGCGCTGTGTAGTCCCGAACGTGCCCTGCTGGTAGGAGACTTTAAATGCCGGCCCCATAGACCCGAGAGCTGAATAGAGAAGGTGCTTGCTTCTCATTTTATTTCTCTCTGTTGCATAGTTTCACGCCCGCTGCCAGCCTTGGTGCGGAAATGTGTAACGTTTTGGCATAGTAGAAAATGGACGGAAGACTTTTGGGATGATAGTAAACACCCTGAAGCCAGCAGCGCATGCCTCATTTGCGAGGATTTAAGAGTTTTGAATAAAATAGTCAAATGGAAGAAAAGTTTCTTGCTGGAGAATGCGGGCATCGATCCCGCTACCTCTCGCATGCTAAGCGAGCGCTCTACCATCTGAGCTAATTCCCCTTCTGAGCAAATGATCTTAAAGGACAGCTTAGTCTTTAGCTCGAACCTGCTTGGCTGTCCAGGGACCTGTAGTGCGTAAAGTCGCTTCTCTTCATCTGCCAGGGGAAAGAATCACAATCTCACCTTTTTGCCCAAAACAAAAAGTAATGGAGCTACAAATAAAGCTGCAGATGGCCATCCATTGCAATGAGGATTAGCCAACTAGGTCTGAATAGCAGAGTGACTCCACTGCCACGCCCTTTCACGCTGGACCTGCGCTTGTGATCAAGAGGCTGCACACCAACCCCATAGACCCGAGAGCTGAATTGAGAAGGTGCTTGCCTGCTGTTTAAGGCCGCTTGCACGCTGCTTGGAGCCAAAGGCCCAGCGTTGGAGTGCATTTGTCATTTTTACCAGATGGACAT
The DNA here is from genome assembly GCF_040938575.1 of Ambystoma mexicanum. Lineage (NCBI taxonomy): Eukaryota > Metazoa > Chordata > Amphibia > Caudata > Ambystomatidae > Ambystoma > Ambystoma mexicanum. The sequence continues at coordinate 527,164,435 of NC_090933.1, forward strand.
ATTTTCCAATAGAGCGTCAGAATACTAAACAGGTAAGATTGAGGTCTGGAAATTGAGTCCACTTTCCAACGTGTGTCCCATAAAGCGGAAGTGTCCAGCCGAGTGCAAGCAGGTGCAGGTTGCACGCGTGTTATGGGACAGTGCAGTTTTGGACGTGATCCAATGCTCCCGTAGTTATCAGTGGGCCAGTACAGGTGACACCAGTGAGAGAAGAGGAAAAGAAAGAACTCTCGAGGTGTTGGCTGAGAGGCCCCAGTGGCCTTATGGATAAGGCAGTGGCCTACTAAACCAGGGATTGTGGGTTTGAGCCCCATCAGGGGTGGATCCTGGAATTTTGTTCAAACTTCTGCCAAAGTTATATGCGGGAGTAGAGGGTGGGTGCAGGCTATTATTTTGCTGGGGGGCGCTGTGTAGTCCCGAACGTGCCCTGCTGGTCGGAGACTTTAAATGCCGGCCCCATAGACCCGAGAGCTGAATAGAGAAGGTGCTTGCTTCTCATTTTATTTCTCTCTGTTGCATAGTTTCACGCCAGCTGCCAGCCTTGGTGCAGAAATGTGTAACGTTTTGGCATAGTAGAAAATGGACGGAAGACTTTTGGGATGATAGTAAACACCCTGAAGCCAGCAGCGCATGCCTCATTTGCGAGGATTTAAGAGTTTTGAATAAAAAAAGTCAAATGAAAGAAAAGTTTCTTGCTGGAGAATGCGGGCATCGATCCCGCTACCTCTCGCATGCAAAGCGAGCGCTCTACCATCTGAGCTAATTCCCCTTCCGAGCAAGTGATCTTAAAGGACAGCTTAGTCTTTATCTCGCACTTGCTTGGCTGTCCAGGGACCTGTAGTGCATAAAGTCGCTTCTCTTCATCTGCCAGGGGAAAAATCACAATGTCACCTTTTTGCCCAAAACAAAAAGTAATGGAGCTACAAATAAAGCTGCAGATGGCCATCCATTGCAATGAAGATTGGCCAACTAGGTCTTAATAGCAGAGTGACTCCACTGCCACGCCCTTTCACGCTGGACCTGCGCTTGTGATCAAGAGGCTGCACACCAACCCCATAGACCCGAGAGCTGAATTGAGAAGGTGCTTGCCTGCTGTTTAAGGCCACTTGCACGCTGCTTGGAGCCAAAGGCCCAGCTTTGGAGTGCATTTGTCATTTTTACCAGATGGACATATTTTCCAATAGAGCGTCAGAATACTAAACAGGGAAGATTGAGGTCTGGAAACGGAGTCCACTTTCCAACGTGTGTCCCATAATGCGGAAGTGTCCAGCCGAGTGCAAGCAGGTGCAGGTTGCACGCGTGTTATGGGACAGTGCAGCTTTGGACGTGATCCAATGCTCCTGTAGTTATCAGTGGGCCAGTACAGGTGACACCAGTGAGAGAAGAGGAAAAGAAAGAACTCTCGAGCTGTTGGCTGAGCGGCCCCAGTGGCCTTATGTATAAGGCAGTGGCCTACTTAAACCAAGGATCGTGGGTTCGAGTCCCATCAGGGGTGGATCCTGGAATTTTGTTCAAACTTCTGCCAAAGTTATATGCGGGAGTAGAGGGTGGGTGCAGGCTATTATTTTGCTGGGGGGCGCTGTGTAGTCCCGAACGTGCCCTGCTGGTCGGAGACTTTAAATGCCGGCCCCATAGACCCGAGAGCTGAATAGAGAAGGTGCTTGCTTCTCATTTTATTTCTCTCTGTTGCATAGTTTCACGCCAGCTGCCAGCCTTGGTGCAGAAATGTGTAACGTTTTGGCATAGTAGAAAATGGACGGAAGACTTTTGGGATGATAGTAAACACCCTGAAGCCAGCAGCGCATGCCTCATTTGCGAGGATTTAAGAGTTTTGAATAAAAAAAGTCAAATGAAAGAAAAGTTTCTTGCTGGAGAATGCGGGCATCGATCCCGCTACCTCTCGCATGCAAAGCAAGCGCTCTACCATCTGAGCTAATTCCCCTTCTGCGCAAGTGATCTTAAAGGACAGCTTAGTCTTTATCTCGCACTTGCTTGGCTGTCCAGGGACCTGTAGTGCATAAAGTCGCTTCTCTTCATCTGCCAGGGGAAAAATCACAATGTCACCTTTTTGCCCAAAACAAAAAGTAATGGAGCTACAAATAAAGCTGCAGATGGCCATCCATTGCAATGAAGATTGGCCAACTAGGTTTTAATAGCAGAGTGACTCCACTGCCACGCCCTTTCACGCTGGACCTGCGCTTGTGATCAAGAGGCTGCACACCAACCCCATAGACCCGAGAGCTGAATTGAGAAGGTGCTTGCCTGCTGTTTAAGGCCACTTGCACGCTGCTTGGAGCCAAAGGCCCAGCTTTGGAGTGCATTTGTCATTTTTACCAGATGGACATATTTTCCAATAGAGCGTCAGAATACTAAACAGGGAAGATTGAGGTCTGGAAACGGAGTCCACTTTCCAACGTGTGTCCCATAAAGCGGAAGTGTCCAGCCGAGTGCAAGCAGGTGCAGGTTGCACGCGTGTTATGGGACAGTGCAGCTTTGGACGTGATCCAATGCTCCTGTAGTTATCAGTGGGCCAGTACAGGTGACACCAGTGAGAGAAGAGGAAAAGAAAGAACTCTCGAGCTGTTGGCTGAGCGGCCCTAGTGGCCTTATGGATAAGGCAGTGGCCTACTTAAACCAAGGATCGTGGGTTCGAGTCCCATCAGGGGTGGATCCTGGAATTTTGTTCAAACTTCTGCCAAAGTTATATGCGGGAGTAGAGGGTGGGTGCAGGCTATTATTTTGCTGGGGGGCGCTGTGTAGTCCCGAACGTGCCCTGCTGGTCGGAGACTTTAAATGCCGGCCCCATAGACCCGAGAGCTGAATAGAGAAGGTGCTTGCTTCTCATTTTATTTCTCTCTGTTGCATAGTTTCACGCCAGCTGCCAGCCTTGGTGCAGAAATGTGTAACGTTTTGGCATAGTAGAAAATGGACGGAAGACTTTTGGGATGATAGTAAACACCCTGAAGCCAGCAGCGCATGCCTCATTTGCGAGGATTTAAGAGTTTTGAATAAAAAAAGTCAAATGAAAGAAAAGTTTCTTGCTGGAGAATGCGGGCATCGATCCCGCTACCTCTCGCATGCAAAGCGAGCGCTCTACCATCTGAGCTAATTCCCCTTCTGAGCAAATGATCTTAAAGGACAGCTTAGTCTTTATCTCGCACTTGCTTGGCTGTCCAGGGACCTGTAGTGCATAAAGTCGCTTCTCTTCATCTGCCAGGGGAAAAATCACAATGTCACCTTTTTGCCCAAAACAAAAAGTAATGGAGCTACAAATAAAGCTGCAGATGGCCATCCATTGCAATGAAGATTGGCCAACTAGGTCTTAATAGCAGAGTGACTCCACTGCCACGCCCTTTCACGCTGGACCTGCGCTTGTGATCAAGAGGCTGCACACCAACCCCATAGACCCGAGAGCTGAATTGAGAAGGTGCTTGCCTGCTGTTTAAGGCCACTTGCACGCTGCTTGGAGCCAAAGGCCCAGCTTTGGAGTGCATTTGTCATTTTTACCAGATGGACATATTTTCCAATAGAGCGTCAGAATACTAAACAGGGAAGATTGAGGTCTGGAAACGGAGTCCACTTTCCAACGTGTGTCCCATAATGCGGAAGTGTCCAGCCGAGTGCAAGCAGGTGCAGGTTGCACGCGTGTTATGGGACAGTGCAGCTTTGGACGTGATCCAATGCTCCTGTAGTTATCAGTGGGCCAGTACAGGTGACACCAGTGAGAGAAGAGGAAAAGAAAGAACTCTCGAGCTGTTGGCTGAGCGGCCCCAGTGGCCTTATGGATAAGGCAGTGGCCTACTTAAACCAAGGATCGTGGGTTCGAGTCCCATCAGGGGTGGATCCTGGAATTTTGTTCAAACTTCTGCCAAAGTTATATGCGGGAGTAGAGGGTGGGTGCAGGCTATTATTTTGCTGGGGGGCGCTGTGTAGTCCCGAACGTGCCCTGCTGGTCGGAGACTTTAAATGCCGGCCCCATAGACCCGAGAGCTGAATAGAGAAGGTGCTTGCTTCTCATTTTATTTCTCTCTGTTGCATAGTTTCACGCCAGCTGCCAGCCTTGGTGCAGAAATGTGTAACGTTTTGGCATAGTAGAAAATGGACGGAAGACTTTTGGGATGATAGTAAACACCCTGAAGCCAGCAGCGCATGCCTCATTTGCGAGGATTTAAGAGTTTTGAATAAAAAAAGTCAAATGAAAGAAAAGTTTCTTGCTGGAGAATGCAGGCATCGATCCCGCTACCTCTCGCATGCAAAGCGAGCGCTCTACCATCTGAGCTAATTCCCCTTCTGCGCAAGTGATCTTAAAGGACAGCTTAGTCTTTATCTCGCACTTGCTTGGCTGTCCAGGGACCTGTAGTGCATAAAGTCGCTTCTCTTCATCTGCCAGGGGAAAAATCACAATGTCACCTTTTTGCCCAAAACAAAAAGTAATGGAGCTACAAATAAAGCTGCAGATGGCCATCCATTGCAATGAAGATTGGCCAACTAGGTTTTAATAGCAGAGTGACTCCACTGCCACGCCCTTTCACGCTGGACCTGCGCTTGTGATCAAGAGGCTGCACACCAACCCCATAGACCCGAGAGCTGAATTGAGAAGGTGCTTGCCTGCTGTTTAAGGCCACTTGCACGCTGCTTGGAGCCAAAGGCCCAGCTTTGGAGTGCATTTGTCATTTTTACCAGATGGACATATTTTCCAATAGAGCGTCAGAATACTAAACAGGGAAGATTGAGGTCTGGAAACGGAGTCCACTTTCCAACGTGTGTCCCATAAAGCGGAAGTGTCCAGCCGAGTGCAAGCAGGTGCAGGTTGCACGCGTGTTATGGGACAGTGCAGCTTTGGACGTGATCCAATGCTCCTGTAGTTATCAGTGGGCCAGTACAGGTGACACCAGTGAGAGAAGAGGAAAAGAAAGAACTCTCGAGCTGTTGGCTGAGCCGCCCCAGTGGCCTTATGGATAAGGCAGTGGCCTACTTCAACCAAGGATCGTGGGTTCGAGTCCCATCAGGGGTGGATCCTGGAATTTTGTTCAAACTTCTGCCAAAGTTATATGCGGGAGTAGAGGGTGGGTGCAGGCTATTATTTTGCTGGGGGGCGCTGTGTAGTCCCGAACGTGCCTGCTGGTCGGAGACTTTAAATGCCGGCCCCATAGACCCGAGAGCTGAATAGAGAAGGTGCTTGCTTCTCATTTTATTTCTCTCTGTTGCATAGTTTCACGCCAGCTGCCAGCCTTGGTGCAGAAATGTGTAACGTTTTGGCATAGTAGAAAATGGACGGAAGACTTTTGGGATGATAGTAAACACCCTGAAGCCAGCAGCGCATGCCTCATTTGCGAGGATTTAAGAGTTTTGAATAAAAAAAGTCAAATGAAAGAAACGTTTCTTGCTGGAGAATGCGGGCATCGATCCCGCTACCTCTCGCATGCAAAGCGAGCGCTCTACCATCTGAGCTAATTCCCCTTCTGAGCGAATGATCTTAAAGGACAGCTTAGTCTTTATCTCGCACTTGCTTGGCTGTCCAGGGACCTGTAGTGCATAAAGTCGCTTCTCTTCATCTGCCAGGGGAAAAATCACAATGTCACCTTTTTGCCCAAAACAAAAAGTAATGGAGCTACAAATAAAGCTGCAGATGGCCATCCATTGCAATGAAGATTGGCCAACTAGGTCTTAATAGCAGAGTGACTCCACTGCCACGCCCTTTCACGCTGGACCTGCGCTTGTGATCAAGAGGCTGCACACCAACCCCATAGACCCGAGAGCTGAATTGAGAAGGTGCTTGCCTGCTGTTTAAGGCCACTTGCACGCTGCTTGGAGCCAAAGGCCCAGCTTTGGAGTGCATTTGTCATTTTTACCAGATGGACATATTTTCCAATAGAGCGTCAGAATACTAAACAGGGAAGATTGAGGTCTGGAAACGGAGTCCACTTTCCAACGTGTGTCCCATAATGCGGAAGTGTCCAGCCGAGTGCAAGCAGGTGCAGGTTGCACGCGTGTTATGGGACAGTGCAGCTTTGGACGTGATCCAATGCTCCTGTAGTTATCAGTGGGCCAGTACAGGTGACACCAGTGAGAGAAGAGGAAAAGAAAGAACTCTCCAGCTGTTGGCTGAGCGGCCCCAGTGGCCTTATGGATAAGGCAGTGGCCTACTTAAACCAAGGATCGTGGGTTCGAGTCCCATCAGGGGTGGATCCTGGAATTTTGTTCAAACTTCTGCCAAAGTTATATGCGGGAGTAGAGGGTGGGTGCAGGCTATTATTTTGCTGGGGGGCGCTGTGTAGTCCCGAACGTGCCCTGCTGGTCGGAGACTTTAAATGCCGGCCCCATAGACCCGAGAGCTGAATAGAGAAGGTGCTTGCTTCTCATTTTATTTCTCTCTGTTGCATAGTTTCACGCCAGCTGCCAGCCTTGGTGCAGAAATGTGTAACGTTTTGGCATAGTAGAAAATGGACGGAAGACTTTTGGGATGATAGTAAACACCCTGAAGCCAGCAGCGCATGCCTCATTTGCGAGGATTTAAGAGTTTTGAATAAAAAAAGTCAAATGAAAGAAAAGTTTCTTGCTGGAGAATGCGGGCATCGATCCCGCTACCTCTCGCATGCAAAGCGAGCGCTCTACCATCTGAGCTAATTCCCCTTCTGAGCAAATGATCTTAAAGGACAGCTTAGTCTTTATCTCGCACTTGCTTGGCTGTCCAGGGACCTGTAGTGCATAAAGTCGCTTCTCTTCATCTGCCAGGGGAAAAATCACAATGTCACCTTTTTGCCCAAAACAAAAAGTAATGGAGCTACAAATAAAGCTGCAGATGGCCATCCATTGCAATGAAGATTGGCCAACTAGGTCTTAATAGCAGAGTGACTCCACTGCCACGCCCTTTCACGCTGGACCTGCGCTTGTGATCAAGAGGCTGCACACCAACCCCATAGACCCGAGAGCTGAATTGAGAAGGTGCTTGCCTGCTGTTTAAGGCCACTTGCACGCTGCTTGGAGCCAAAGGCCCAGCTTTGGAGTGCATTTGTCATTTTTACCAGATGGACATATTTTCCAATAGAGCGTCAGAATACTAAACAGGGAAGATTGAGGTCTGGAAACGGAGTCCACTTTCCAACGTGTGTCCCATAATGCGGAAGTGTCCAGCCGAGTGCAAGCAGGTGCAGGTTGCACGCGTGTTATGGGACAGTGCAGCTTTGGACGTGATCCAATGCTCCTGTAGTTATCAGTGGGCCAGTACAGGTGACACCAGTGAGAGAAGAGGAAAAGAAAGAACTCTCGAGTTGTTGGCTGAGCGGCCCCAGTGGCCTTATGGATAAGGCAGTGGCCTACTTAAACCAAGGATCGTGGGTTCGAGTCCCATCAGGGGTGGATCCTGGAATTTTGTTCAAACTTCTGCCAAAGTTATATGCGGGAGTAGAGGGTGGGTGCAGGCTATTATTTTGCTGGGGGGCGCTGTGTAGTCCCGAACGTGCCCTGCTGGTCGGAGACTTTAAATGCCGGCCCCATAGACCCGAGAGCTGAATAGAGAAGGTGCTTGCTTCTCATTTTATTTCTCTCTGTTGCATAGTTTCACGCCAGCTGCCAGCCTTGGTGCAGAAATGTGTAACGTTTTGGCATAGTAGAAAATGGACGGAAGACTTTTGGGATGATAGTAAACACCCTGAAGCCAGCAGCGCATGCCTCATTTGCGAGGATTTAAGAGTTTTGAATAAAAAAAGTCAAATGAAAGAAAAGTTTCTTGCTGGAGAATGCGGGCATCGATCCCGCTACCTCTCGCATGCAAAGCGAGCGCTCTACCATCTGAGCTAATTCCCCTTCCGAGCAAGTGATCTTAAAGGACAGCTTAGTCTTTATCTCGCACTTGCTTGGCTGTCCAGGGACCTGTAGTGCATAAAGTCGCTTCTCTTCATCTGCCAGGGGAAAAATCACAATGTCACCTTTTTGCCCAAAACAAAAAGTAATGGAGCTACAAATAAAGCTGCAGATGGCCATCCATTGCAATGAAGATTGGCCAACTAGGTCTTAATAGCAGAGTGACTCCACTGCCACGCCCTTTCACGCTGGACCTGCGCTTGTGATCAAGAGGCTGCACACCAACCCCATAGACCCGAGAGCTGAATTGAGAAGGTGCTTGCCTGCTGTTTAAGGCCACTTGCACGCTGCTTGGAGCCAAAGGCCCAGCTTTGGAGTGCATTTGTCATTTTTACCAGATGGACATATTTTCCAATAGAGCGTCAGAATACTAAACAGGGAAGATTGAGGTCTGGAAACGGAGTCCACTTTCCAACGTGTGTCCCATAATGCGGAAGTGTCCAGCCGAGTGCAAGCAGGTGCAGGTTGCACGCGTGTTATGGGACAGTGCAGCTTTGGACGTGATCCAATGCTCCTGTAGTTATCAGTGGGCCAGTACAGGTGACACCAGTGAGAGAAGAGGAAAAGAAAGAACTCTCGAGCTGTTGGCTGAGCGGCCCCAGTGGCCTTATGTATAAGGCAGTGGCCTACTTAAACCAAGGATCGTGGGTTCGAGTCCCATCAGGGGTGGATCCTGGAATTTTGTTCAAACTTCTGCCAAAGTTATATGCGGGAGTAGAGGGTGGGTGCAGGCTATTATTTTGCTGGGGGGCGCTGTGTAGTCCCGAACGTGCCCTGCTGGTCGGAGACTTTAAATGCCGGCCCCATAGACCCGAGAGCTGAATAGAGAAGGTGCTTGCTTCTCATTTTATTTCTCTCTGTTGCATAGTTTCACGCCAGCTGCCAGCCTTGGTGCAGAAATGTGTAACGTTTTGGCATAGTAGAAAATGGACGGAAGACTTTTGGGATGATAGTAAACACCCTGAAGCCAGCAGCGCATGCCTCATTTGCGAGGATTTAAGAGTTTTGAATAAAAAAAGTCAAATGAAAGAAAAGTTTCTTGCTGGAGAATGCGGGCATCGATCCCGCTACCTCTCGCATGCAAAGCAAGCGCTCTACCATCTGAGCTAATTCCCCTTCTGCGCAAGTGATCTTAAAGGACAGCTTAGTCTTTATCTCGCACTTGCTTGGCTGTCCAGGGACCTGTAGTGCATAAAGTCGCTTCTCTTCATCTGCCAGGGGAAAAATCACAATGTCACCTTTTTGCCCAAAACAAAAAGTAATGGAGCTACAAATAAAGCTGCAGATGGCCATCCATTGCAATGAAGATTGGCCAACTAGGTTTTAATAGCAGAGTGACTCCACTGCCACGCCCTTTCACGCTGGACCTGCGCTTGTGATCAAGAGGCTGCACACCAACCCCATAGACCCGAGAGCTGAATTGAGAAGGTGCTTGCCTGCTGTTTAAGGCCACTTGCACGCTGCTTGGAGCCAAAGGCCCAGCTTTGGAGTGCATTTGTCATTTTTACCAGATGGACATATTTTCCAATAGAGCGTCAGAATACTAAACAGGGAAGATTGAGGTCTGGAAACGGAGTCCACTTTCCAACGTGTGTCCCATAAAGCGGAAGTGTCCAGCCGAGTGCAAGCAGGTGCAGGTTGCACGCGTGTTATGGGACAGTGCAGCTTTGGACGTGATCCAATGCTCCTGTAGTTATCAGTGGGCCAGTACAGGTGACACCAGTGAGAGAAGAGGAAAAGAAAGAACTCTCGAGCTGTTGGCTGAGCGGCCCTAGTGGCCTTATGGATAAGGCAGTGGCCTACTTAAACCAAGGATCGTGGGTTCGAGTCCCATCAGGGGTGGATCCTGGAATTTTGTTCAAACTTCTGCCAAAGTTATATGCGGGAGTAGAGGGTGGGTGCAGGCTATTATTTTGCTGGGGGGCGCTGTGTAGTCCCGAACGTGCCCTGCTGGTCGGAGACTTTAAATGCCGGCCCCATAGACCCGAGAGCTGAATAGAGAAGGTGCTTGCTTCTCATTTTATTTCTCTCTGTTGCATAGTTTCACGCCAGCTGCCAGCCTTGGTGCAGAAATGTGTAACGTTTTGGCATAGTAGAAAATGGACGGAAGACTTTTGGGATGATAGTAAACACCCTGAAGCCAGCAGCGCATGCCTCATTTGCGAGGATTTAAGAGTTTTGAATAAAAAAAGTCAAATGAAAGAAAAGTTTCTTGCTGGAGAATGCGGGCATCGATCCCGCTACCTCTCGCATGCAAAGCGAGCGCTCTACCATCTGAGCTAATTCCCCTTCTGAGCAAATGATCTTAAAGGACAGCTTAGTCTTTATCTCGCACTTGCTTGGCTGTCCAGGGACCTGTAGTGCATAAAGTCGCTTCTCTTCATCTGCCAGGGGAAAAATCACAATGTCACCTTTTTGCCCAAAACAAAAAGTAATGGAGCTACAAATAAAGCTGCAGATGGCCATCCATTGCAATGAAGATTGGCCAACTAGGTCTTAATAGCAGAGTGACTCCACTGCCACGCCCTTTCACGCTGGACCTGCGCTTGTGATCAAGAGGCTGCACACCAACCCCATAGACCCGAGAGCTGAATTGAGAAGGTGCTTGCCTGCTGTTTAAGGCCACTTGCACGCTGCTTGGAGCCAAAGGCCCAGCTTTGGAGTGCATTTGTCATTTTTACCAGATGGACATATTTTCCAATAGAGCGTCAGAATACTAAACAGGGAAGATTGAGGTCTGGAAACGGAGTCCACTTTCCAACGTGTGTCCCATAATGCGGAAGTGTCCAGCCGAGTGCAAGCAGGTGCAGGTTGCACGCGTGTTATGGGACAGTGCAGCTTTGGACGTGATCCAATGCTCCTGTAGTTATCAGTGGGCCAGTACAGGTGACACCAGTGAGAGAAGAGGAAAAGAAAGAACTCTCGAGCTGTTGGCTGAGCGGCCCCAGTGGCCTTATGGATAAGGCAGTGGCCTACTTAAACCAAGGATCGTGGGTTCGAGTCCCATCAGGGGTGGATCCTGGAATTTTGTTCAAACTTCTGCCAAAGTTATATGCGGGAGTAGAGGGTGGGTGCAGGCTATTATTTTGCTGGGGGGCGCTGTGTAGTCCCGAACGTGCCCTGCTGGTCGGAGACTTTAAATGCCGGCCCCATAGACCCGAGAGCTGAATAGAGAAGGTGCTTGCTTCTCATTTTATTTCTCTCTGTTGCATAGTTTCACGCCAGCTGCCAGCCTTGGTGCAGAAATGTGTAACGTTTTGGCATAGTAGAAAATGGACGGAAGACTTTTGGGATGATAGTAAACACCCTGAAGCCAGCAGCGCATGCCTCATTTGCGAGGATTTAAGAGTTTTGAATAAAAAAAGTCAAATGAAAGAAAAGTTTCTTGCTGGAGAATGCAGGCATCGATCCCGCTACCTCTCGCATGCAAAGCGAGCGCTCTACCATCTGAGCTAATTCCCCTTCTGCGCAAGTGATCTTAAAGGACAGCTTAGTCTTTATCTCGCACTTGCTTGGCTGTCCAGGGACCTGTAGTGCATAAAGTCGCTTCTCTTCATCTGCCAGGGGAAAAATCACAATGTCACCTTTTTGCCCAAAACAAAAAGTAATGGAGCTACAAATAAAGCTGCAGATGGCCATCCATTGCAATGAAGATTGGCCAACTAGGTTTTAATAGCAGAGTGACTCCACTGCCACGCCCTTTCACGCTGGACCTGCGCTTGTGATCAAGAGGCTGCACACCAACCCCATAGACCCGAGAGCTGAATTGAGAAGGTGCTTGCCTGCTGTTTAAGGCCACTTGCACGCTGCTTGGAGCCAAAGGCCCAGCTTTGGAGTGCATTTGTCATTTTTACCAGATGGACATATTTTCCAATAGAGCGTCAGAATACTAAACAGGGAAGATTGAGGTCTGGAAACGGAGTCCACTTTCCAACGTGTGTCCCATAAAGCGGAAGTGTCCAGCCGAGTGCAAGCAGGTGCAGGTTGCACGCGTGTTATGGGACAGTGCAGCTTTGGACGTGATCCAATGCTCCTGTAGTTATCAGTGGGCCAGTACAGGTGACACCAGTGAGAGAAGAGGAAAAGAAAGAACTCTCGAGCTGTTGGCTGAGCCGCCCCAGTGGCCTTATGGATAAGGCAGTGGCCTACTTCAACCAAGGATCGTGGGTTCGAGTCCCATCAGGGGTGGATCCTGGAATTTTGTTCAAACTTCTGCCAAAGTTATATGCGGGAGTAGAGGGTGGGTGCAGGCTATTATTTTGCTGGGGGGCGCTGTGTAGTCCCGAACGTGCCTGCTGGTCGGAGACTTTAAATGCCGGCCCCATAGACCCGAGAGCTGAATAGAGAAGGTGCTTGCTTCTCATTTTATTTCTCTCTGTTGCATAGTTTCACGCCAGCTGCCAGCCTTGGTGCAGAAATGTGTAACGTTTTGGCATAGTAGAAAATGGACGGAAGACTTTTGGGATGATAGTAAACACCCTGAAGCCAGCAGCGCATGCCTCATTTGCGAGGATTTAAGAGTTTTGAATAAAAAAAGTCAAATGAAAGAAAAGTTTCTTGCTGGAGAATGCGGGCATCGATCCCGCTACCTCTCGCATGCAAAGCGAGCGCTCTACCATCTGAGCTAATTCCCCTTCTGAGCAAATGATCTTAAAGGACAGCTTAGTCTTTATCTCGCACTTGCTTGGCTGTCCAGGGACCTGTAGTGCATAAAGTCGCTTCTCTTCATCTGCCAGGGGAAAAATCACAATGTCACCTTTTTGCCCAAAACAAAAAGTAATGGAGCTACAAATAAAGCTGCAGATGGCCATCCATTGCAATGAAGATTGGCCAACTAGGTCTTAATAGCAGAGTGACTCCACTGCCACGCCCTTTCACGCTGGACCTGCGCTTGTGATCAAGAGGCTGCACACCAACCCCATAGACCCGAGAGCTGAATTGAGAAGGTGCTTGCCTGCTGTTTAAGGCCACTTGCACGCTGCTTGGAGCCAAAGGCCCAGCTTTGGAGTGCATTTGTCATTTTTACCAGATGGACATATTTTCCAATAGAGCGTCAGAATACTAAACAGGGAAGATTGAGGTCTGGAAACGGAGTCCACTTTCCAACGTGTGTCCCATAATGCGGAAGTGTCCAGCCGAGTGCAAGCAGGTGCAGGTTGCACGCGTGTTATGGGACAGTGCAGCTTTGGACGTGATCCAATGCTCCTGTAGTTATCAGTGGGCCAGTACAGGTGACACCAGTGAGAGAAGAGGAAAAGAAAGAACTCTCGAGCTGTTGGCTGAGCGGCCCCAGTGGCCTTATGGATAAGGCAGTGGCCTACTTAAACCAAGGATCGTGGGTTCGAGTCCCATCAGGGGTGGATCCTGGAATTTTGTTCAAACTTCTGCCAAAGTTATATGCGGGAGTAGAGGGTGGGTGCAGGCTATTATTTTGCTGGGGGGCGCTGTGTAGTCCCGAACGTGCCCTGCTGGTCGGAGACTTTAAATGCCGGCCCCATAGACCCGAGAGCTGAATAGAGAAGGTGCTTGCTTCTCATTTTATTTCTCTCTGTTGCATAGTTTCACGCGAGCTGCCAGCCTTGGTGCAGAAATGTGTAACGTTTTGGCATAGTAGAAAATGGACGGAAGACTTTTGGGATGATAGTAAACACCCTGAAGCCAGCAGCGCATGCCTCATTTGCGAGGATTTAAGAGTTTTGAATAAAAAAAGTCAAATGAAAGAAACGTTTCTTGCTGGAGAATGCGGGCATCGATCCCGCTACCTCTCGCATGCAAAGCGAGCGCTCTACCATCTGAGCTAATTCCCCTTCTGAGCGAATGATCTTAAAGGACAGCTTAGTCTTTATCTCGCACTTGCTTGGCTGTCCAGGGACCTGTAGTGCATAAAGTCGCTTCTCTTCATCTGCCAGGGGAAAAATCACAATGTCACCTTTTTGCCCAAAACAAAAAGTAATGGAGCTACAAATAAAGCTGCAGATGGCCATCCATTGCAATGAAGATTGGCCAACTAGGTCTTAATAGCAGAGTGACTCCACTGCCACGCCCTTTCACGCTGGACCTGCGCTTGTGATCAAGAGGCTGCACACCAACCCCATAGACCCGAGAGCTGAATTGAGAAGGTGCTTGCCTGCTGTTTAAGGCCACTTGCACGCTGCTTGGAGCCAAAGGCCCAGCTTTGGAGTGCATTTGTCATTTTTACCAGATGGACATATTTTCCAATAGAGCGTCAGAATACTAAACAGGGAAGATTGAGGTCTGGAAACGGAGTCCACTTTCCAACGTGTGTCCCATAATGCGGAAGTGTCCAGCCGAGTGCAAGCAGGTGCAGGTTGCACGCGTGTTATGGGACAGTGCAGCTTTGGACGTGATCCAATGCTCCTGTAGTTATCAGTGGGCCAGTACAGGTGACACCAGTGAGAGAAGAGGAAAAGAAAGAACTCTCCAGCTGTTGGCTGAGCGGCCCCAGTGGCCTTATGGATAAGGCAGTGGCCTACTTAAACCAAGGATCGTGGGTTCGAGTCCCATCAGGGGTGGATCCTGGAATTTTGTTCAAACTTCTGCCAAAGTTATATGCGGGAGTAGAGGGTGGGTGCAGGCTATTATTTTGCTGGGGGGCGCTGTGTAGTCCCGAACGTGCCCTGCTGGTCGGAGACTTTAAATGCCGGCCCCATAGACCCGAGAGCTGAATAGAGAAGGTGCTTGCTTCTCATTTTATTTCTCTCTGTTGCATAGTTTCACGCCAGCTGCCAGCCTTGGTGCAGAAATGTGTAACGTTTTGGCATAGTAGAAAATGGACGGAAGACTTTTGGGATGATAGTAAACACCCTGAAGCCAGCAGCGCATGCCTCATTTGCGAGGATTTAAGAGTTTTGAATAAAAAAAGTCAAATGAAAGAAAAGTTTCTTGCTGGAGAATGCGGGCATCGATCCCGCTA